>NC_066629.1:22213214-22531658 GCF_025201925.1 Gopherus flavomarginatus | reverse complement strand
AAAGGTAGGCTCACCTGGGTGGCGAGATAGATCAGAGTACCCCAGGGGACTGTCTGTGACTCCGTGTAAAGACTGTGACAGTGCCTGGGGAATTGACACTTGATACTTGGTTGGTGAAATCTAAGTATTCCCAGCCAGTTTGGGGTTTGTATGCTGGTTTTGAACAGTCTGCTCTGAGCCTGGTACTCGTGCTCTCGAGTTGCTGCATGCAGCATTACAGGGAGGGAGGCTTTTCTATCCCTAATACAAGGAACGGGCTGCCCTAGAGCTGACGGTACTTCCACTCCAATTTAATCCAGTTGGATAGGAAGAAAAGGGTGGCAGTTATAGGGAGATACAGATGGAGAACGTAATTCAGATTTGCAAAGTGTCCCAGAAATGGTCAGAGAGATTCCCAGAGACCTGGCCTCCATGTGGCCAGCTCTCTCTGGTAGAACAGGGACAAAAATGTCTCATAGGGCACAGTGCTCATGCACTGCTTGGGAGGTGACATACGGTTGGTGTTCTGTTAGGGTGATGGTCCCACCGGCGGTTCTGGGAGGGGAAGAGCCAGTAAGCAGTGCTAGCCCGATGGAGGACAGCCTTGCTATGAAAGGAAAGATTTGGCTTCTTGAACCTGGTGGGGCCGAGGCTAAGCACCTCCTGGTCTCCAGGCAAGAGGCCCACTGAGTTGATGGGCTCCCCCCGCAGGGTCAAGTGCAGGAATGGGAAGCCTGTGCTGATTACTGTAACGAGCAAGTGAGGGAATCAGCAGCTGCTCTCCGCCGCACAAAAGCGAGGGAAGGGGCGGGGGTGATCTGCCATTCCAGGCAGGGCTGCGGTGTCACCACTAGTAATTTGCTGCTTCTCCTTCAGGAATAGAAGCAGGCAAATGCGACTCGCAGGTTAACGAAATGCCTGGGAAGAGATTTCTCAGCCTGTCCGGCTGGGCTCTGACGTGGGAGCAGGGAATCAGTTCTATGTTAATCAGCAGCACGGGGGGACACGTCAGAGTCAATTTCTTTCCAGCACTGCTGCTCCGCTTGCAATGTGGCCATGTCCCCATCACTCACCATCCCCATCCCTCCTGCCATGCACATGCAACTCCCAGGGCCTGGCTGCTGGGGAACAGCAGAGTTAGCTAGCGAGCTCCAAACCCAGCCTTTAGCCTGTGTCTCTCCCAGGGGAACTGGCTCATAGGCAGCCTTGAGCTGACGGGGAAGCAGAGTTGGGGCAAGGAGGAAGAGAAAGAGAAAGCAAACAGCTGCTTTTGCCCCTCTTTTTCCCTCCTATCTCTCTGTTCTCCTTTCTATGCCCCTCCCTCTATCTTTACGACTTCTCTGTTCTTTCCCTTCCCTTCTTCCCCCTGTTCTTTCCCTTCCCTTCCTCCCCCTTCCTCCTCAGTTTACCAAACCTATAAGCAAACCTCACTGACCAGTTCGTCCTCTGGGAAGGGAGTGCTGAGGACAGGATCAAACGGATATTTGTCGCAGTAGCCTGCTCTCTCTGTCTCTCCCTTCTCCTCTCCCCGGCTCCTTCTGCAGCCAACGAGCCTGTGCCCCCAGTGGCTGAGTTGTGAGCCATGGTCCCCTCATGACCAGGGGCCATAGATACACACACACATGGACGATAGGAGAATCCTTAGTCTTTCTAGATTTTAGAACTGAAACGAAATGCATGGCCACAGAGGGCTAACTCCAGGACTGGCATCGGGGGATACAATTCTTTAGGGCGCTGCCTCCTTCTAGAAGTTAGGAGTGCTTACGCCAGTTGCCAACCAATACGCCACCTGAATGGTCCTGCTGAGGAAAACGCAGCAGGCAGAGTGTGTGGAACCCTGCATCCCATAACTGCCCCTCTCATCTGGCCTGGGCTAGGAAATCTCACTGGGCTGAGAAAAAATGGCCCCGTCTTACTCACACCATGGCTGTCTGCCTCTCTCTAGCGTTACAGCAGCAGCTGGACGCCCCATGCTGAGATCTGGGCCCCACTGCGCAAGGTGCTGTATGCATGCATAGTAAGGGATAGCCCGCCCCTGAAGAGCTTATAATTTAAACAGACCAAGAGAGTATTATTGTCTCCATCTTACACAGGAGGAACTGAGGCATGGGGAGATCACGTGACTTGCCCAAAGTGACAGACAAAGCCTGGGACAGAGGCAGGAATTGATCCCCGGTTTCCTATGTTCTTGGCCAGTCCATGTCCCACAGGGCCACCTTTGACACCAGGAAGCTGGCCTTACTGCCCAAAGGATGTGAGCCAGGGGAGCCAACGCCATTCTTCAGGGGGTGCTGGAGCCTTCTGTGTCATGTGTGAAACCCTCTCTCTGCACTGCTCTGGGTGATGGTGCAGAAGGTGCCAAGAGGCACATGGAGTTTACAGGGGAGGAACTGGCAGCAGTGACAGAAGAATCCTCTTCAGGCTTATAAGCAAAGCAGCCTGATATGGGAAGCGACATGAGAGAGAATAACTCTGGCTCCCTGCAAAGACATTTTGAGAGCTGCTTTCCCGATGACAAGCGCCAGCCGAAGAGAAAAGAATCCGTTTGATCGGTTTTTAAGCTCCATGAATGCAAAAAGAAATAACCACTCCAGGTTCCGTCAATGTTCATCTAAGCCCCCAATAGCTCCAGCTCACTCCTCCTTCCCTTTAGGGCATTCAGTCCAAAGCTGACAACTTGGAGGAGGCTGAATTGCTTCCATTTAATGACTGAAATGTGGGGAGGGGTGCGCCAAAAGGAGGTTGGTTAGAATGGGGTTCATTGCAGGGAGAGATTTTCAAAGGCGTATAAAGTCAACAGAACTCTTTAATCCCTATAGGCACACATGACAATCCCCCGCACCAGTGCCGAACTCCTGGGTTCTTTTGCCGGCTCTGCTACTGACTCACTGAGTGAGCTTGGGCAAGTCACTATGCCACTCCGTGCCTCAGTTTCCCCACTTGAAACACAAGGAGAATAACACTCACCCTCTTTATAGGAGGGTTGGGAGGATTATTGGATGTCTGTCCAGCTTCATTGAGATGTGACGGTCTGTATAAGGGCCACTGCCATATACGCACACTCAGAGGTTATGGAGTAACAGCTGGGTTACTCTGTTAGGTCCAGTGATGGAGCTAGAGCCTCCAAGATTGAGGGGAAGCCATGGAGTTAGGTGTGTCCCACCACCTGCTTGACCTCCATGCAACAAAGGGCGTCTCTCCTCCTGGGTCCCTGGAGAGCATGTTTGTGTGCATCTGGACACATCACAGCTACGCTCCGTCTCCGAGGCAGGGCCGTACTGGAAAGGGGCTGGCAGATGGAGTCTTCATTCCCCAGCAGAGCCCGCAGCTGGCACCATGCACCCGGGTTTGCTGGGGGAGCGTGCTCACCTGCAGCCCTTCACTACCGGGTGCAGCTTGCACGGCTCATTGTGCTGGGGTCAATCTCCCAGCCGCCATGAACACAGCAAGGGCAGGACAGCAGCATTTTCTGCTCTTCTCCTGTGCATCAAGGGATCCTCCTGCTGCCTCAGCTCAATGGCCCTCGCAGCCCAGCTCTCCTCGCTCTCAGGTCCTTGTCAGATTGACCTGCAATGCTGCCTAATTAATGCAAACCAGGGCCGAGAGAGGCGGGAGGGAGCTGCTAGCTCCTTGACTGTTGCCTGTTCCCCTTCATCGGAGATGGCAGGGCCCACTGGGTCTGAATTCTCTTCCCTGTGGCAAGTGCTGAGCCTGGAGGAGGCCATGGGCAGGAGAATAACCCGAGAGAGCAGGGAGGGGACATAATCCTGGGAGAAGGGGATCATGGTCCCCTAAGAAGGAGACCGTGACCTTTTCAGCTGCCCACCATGCCCCATCCCCCACAGAGCCTGTTAGCAGACCCGTGAGCAGACCTGGAAGCCTTTGCCCATGCCAGGCAGATGCGCTGGGGCTCAGACCAAACCCCAGCCCCATCCGTGTCATCTCAGCTGACAGACCACGTGAGTCCATCCGCCTGGAAAGGCACTGCTGTCCCGAGTCGCCTGGAACACTCGGAGCCTTCCCCGCAGCGCGGTCTGCAGCCGCGTCCCTGCAGGCTGTCCTGTAGGCACGGCTGGCAGAGGAAGCAGGTTGCTCTGCGTCTGACAGGCCAGGTTCCATGGGGGGTGGGGAGGAGCTGAAAAGGTCAGGGTCCTGGACAGAAGCGACGCCAGACCCCCTGAAATGGCAGCAAGACCCCCCACCCCAGAAAGCTGGTTTCAGTCCCGATGGATAGACCCTTCTATATGTGCACCAGAGTTCTACGTAGAGGAAATCCATAGAGAGGCAGGATTTATAGACATGCTTCCCAGCTGGTGTATGGGTTACACCAGTGGAGGAGCTGCCCCATATAGGTGCAGGCCTGAGTCCCTGTAGAAAGTTTCAATCCCGGCAGAGTCAGGATTTCTATACACAGCCCATTTAGCCCCCACAGAAGTAGAGATTTCTCTCTGCCGCCTGAGTTCCCCGTGGGAAGGTGGTTTCGGTCTTTAGTGACCCTCAGGCCCCATTTCTCCTCTCAAGAGCAGAGGTTTTACCCCAGAGCAACCCCACTGACGGCAACGGAGTTACTCCAGATTCACAGCAGCATCAGTGAGAGCAGAGCCAGGCCCTGTGTCTCTGCAACCAGGCCTTACGGAGTCCAAGTACCAGTTGGTAGGAGTCTTCTAGCTCTCCAAGGAGGGTTCCCTGGCTCTCATGGGAAGTGGTGTGTGCTGCTACAGGGCCGGATGCCTTGGGGGTACTTACAGCCTCCATTGGTAGGTGGTAGCGGGGGGGTTGGCATCGGATTTGCATGTCAGTTTCACATCCTTCCGGTTCAAAAACCAGTTGCCGTCAAAGCCCTCGATGGTGACTTCTGGCTCATCTGTCAGGGGAGAGAGGGAAGGCAAGAAACAGGGCCGGGGGGGGAGCGGGAAGGGCAGAAGAGAGAGAGATGGAGAAAGGAGCGGGGAAGGAAATGGAAGAGGAAGGGAAAAAGAGGAAAAAGGAGACAGATGGGGGTGAAAACAAAGAAAAGAAGGATGGAGGAACAGTGGGAATGGAGGAGGATGAGAGATGGGGACAGAGAACATTAGAGAGGAGTAGAGAAGGCAGAGAGGAAGACAGGAAGAAGGGAGAGGTGGAAAGAGAGAAAAAGAACAGGCAAAAGGAAGGAGTGGGTGGGTGAGAGAGGGAGGGAGGGTGAGTGGTTATTCAAAGAGATCACTCTGTTCTCTTCTACCCCAAGGAGGGCGCGGCACTGGTCTCCACCCCTGCAGCAAGCTCGTGACCCTCCCTGCCCTGGGGATATTCAGTCAAGACACCAGGCCTTGGCAGCTGGCCTGGCCCCACTGCTCTTTCACTCACACTGCACATTGAGGGTCATGCTGTCGGTGAAACGGTCCAGCTGGTAATTGACCACGCACATGAGTTGCTGCCGGTGGGCCTCCCGGCTCGGCACTAGGCGGTACCGGCTGATCACCGTGATGGTGCCGTTGCTGTTCTTGATCTCCTGGAACTCCGCTTCCCCTTTGAGTTTGGTGTCCCAGGTGACGGTGCTGGGCGGCTTCCCATTGGAGGACATGCAGGTGGCTACCGGGATCTTCTCTGTCTTGCCGGATCTGGCTATGAGGGGCCGGGTGGTGCCCTCCATCCGGTTGGTGGGCTTGGCTACAAAGAGACAGCAGAGCAGGGAGAGGTTATAAAATCACCACCAAATCCCCACGGCTCCCAACCCCCGGGACACTCAGCAGTACAGCCCCATAGCTGGGCTCTCCTTGACCTGATCTAGAGCTCGAGTCAATTTCCTGCAGTCTCAGCAGAGCTACTCTGAACCTCAGCCACTGGGGATCCAGCCCTCCAGGCTGCAGGTCATGAAGAAGGGTGGTGAAACACTGGATGGACAGTTGAATTCTCTTCTTCACTGAAAAGCCCAGGTTAGAGAGAGTCTTGTGGGGGAATCCTAGGCCAAGGTCTCTCTACCCATAAACCCAGGCTAAGAAAGCTCCAGGGAGGAACCCTACTAATGCTTTGTATCGCTCTAGTGTCTTTCATCTGGGACGCTCAAGCCACTTTGCTAACTAGTTCAGCCTCCCCATGCTTCTGGCAATGTCAGATTATGGAGAAAGAGCTCTGTGGGTGCACTTTAAACCAAGGGATTCTTCCCACCAGAGCCTCAGGGAGTCCTAGGTGGCTGGTGCCAGGTTCCAGAGGGTGCTCGGTGGGTCACTCTGACCCAGAACAGTGAAACGGGCTGAGCATCCAGCCCAAGGCAATGGCTATATCTTACCCAGCACGGTGAGGTTCAGCTGGCTTTCCCGGTTGCCAGTTGGGAAGGTGGCAAATTCGCAGATGTACACGCCCTCATCCTCCAGCTCCAGCTGGGACAGCTGGATGGTGCCATCCTTAAAGGAGGGATTACGGAAGGTCACGCGCTCCTTGTAGGGGGAGAGGATGGAGACCCCCATGGCGGGGTTGTAGATGGCCACATTCTGCTTGGAGCCATTGGTGGCCTTCTGCCATGTGACCTGTGTGATCTTCACAGTGGGAAGCGGGTTGGTGAAGCTACAGTGAAGGACCACGTCTGTCCCGATGAACCCCGAGACTGTGTCATTGACCAGGACGGTCTGAGCCCGGAGCCCTGCAATGACAGAGCAGGGAAGACGTGGATGAGATTGAGAAAGTGAGAGAGAGGAACGAAGGGATCCTGGTCTCTGGAACCCCTGCACCACAGCTGAATCTGGTGCATAGCAGGCAAGGAGCTGACATTTCATGACCAATCCCTGAATTTCAGCTGCCCTAGGAATTTGTCAGGCAGTCGATACACTGGGCCAATTCCTACAGCATTTGATTGCAGAGCGCACTGCCCTATGGACGTTGGGGGCTTATGGTCCCTGCTGCCTGCCTTCAAGTTAGCCAAGAGCTCTTGGACCCCAGAGGTCCGTCCTCAGCGCAGGTCACAGCGTCACATAACAAAACTCTCCGGGCCAAATCCACCCCAATGTAACGCCATGGAGCCTACTGCAGCCAGGGCTGGCTGGGACCCACGTCAGCCTCTGGGGGAGCCAGCTCCTCTGCTGTTGTATAACAAACTGCAACCCCACCTACAATAGCCGTTTGATAAGGGCTGAGATCCCCCAGCCATGCCGGCCACTGAGGTCTGCTGCTTCCTTCACCCCCGGAGCTGCTCAGTGAGGTCTAGTGTCCAATGGCCAACGTGGTGCCCTGTGGCCATTCCCTGACGGCCTGGGGATGGACAAACAAGCTAATGCTTTTACACTTGAGAAATATATCACATGCTACTGAAGTCATTACTGCAAATATACAGCACACATGTGGCTATATAAGCACATCTATGCACACATCCACACACCCTGCGCCATCACACACATGCACAGACACGTTGGCTGTTCTAGGCACGCAGGGAACCACATCACCAGGCACCCACTGTACATACATGAACTTACATGGGCACACGCAGCTACACGCTTGGCCAAACTCCGCTCTCAGGACATTGCAGGTGGCTCATTGAAAGCAAGGGGGAGGATTTGTTGGCAGCATTTGATACATCTCAAGGGTGCAAAAGACACTTGCAAACTGACACATATGTGCACGTGTGTGTGCACAAAGGCACACACACACGCTGAGGCCTAGACTGTGATTTTCAGAGCAAATCTGAAGAACGGAGTATTGGGAACACACAGGCTGCTCCAGCCAGATACTCTATTTTTCACTTCCTGATCTTTCCTTTCCTGTTGTGCATTGTTGCAGTCAGATGGCAAACAGCTGCCTCGTTCCACCCCAGAGGTAGCTGCATTTTAGAGGCAGATGAAGCCATTCCTAGACACAGGCTCTGTAACACAGAGATGAAAAGCACTCAGCAGAAGCATAGCATATTCTTAATGGTTATTCTTCTGTCCCAGGTGATTCCTCCCTCTATAGAGTGGGAAATAAAGTCTCTCACAAGATCAACATTTAAATTCATCTATGGTTGCTGCCACATCTGTGTGTTTAGAGATAACGCTCCAATAATTATACAGCTGGTATTTATATTACAAATGTATTGGAAGAGCAAAGTGCTGAGAACTGGAAAAGCTGGTTCTGCTCACTCCCTTACGGAGGAGGCTGAAACGCATGTGTGCAGAGTGTGAGAGAGGGAGCCCAGGGAAAGAGAGAAAGGGTAGGAGGAAGACAAGAAAGGGTGATGGAGAGGAAGGGAGGGTCAGGAAATAGAGAGAGAGGGATGTAGGGGAAATGGAGACCGAGTATCTTCATGGTCAGCGCACACAGCCATTTAAAGCCATTGCTGCTAAGTGGAAGGGCATCAATACTGTTGCTGTCAGAGCCAAGGCTAGAAACAGTCTGGCCTCTGTGCTCCCGCTCCTCTAATGGCCAGCTAGGCCCAAGTGAGTGCAAACCTGAATTAGCTCCTCATAGGCCCCCACCCCAAGTACACACACGTGTACATTCACCCAGTGTCCTCTAAAACATATTCTCACTCACGTTCCTCAGACACACATCTATCCCTCCACATATAATCCCGCATGGACACGTGTCCTCTGTCACACACGTGCATTCGTGCATTTCCAATCTCACACATACATGCCCTCACTCAGGCACACACTTCTCCTCTCTCACATGTAGGCACACACATACACACATTCTCAGACAGGGGTGCACACACGTTCCCCCTCTCAAACACACATCCACACACATGTCCTCACTCAAGCACACACTTCTCTCTCACACGCAGGCACACACACATCCCCAGACAGGGGTGCACACGTGTTCCCCCTCTCAAACACACATCCACTCACACGTCCTCATTCAGGCACGTGCTCACTCCCAGCATTTTGTTTCAAGCCTGCTGCACTTGCTTCCCTCCTGCAGTCTGCAGCCCTCGCCGCGGCCCCGCTGAGCCCAGAAGGGATCCTAACAAAACCTGCCCAGCACTGACACTTCACCCGTAGTCCACAGCAGGGCAATCATGAAGCCTCAATACCCTTCCTCTGGGCTGAGTACGGGCTCTCTCCTTCAGCCAGGCTTCGTGCCCCTGCCAGTCACTCAGCACCGCCAGGGAATAGGTGCTTGCCTAATGCTCTGCTAATAGTCACTGAAAGGCACTGGGCGTGTGCAGCCGGGGAGCACCAGGCACTGGTGACGTGAGGTGACACCGCACACCCCTTGGCCTTTAGATGCAGCTAATGACCCCACAGAGAAGCACTGCAAATGTCACTTTAGTTTGGGAGCAGCACAGCAGTCCTTTGGTGTGGGAGGAGACGGAGCCAGCTGATGTTGAGCAGAGCACCCCCAGCAGCACTGCACCTACCGATACAATGCTGGGGCAATGACAGATAGGACCAGCCTGAGTCAGGAAGGGAACAGCAGCAGGACTGAGATGGATGAAGAATGTCTGGGCAATGAAGTTCTCAGCACAGCACCCCCTAAGAGGGGGCAGAGATCTGGGACCTGTTACGAACAGCGGCTCCCTTAGCAGCACAAGGAGCACTGGGTGACGGAGCATGCTAAGAGGGCAAAGAGCAGCACCATGCTTCCTAATACCAGGCCGAGATTCGAGAGAGGGGGGAAATGCAGCGCATCCAACTCGTCGAGCTGCATGCTATGATCCTGTTGCCCTCCAGGTGAGAAAGCCTCTTGCAGAACTGGCTGCACCTGCAGAGGTGAGCCACAGCCTTGCCAAGCACCCCAGCTCTGAAGTGTTTACAGCCCCGGAGAGCATGTGGGAGCTTGCCGGCTAGCAGAGACAGTCACGTAGCAAAGGTCCTGGGAACAGACGCCTGCACGGCTCACTGCTGCCTCCATGTAGGTGTGCTAAGCACTCCCTCTCTCTCCCAAGGCCTGGGGAGGATGGATTCATCAGCCCCAGCCCCACCTTCTTCTGAAGTGCTGCCAGCACAGGCAGGCAGGCTCAGCCACCAGTGAGAAACCTCCCTCAACAAGCTCTAGTTCTCAAAGTGAGCTGTTGGCTCCGGGGCTTGGGCGATGGTACAGCTGGCTCGGGCTCCACATAAGCTCTGTGACCCTACAGGCTTCAGCTGTTCCCCAGGAGCCCAGCTTTACAAAGACCAATAGAAGAGGAAGAGGCCGTGTTCACTTTCAGTTCAGCGAATGGACAGCAGAAAACCACGCTCCTTGCCGAGGCTGGACTCCTTACCGTGAGGGCCAGAAAAGCGAGTGATTGGCCAGAGAATCGTGGAAGTCAGAGACAGAGGAACCCTCCGGGGTTCTCTGGGGCACCGCCCTGCCAATGCAGTTACAGGGAGAAGAGCGATGTCCCAATGGCAAGGGGATGGGTAGCCTAAAGAAACAGAGTTTCCATCACTGCCAAGGGATGCTTTTCCACAGGCCAGATGCTAAGGTGATCGGCACCTTAGAAATATCATTAGGATGATGATAATGATGAGGAATAGCATAGACAGACAGACATGTGGATACCTTCAGGAAGTTTTTCTTTATATTCAGCTTCAATGTTCCCTATGTTAATTCCATTCTATTACCCCGAGCTCTGTTCCCGGCAATGTCCGAGGAAACTAATTAAGGATCCTTATAAAACTGGTCAGTTTCTTCGAAGAGCTGGAACTGCAGTACACTTCCCGCTTTTACCCCAGGTCGTGGCATTCAGCCTGGCTTGCTATTCTGCCACGGAAAATAGCCTTCTCTCCCCTGCCCAGATCTTCCAAGCCTGGGGTCATGGAGAGGGAGCAGCAGGGTCCCGGGCACATGGCAGTGGAACAGACGCAGGGACATGCAAACAGAGCAGAAGGAGCACTGGGATAAAGGGAAACAGCACTGGGCAGAGTGCAAGGGCTGGGATCCATGGAAATGGAGCTGGAGTGGCTGGGAATCAGGGTCATGGAGCATGAGGTCCTAGGATACAGGGATATGGTGTAGCAGGCCGCACAGAACCAGGGGGTAGGGCAGAGGGACATGGAACATGATGGCTGCACACATGTCCAGCAAGATGACGGAGACTTGGATAATGTTAAATTTGATCCTGATCTCCAACGTGTGTAAAACAAGAAGCAGCCTCCAGATCCCCCATGACAGGGGGGCCTCTCACCTCCCAGACACAGAGGGCTGGATCCACGGCTGGCAGAAAGCAGTGTGGCCACGCCAAAGAAGCCATCCTGAGTGAGGCCAGCTAAGGATCCGGCCAGGCACCGTGCCCGGCTGGAAGTCAGGCTTCTACATGCAGCAGCGTTAAAAAAAAAACCGCATTCCTAACTGTTTGAGGCCGCAGGGGAAAAAATATAACAAGAAAACAATGAGCACATGGAAATCATGTTTCCTCCCAAGGTGTCTGAAAGCTGGTGGCTGCTTTGGGAGAGGGGAAAAACCTCTGATGACCCCTCCTGGCTTGCAGTGCCCCAGATCCCGTGTGGGGAAACAACCCCACCCCCACATCCAAGCGACAACACCAAATCCCAGCTAGCATCACTGAGAACAAGGTCCGATGGAGCCAAGGTTTTTTGCAAGTTACCAGCGAACATGAGCGACCTCCCTCGGCTCCCCAACCTAAACCTGCAGCCAGACTGTAGATTGGCTGTCGCGGAGCAGCCAGCTGCCCTCGAGGGTGTTTGCTTGCAAGGTGACTGAGACTGGATGGCTTCTCTCCCCTTGGCCCAGTGCACACTCAATAATTCATCAGGGCCAATGCACAAATTATTGATGGGAATCAGAGAGTGCGCGCATGCAGGAGAGAAGATAAAGCACCCAATCAGCCTCTGGAGAGGCCTGGAAGAGCCCAGAGTGTGTGTGATGTGGGAGCCAGAGGGGTGGGCCCATGTCCAGCTCTGCTGCTCCTGTGCCAGATCGCCAAGAGTCTGTTGACCTGTCCTTGCCTCTGCCCGGGAGGCAGCCAGCTAGCTAGGCAGAGCGCTGAGCAGCATTAGCTCTGTACATCAGAGCCTGCCCAGTTGCACCTTCCTGCCTAGTTCTAGGGCCAGAAAGCCCCAACTGAGGGCTGGAGACATGCCGGTGCCCTGACTTCATTAGCGGAGACCTCGGCCCCACTTCCCCGCCCTGGCTTCCAAAGTGCTTCGTGTGGAGCCCTTTCTCCTGGATCCTCATTCCAGACACTCACTGGGCCATGTGAGGCTCCAGCACTCTGGCAGCTGTGCTCAGCACAGAGCCGGCTGCATCCTGTGGCACGGACAGGGAACTAGGAGGGGCATGGCGGGACGAGGATGTGTGTAAGTGTCCCCTGGCTCATACTTCCCCTGCGACCTGGATTGGGACACGAAGCCCAGGCATTGGCTGGATCTGGCCTCATGAGGCCCTCGAGTGTTGGGCTAGGAGAGAAGAACAGGCTCTAAGAGACCCACTGAACTAATCCCATCCTTCCTGCTGCACCAACACCTCCACCCTCTAACCAAGGGTCTCCTTCCTCCCCCAACCCCTCCCATGAGACATCTCTCTTAGCAGCCACCAGCACAGCTCTCTGGTGCCTGCCAAGCCCTGTATGGTCACCTGGAACCTGGGCTCATCATTGCTAAAAACAAGAGCATCTCTCACTTGAACAAAATGGATAGCACGGTGCTTTACAGACATGGCTGCCTAATGTCCTGCCCCTCCAGAGTCTTGCCTCCCACTCAGAGAGCTCTGTAGACCAGTGGTTCTCAAACTTGTTTCGCTGCTTGTGCTGGGAAAGACCCTGGAGGGCCGGGCCGATTTGTTTCTCTGCTGCGTCCGCAGGTTCAGCTGATTGCGGCTCCCAGTGGCCGTGATTCACTGCTCCAGCCCAATGGGGGCTGCGGGAAGTGGCAGCCAGTATGTCCCTGGGCCCATGCCGCTTCCAGCAGCTCCCGTTGGCCTGGAGCAGTGAACTGCGGCCACTGGGAGCCGCAATCAGCTGGACCTGCAGACGCGGCAGGTAAACAAACCGGCCCAGCCTGCCAGGGGCTTTACCTGCACAAGCAGCACAACAAGTTTGGGAACTATGGCTGTAGACGATCCAGCAATTGCTGGAGACAGCAGATTGACATTCTGCTGCACCGTCGTGTACCCAGTCGATCGTTCTTTGTTAGTAAGAACCATGTGAACTCCACGCTGCTTTGCACAACTTCACATTGGCCCAACCCGCCATGGATTTCTCCCACCCGTTCCCAGATAACCTTCCTGCCCCGAAGGCATTGAAACAGCCCTTGGCATCAGCCTGCTGAGACTCCACTATGGTGTGGCAATATGCGTACCTTGCTGACACAAATGCTGTAACAGGTCAGAGATGCAAAAGCCCTTGTGTCTCAGGCTATGTCTACACTACAGCCTATGTTTATTTACAATGCATTAATTTTTTATTTTTCTCTAGTACCCAGTCCTGAGAGGCTCTGTACACCCACAGTTCCCATTGACTTCAGCAGGTGTTGTCCTATATATACACAAAGATCAAGTCACTTCTCACTGAAATGCAGCCACCTCTGGAGCAGAACGCAAGAGACATTTACCAGCCCACAGCAACACTGCACATGGTCTAGGGAAGATGGGAAGTAATAAAGAATCTTGAATCCAGCTGAAACCATGTGGGGAATTTTGAGAGGCAGGGTGTAATTACCTGAGCTGGGACATGGCCAAACGCTGGGATTAACACCCTTCCTCTTGCAAAAAAAGTACGCAAAAAAAATGCCCAGGAGATTTTAACTGATCACTAGGCATTAGAAACTTCATTCTACATCTCTTCCGAGAGGCGCCATGCTTAGTCACTAGCTGGTTGCTGGCTGAGAAAGGAGAGTGCTCCCTAATGAATCACCAATGCACCACTTCCTGCAGCACACCAGCCCTTCGTTGGAGGTCTCTTATTCAAATACTGATCTACCTCAACCCTGCTTAGCATGCGAGCTCAGATACCAGAGGGATTAGACAGTAGTGCTTAGACAGCCATGCAAGAGGCGCATTAGTAATAAGACAGAGAGATACCTAGTGAGATAGTGTGGCAAGATTGCCACTGAAGGTGACACAGTGACATACAAATGCAAAATGTCCAGACTGGGTTGAAATAACATTAAGATCATGGCAGGGACAAGTTGAGAAAATTGCAAGCTAAGGCATCCCCTCCCACAGCTATATGACGTCAAGGCGCTGGGGATTCAGTGACATGGTTTACAACGCCGCCTCTGGCTTCAGTTCAAATCCCTCTCAGAAAAGAAAGACCAATCTTGGCTTGGGATTGCTAATTGGATACACAGCCCCTTTCATTCGAGGCCACCGGTTCATAGGCAGAGTAGATCAGTAGTGATGACAGAGATGTCACCAGCTGATGGCTGGCCAGTGGCCTGTAGTGAAGTGAATTTTTTTGGTAGTTCTCTGTCTAGTTCCAAGGGGTGTCCCACGTCTGGCCCCTTTGTTCGCAGTAGCGGATAATGGAAAGAGACCCAGGCTGAGGTACAACGGAGAGGAAGCTTGTCCACGCTGGCTCAGCCTGGTGGCTAAATTTCAATCTCCGCCCGGATGCCATCAGTTAACACTGAATCCAGAAAGGAAGATCTGCCCTGGACCATTTTTGATTTTCCCACTAATTCCCCTCAAGGCTTTATTATAACTTTCCTGGCACTATTATGATGACTAGTCTGATGGTAGCACCTACAGACCCTGCCCAAGATCAGTGCTCCGTTGTGCTGGGCGCTGCACAGACACACAGTAAGAGACAGCCCCCATCCCCAAGAGCTTACAGGCTAAATATACAGGATGGAAACAGACAAAGGGAGAGGGGATGTGATTTGCCCAAGACCACACAACAGGTGAGCGGCAGAGTTAGAAATACGCCCAAGGTCTCCTGAGAACCAGCCCTATCCACTAGGCCACACAGATCTCAGGTTTCATATTTCTGTGAATGGCAAATGGCATCCCGCTAGAAAATGAATTGCAGACTAGACTCACTATAGTGATTCTCTGCCCACTCCCATGGCTTTTCCCCTGCTCTGGGTCCACTGACTTCAGCACAGCCGCTTCGCCCAGTGTGAATGAGAGACGAACGCTCCCTCATGCAGAAGCAGGAAGGCTGGCAGAGCAGGGCTCCAGGTGAAAGTGCTGACACAGCCCTGGGACGGGCCTTCCTGCAATAAAGCTATGAAAGCCAAAGCTCAGCAGCAAAGCACAAAGGCTCCTCAGTCCGCGCTCCCGCTCCCAGCGCTGGCCCCGCCCCGCGAGCATGCCAGCTAATCCCTCAGCTAGTTCTGCCAGTTCCCACCCCAGAGCAGGTAGCAGCTCTGCCCCTTGCCTCTGCCTGACCCATGCTGAGCGTCACTGCTCCACCCAACCCCGCTGCCTGGAGCTTCCTGTGCCCGGCATCTCACCAGTTCCCACTCAGCCTCTTCGTCTCACTCCCCTTCTGCACCCCTTCATGCCACACGATCTGCACCCCTCAGTGCTGACACACTGCCAGCCTGCCTCTGCCCTCCCCAGACTCCATATCCCACATTTTTACCCAACCCTTCTGTCTCTCCTCGCCCCCCACAGCAGCCCCAGGCTTCCTCTGAAAGGTGCCCCTCAGACTGACTGTAACATTCCCTTCCACTGACCTGTATCCTTCCCCCCTCAAACCCTCAACCAGCCCTGCACCCCTCACCCACCTCCCATTCTCCTCTGGCATATTCCCGTCTCTAGCTCCAGACCTTGTCCCCTCCGTTTCCCCAACCCATCTCCAGGGGTCATTTCCTCTGAGGCATAATTATTACCAGGGAGCGTGGCTAGGTAGCGGGATCCCAGCGGTGCAGAGGAGCCAGAACTCTATTCAAGGAGCTGTCTTTGCTAAGGAAACCGGGTCACGTGTGGGCAAGGGCCAGGGAAGAGGTAGCACCCGGGCTCAGGTGGGGTCATCCCCTGGGCCTACCGATGAGCTGCTCACGGGGATCGCTCTCTTTACTGCTACCCACTGAACTGCACGCAGGAAGGGATGGTGGAGTCTGGGCAAGTGAGCTGAAGCGAGATGCCCTCCGTTACGATTCCATTGGCCATGATGATGCAGAGAAGGCAATGCAGATGAGCGAACACGGGGCCTGGCAAGCGCACCCCCTACTGGGTAGAACATCCCTCCCGGAGGCTGAGAGCAGGGGACAGATTCAGAGCAGATATTTGCGTGGGTGCAGGAGAGCACTGAGTGGAAGAGAACAGTACAGCTGAAAGATAAAGGGTGCTGGGAGCAATGGTACCTTATTTTGCCGGGCATCCCCTTGAATGTATGGGAGCCTGCCTCCTACCCACCTTCTCCAAGGTCACCTCTGGAGGTGGTTTGGGGAGTTCTGTGCAGGAGGGGGTCAGCGAGGCATTCGGGAGGGATCAATCCGTGAGATCGTTTTGTTTCCGAAACAAAGGAATTCGAGACCTAACAGCTTCAATGAAAACACAAATAAACCTGATGGAAAAAATATTCCCCGAGCTGTCGGATTAGAGTAGGAGCAGGAAGCAGAGAGTGTGGAGTGCCTGGCCTGGGGAGATGACTCACCCAACAGCACAATGAGGGCATGACAAAAGCCAAAACTCTGCTGACTCAGCCCTGAGCTCAGCGCTAGCAGGACGGGTTAATGGCTGCCATCTCCATGTTCCCACCCCTCCTGATCCCAGCAGGGCAGTTAAACCTGGCCTCTCCTAGACACACTGTCACCAAAGGGGCAGCTGGCCAGGCAAATGGAATCACAAGGGATTAGAGAGTCACCTGGTGTTATGTTCTGGATGGGAAACCAGACGAGTGTCAAAACAAACCAATCAATGCCAGCCCCAACGGACATCTCATCAACCAGAGCTGATATCTTTGTGCCATTAGATCACTCAGGGCCCCTGCTTTGCTGCGCCTTGTAGTAATGTGGTCGGATTGCAAGATAGCAGATTCTAACCTCATGTCATTCTGATTACAGTCTTGCTTCCATCCTGTCCTACACCAGCTGTGGTCCTGGAATGAACGTACCAACTAATCTCTCACGGATGCACTGTGCCTTTTGAGAGATGGGATTCTGAACCCTTCAATGATACAAGACATTGATTGCTAATCCTTCCCAAGATACCAACAGCTAAAATTCTGCCCGTCAAAGCAGGGAGCATTGGGGGAATGCATGATTGCAAGCAGAATGAGGTTGCTTTCAGGTTTGATAGCTCACTACAGATCGAGGCTGGAAACCCTCTGAGGAACCTGTAAGCACCTGCAAACTCCCCTGGTCAGAAAGAAAGAGGGCACATGAATACGGATGGGGAAGTGGGGCAAGTGACTGAGGCCTCGGCTACAC
This sequence comes from Gopherus flavomarginatus, assembly GCF_025201925.1. Classification (NCBI taxonomy): domain Eukaryota; kingdom Metazoa; phylum Chordata; order Testudines; family Testudinidae; genus Gopherus; species Gopherus flavomarginatus. Next base: position 22,514,469 of record NC_066629.1, on the reverse strand, counting down.
TGGCGCTTTACAGCGCTGCAACTTTCTCGCTCAGGGGTGTGAAAAAAACACCCCCCTGAGCGCAGCAAGATACAGCGCTGTAAAGCGTCAGTGTAAACAGTGCCGCAGCACTGGGAGCGCGGCTCCCAGGGCTGCAAGCTAAACCCCACGAGGATGTGGAGTACGTGCAGTGCTGGGAGAGCTCTCTCCCAGCGCTGGCACTGCAACCACACTCGCACTTCAAAGCGCTGCCATGGCAGCGCTTTGAAGTTTCAAGTGTAGCCATACCCTGAGAAAGGAAGAACCCTGGAGCCACCAGGGCTGTTTATAAGATTCCTGCCCATGGAAAAACAGGATGCAAAGGAGAGCATGTGCCTCTGCATGAGTGTATGCACCAGAAATGAGTCCGCTACTCCCCTGCCTGCTTCCCAGCCTCTGCTCAGCCTTCATCTAATCTAGACTCAGAGCTTCACAAACTCCTCCTCTTGCTCTGGGCACAGACTGGCCGAGTCTAAGGCACCGAGTGACACTACCTATCCCTCCTACCTTGGCCCCACCTGTAAGAATAATACTTTGTGTTTAGACAGAGCTTTACATCTTCAAAGGGCTTGACACTAATTCCCTCTCCCAATAGCCTCTGAGAATGGTTGTCCCGGTTTCACAGATGGGGAACTCGGAGACACACAGAGGTGAAGTAACTTGCCCACAGCCACCCAGGGAGTCAGTGGGAGAACAACATCTGTGTCCCGCAGCAGCCTCCCTTGCTCTAACCTGAGGCTGAGGTTTGACACGTTGACTGATCCCAAGCTCAGGGCTCAGACACGATACTGGCACTTTGTGTCCAAGGAAGCACTTACAGACATGGATGGACTAAACCCAACAGTCCCACTGCTGTGCAGTAAGTGTCATCCCCCTGCTACCGATGGGGAGAATGAGGCACTGAGAGGGGACGCGACTTGTGCAAGGTCACATTGGGAAGAGAACCCAGGTCTCCCAGCTCCCAACTCTCAGCACTAGACCCCTCTGTGACTAGGGACGAACACAAATGGAGATATAGCTCTGTCAGGGGGTTCTGACAAATGGTTCCTCCAATCCCTGGCCTGATCAGCTGACTCCAAATCAGCTGCTGGTTGGGAAGGTGGAGAACTGTGAACAGACCCTCTGGCTCCCATGAGCCTCTCCACCTCACCAGTGAGAGCCGCTGTCTCACCGCTGAGTGGCTCTGGGGAGCTCAGCTAGAAGAATCCCACCGAGAAGGACAATCTGGGGGCTCCTGAGGGAAGCTGAGTCCAGAGGGGGGTTTCCCAGAGAGCAATCTGGGAATGAAGGGGTCCCCCCGGGAGGTTAAAGATCAAGGTTCCAGTTCAGCTCTGGTCCAAGCAATTGAAATGCCACAGAACTTAACAGCTGAGATCAGAGCCGGATTTGTCCCAAGCTCTGAGCAGGGAGAGGATCCGCTTGTTTCATGCATGCTGCCCGACCCTGCACGGAACTGCTGCTCTGCTCTTGTGTCTAATCAGCTCCCAACCTTCACAAGGGCCAGGCCGTGGCTGGAATGAGCTCTGGGCTAGGAGGCAGCTGCACAGATGGGGGCTGAAGGAAGCCTGCTGTGCTCCTAAGACTCAGGACTGTAAACAAGCCGGGGACCACCCACTAAAGGCTCCTTGCAATGGCCCTAATCACACAGTGAGTCTGGGGGGAGGAGACGAGTGAGGGTCACAGCCTGGCTGAGGGGCCTGCCAAGCAGGACCACGCAGCCTGCCTTGTCCTGTCTAGTACAGACGCAGCCCTGGGCTGGGTGGGAATGCGGCTTTGCTGTTGGGAGTCATTGATCCACTCAGAACAAGAGTCTCTATGATCCACCCAGCTCAACCCCCATGTCTACTGGATCTAAAGGGCAAGGGTCTGTCTGCTTCATCCCTCTCAGCTGATTGCCTGAAAAGGACCAAAAAGGCAAAGATGTCCCAACCCAGAAACGCTCCTCCCAGACACAGGCTGCAGGGCCGCGGGGTGTGTGTGTGTGTCTTTCTCTCCAGCAAAGGGAAAGATGATTTGCCCCTGGGGATGGGGGGTACATTCCAGGGGTCAGATTGCTCAGCGCCCCTGGAAGTGCCCAGCACTCAGCAGCTCTCATTCTTGTCAATGGGGTGTGGAGAAGGGGGAGGGAGGGATTCTCCATTGGTCTTAACGGGAGCTCCTGGGTGTTGAACATTCTGGTTCTGCTTGGCCCTGGGGTGTCAAGAGGGACCAGAACCAACTCCCCAGATCCAAACAGTCCTCGATGTGGTTGTGGGAGTAGGGAGGGGAGTTCAGATCTGGATGTGGATCCAGAATATTGGAGCTGGGGCCCATGCCACAGTTCACATGTGCTTTTGTATGAACAGGGCAGGGAGGCAGAGCAAACAAAAGAGGGGGAAGGAGAGAGAGTCTCCTCCTCTCTAGATGCTGAGGAAAAGAAATCAAAACCCCTTTCTCTAGCCTGCTAGGTGCTCCCCGCAAGCCCCACCTTGGGGCCCATGGCCTGATGGGACACTGAAGCACTCAGCTGGCTGCGTGGGAGGGAGGCAGAGCAAACAAAAGAGGGGGAAGGAGAGAGAGTCTCCTCCTCTCTAGATGCTGAGGAAAAGAAATCAAAACCCCTTTCTCTAGCCTGCTAGGTGCTCCCCACAAGCCCCACCTTGGGGCCCATGGCCTGATGGGACACTGAAGCACTCAGCTGGCTGCGTGGGAGGGAGAGAGCAGAGCAGCTCTGCTGCAACAAGGTGCAATAATGAGGCTTCTGTTCCATGCAGGGATTTAATGCCCAGTCCTCCCAGGAGCCCAGGCCAGGCAGCGGATTGTGCCCACTTGCCCTTCGAGACGCCTGGAGTGGGCACAAGCCCTCATTTTGAGGTGAGGAAAATTGGCAAATGCAGATAATGTGGGGTTAGGCTAATGGGATTTGCATGCCTAGCGTTTAAGAGGCTGTGAACAGGCAGAGAGCAGGCCTGGAAAGCTATGGGGGGAGACGGGAACCTCCCTGTGACCCATGGTCCCTTCAGCAGACAGGCGTCTTCACACTCCCAGGCTGCCTGGAGCCCAGAGGGAGACAGCAAGTGAGACACAGCAAACAAAACACAAGAGGGATCTGATGCTAAACATCACCCAGACCAGCACTTAGGGCTGGAATTACTGGTTGCACAGTGTGACTCAACAGGCACATTATTGCCCAGGTAAGGCGCTAGCTCAGGTTTTGTGCAACAACACACAACGGGGGGGATGCCTGCCAGACACGCAGTGCACCATAGCATCAGTCCTCCATGAGAATAACCATCCATCATCTACACTGTCATGCAGCCACTGATTCCCAGCATCTGGTGGGAGAGTCCAGTGGTGCCTCCCAAGGTTACGTACCAGCAGTGGAGAAATCCAGTACTGAATAGACATAGGGGCTCAGATCCCTGAAGGCATTTTTGCACCTAACTCCCACTGAAAGCAATAGGAGTCAGGTGCCTAAATACCTTTGAGCATCTGGACCGAGGAGCCCAATTTTCAACCATGGGAGACTGTCATAAACAGATAGCTAAGGGTTAATGTCTCTTTCACCTGAAGCACCTGACCAGAGGACCAATCAGGAAACCGGATTTTTTCAACTTTGGGTGGAGGGAATTGAGTGTCTTTGTCTTTGTTTTTCTGGCTGCCTGCTTTTCTCTGAGCTTTGGAGAAGTAGTTTCTTTTTTCTAGTCTTCTGTTTCCAAGTGTAAGGACAAAGAGATCAGATATATTACAGAGACTCACCATGGCCTCCAGAACCCATCTCAGGATGCTTGAGTGGGTAGGTAGGGTCACAAATACCCACTTTGTAGCTGAAGCCCTGATCAGACCGTGCAGCGACAGGCCCGGGATGTTCCAGAGAGGCAGACCAGAGGCATAAAGTTTGAATCTGGAATCTGACCATCCCCAAAGGCCAGTTGCATTTGGATCCATGAAGCTCGGATCTGGACCCAGACCCAAAGGTCCCCAACACCAGGAGGCTATTGGCAGCTGGTGGCCCAGTCTGAGTCATGATACATAGGCAAAGTAACAAAGGTCAGATCTGCAATTGGCTCCAAACTCCAGCTGCCCAGAAGCAGGCGAGGTCTGGAGGCAGGCCCCTTAGAGAGGCCGGGAGGGTTTTAAAAAATTAACATTTTAGCCAAAAAAGGTTGTAATTCAAACATTTGTGACCTTGCCTTCTATTTTCCAATCATTTTGCATTACATAGATGGGCCATAGTCAGGACATTCAGATCTCAACTTCCTTAATGATCAGCCAATGGAACAGAGTCTAATCCACTGTCCCAGTTCAGGGCCCACATTGGAGAAATGGGCCCACAGATACAGGGTCAGATGCTCAGCTAGTGCAAATTGGTGTATCTCTTTGACTTCAATGGAATGATGCTGATTTATACCATCTTAGGATCTGGCTCCATATTTCCCTTTCACACAGCAATGAGCGATGCTGGGAAGGTTTGGGGATGGGATGGGAAAAGTAAACTCCTCGGCCAGGCTCTGAAACTTTGGGAAAACTGCAAAGCTGGGCGAGGAATCCCAGAACAGGCTGTCTGGAGGTGATTCCTCCCAGCGTCAAAACACCATGACCTCAGCCATTCTCCTGGGATCTCTGCACGTTCAGTCCCTACTGAAACTGGGAAAGAGGCTGCCACAAAAATGGAAGGTGTGTTAAAAATGTATATTAACCTTTTATATTTAATCTATACAATACACAGAGAGAACACCTTCTGTGTATCTATTGAATCCAACATACACCTTCTGTCTAATCAAATCTATCTATCCCTGTTAGAATTTTCCATCATTGTATTATGCAACTACAGAACTCCTGGGTTCCATTCTTATCTGTCATCCTTTCATCCGAACCAGCTGGTCCATCCCCATGCCCTCCCCTTAGATCAAGCCTACCTGTTCTGGATGGGTACTGGGTCAGGTAGAGTAGTAGCCACAGGAGCTAGCCCATGGCATGCCTGTGCAGCCGCAAAGTGGATTAGATTCATAGACTCTAGGACTGGAAGGGACCTCGAGAGGTCATCGAGTCCAGTCCCCTGCACTCATAGCAGGACCAAATACTGTCTAGACCATCCCTGATAGACATTTATCTAACCTACTCTTAGATATCTGCAGGGATGGAGATTCCACAACCTTCCCTAGGCAGTTTATTCCAGTGTTTAACCACCCTGTCAGTTAGGAACTTTTTCCTAATGTCCAGCCTAAACCTCCCTTGCTGCAGTTTAAGCCCATTGCTTCTTGTTCTATCCTTGGAGACTAAGGTGAACAAATTTTCTCTCACCTCCTGATGACACCCTTTTAGATACCTGAAAACTGCTATCATGTCCCCTCTCAGTCTTTTCTTTTCCAAACTAAACAAACCCAATTCTTTTAGCCTTCCTTCATAGGTCATGTTCTCAAGACCTTTAATCATTCCTGTTGCTCTTCTCTGGACCCTCTCCAATTTCTCCACATCTTTCTTGAAATGTGGTCCCCAGAACTGGACACAATACTCCAGTTGAGGCCTAACCAGCGCAGAGTAGAGCAGAAGAATGACTTCTCGTGTCTTGTATCAGAGGGGTAGCCATGTTAGTCTGGATCTGTAAAAGCAGCAAAGAATCCTGTGGCACCTTATAGACTAACAGAGGTTTTGGAGCATGAGCTTTCATAGGTGAATACCTACTTCATCAGATGCTTGCTTACAACACACCTGTTAATGCATCCAAGAATCACGTTTGCTTTTTTGTGCAACAGCATCACACTGTTGACTCATATTTAGCTTGTGATCCATTATATCCCCTAGATCCCTTTCTGCCGTACTCCTTCCTAGACAGTCTCTTCCCATTCTGTATGTGTGAAACTGATTGTTCCTTCTTAAGTGGAGCACTTTGCATTTGTCTTTATTAAACTTCATCCTGTTTACCTCAGACCATTTCTCCAATTTGTCCAGACCATTTTGAATTTTGACCCTATCCTTCAAAGCAGTTGCAATCCCTCCCAGTTTGGTATCATCTGCAAACTTAATAAGCGTACTTTCTATGCCAATATCTAAGTTGTTGATGAAGATATTGAACAGAACCTGTCCCAAAACAGGCCCCTGCGGAACCCCACTTGTTATACCTTTCCAGCAGGATTGGGAACCATTTATAACTACTCTCTGAGTATGATTATCCAGCCATTAGATTCTGGCTCTGAAATGTTCTCAACCTCCAGCTGTCTGCCCTCCAGAAGGATCCCTGTCTTCCCCTCTTTCTGTACAGAAGGTTCTGCTCTTCCCACCCACCTGGTTAGCGAGCCCCCATTCCCCTCCGTCTGTTGTTTGCTTCTTTCTTAGCGGTAACTGGTACACGGAGGCTGTTTAAAAGAACTCATGTTCCTTGCTGATAAAAAAAAGAACAAACCAAACTGTTAGATTTTTTAGCAGAAACTGCAATATGGACTCGATTCCTGCAGCAATTCTGCATTTTTAATGATCAGCTTTACCCAAGGAAATTTCAGCCAGCTCCCACAGCGGTAGGGAAATGAGGAAGGGAAAGGGTTCTTCATGTTTCCAGGAGAACTTTTTTAAAAGCTGCGTGTGGCTGGATGAAATCTCTCAGCACCTGGCTGTGTAGTCTAGAGGCTGTGTGTTTGGCCACAACACACAGCATCTGCTCTTAGGCAGGCAGCTGTGAGCTTCCAGCTAGCCAAGATTACGGCACTGCGAGCTTCCTCAGAGCAGTGCCCCCAGTGCCAGCCAGGATTCCAGCACTGTGAGCTGCCTCACAGCAGTGCCCTGTTACAAAAGCAAGCTGCATATACTGTCACATCCCCCCACTCCAGTGCCAGGACAGCCGGCCCCACACATCACAGCACAGCCGTGCAATAAGTTCTCAGCTCTCAAGAGGGAGCCGACAAAGATCCCTCAGCATGACCGAAAGGGAAGTCCGATCCCAAGAGCAGGGATGCTACTGTGACAGCTGCCATCTGGGCCGACCCACCGGGGATTGAAGTGGGATCTCCAGAGCTAAAAACACAAGCTACTCCAGCTTGAGCTGAAGAGACACACCTCCCTGGCGGGTGCTGTAACAGACTCATCTCCTCTGTGGATCAGGCACAGCAGGGGATCTATACCACACTCTCACCAGCAGGCTCGAAAAGTGCCTGGACAGAGAGTGAGGCAGCTGCTTTCCAAGGGAGGACAGTGGCGGGTAGAGCGGATAAGTATCTAATACAGAGGGTTTGTGCTACAGCCTGATGCTGAGACAGCACTGTAGATTCAGCCAGATTTGAACCTCACTTGTCTCCTGCTAAAGTGGAATCCACCCCATGTGTCTGAGGCATTAGCAAAGTGTTTGTGCTTAATTAGTGGCACTTTCCTCCCTGTTAAAGTTACAAGTGGTGCAGGTCTCTCTGTCTTTCTCCTGGCTCAGATGCGGCTCCTGCTCTAATAAAAAGGAATCCCTAGCAGATCCCTTGCGGTATCATCTCACTGCGGCAACCCAGCGATTGCTTCCCTCCTCCGATGGCATTTGAAAGCACACAGCTAGCGGGCACAGCTGAGGGTGAGCACTGTCATACCTTGGCCTATGCACTGCCTATCACTCCCTGCCCCTGGAACCTCAATACCGCAGTGCCCATGGCATCTCTCCACTTGACTCTGAAAACCTCATCATCTAGTGGTCTCTAACCCTGGCACAACTATGTCCAGGGTACCCTCATTCCCCCAGCATTTCCTACTTGTGTCACTCCAACGCCATGTCACCCCATGTGCAATGCGGTCCCCTTATTCCACATCAACCTCTTCCCACACGCTTCCAACCCATGGCATCCTCCCTGCCTGCTGATGTCCCCATCTTTCTGAAGCCTCATCTTATGCCCAAGGATAATCTCTTGCCTGGGTGATTCCAGCCCATGGCATCTCCCAGGCACATGGCATGTCCCTTTCCCTACATCATGCCCAGCGCCTTCTAAGTATATTAATGGCCCCAACAGCTAGTGAATGCTCCTTCCCTGGCACTCCCCTGCTAACGACAGGGCCAAAACCCACAGGGCTCCATGCCCAGTGCACCATCACTGTGCTTGATACATTACACTCAGGCAGTCACCACAGAACTCCCAGCAAGGCAGACCCTCCCACCACCTACCCTGGCAGCTGCCTGCTCCCAGCAGGTGTGACCCAGGTTGTTCTCTGCCCCACACCTGGCAGGGGGCTGGGCATGGGGCTGGCTAATTAATCTCTACATTCCACGCGGCAGTGTCTAATTATGACAAAAACATTTTATCAGGCAATAAATATTTATTTTTGAAAAAAAACTATTTACATGTGTTGATTTAGCAACCAGGCTAATCAGCCCCGAGAGGGAAAAGCTTTGCCTGCATTAATTCCACTGCTCAGGATTCAGAGGAGCAAAAGCAGGTCACCTGGCCTCTCTTGCTTGGCATCGGGGGTGTCATCAAGATCTCCGAAGTGAGCTGGAGTTTTGCCCCATGGCTACGCGGTGTGTCGCCAGTCATTTCCCTCTAAACCTGAAGCGACCAGAGGTGTTAATAAAAATGACCCTTTCCCTAGCATCTTTATCCAAGGGGACACTGCAGCAGAAGCACTCCACAGACTATGCAGCCTATACAGTCTTTACCTGCCATTGAAGTGCAGCCACCTCTGGGGTGGAATGCAGCCTCTGTACACGGCGATGCTGCCCAACAGTTTAGTAGCTTCCCTGCTCATTGCTGAGATACCAAGGTGACAGGCTCCTGAGAAATACCATAGCTAGACAGCTGAGCACCTGAGAGATTAGATCTAGAGGTAGATGTATTTAAAAAGCAGCCATACTGAAATATCTTTAGGACATTCAGGACACTGACTAGAGATCTCATCTGCAGGACCTGCAAACTCAGTGCAGGGGTGTTTGGTTCAGTGCTGACTTGGAAAGAAAAGCTCCACCTACAGACAACGAAATCACTTAACCTCTGGGTGGCTAAATGCTGCATCTGTAAAATGGGGCTAATGTTTCCCTGCTTGGTTGCAAGATGCTCAGACACTGGTGATGGGGGCCGGACATGTACATACATCGACAGGATTCACTGCTATCACTGAGTGAATTGGAGAGGTGAAGGGTCACCCTTCACCAAGCAGTTCAGGGATGGCTGATCAGAACAAAGAGCTGCCCACTGCCGCTGGGAGCAGGCTCTGGTTTGCATGCTCTTAGGTGAATGCAAAATGGAGAAGAGAAACAAGCTCTCCATGCATTAACAAGAAGAACAGAACAATCAGGGGGTCAAACCTTGAGGGAAAATATTTCTTTGAAATGTCAAGTGAAATTTCTTGCTCTCTCTGGACAAGCACAGAGCAAGTCTCGTAGTTTTGGTTTTGTTTCAGCACAAAATTCGCAATAGCTGGGGCAGTAACAGGTCTCCCCTGAACAAACAGCATGACCCCATAAGCCCATGCAAGGGTCTAACAAAATTCACTGGCTTTGTTATGGGGTTTGCATTCATCTCACTGGATTAGCATCAGCCCAAACTTTAAACCAACATTCCAGGAATGCAAAGCCAGTGGGCACTGAATGTGACATCAGCCCAAAGCCTACATCTAGTGAAATATATCAGACATAGCAAACACTCAGCCATGTGAGGAAAATCCTGCGCTGATGAGAATGACACAGCCGGTGGGAAAGGGAAGGTGCCTCATGCAGGGAAAGATCCGACCAGCAAGACACAGCCACCCCTGGAGGGACAATATTTCCCTCACCTCTGTTAGGTGAGACCCAGCCTCAAAGGCTAAGGATCTTCTCCCCTAGCCTGTTTCAAACCTGGGGGTGGGGAGTGTCTTGCTCAGGGCAGTTTTGGCTCCGACCTTCAGAGCTCCTCAGGCAAAGGAAACAGACAGGAAACCAATAGGAAGCCCAAGTGGGAAGTGGAGTTTCCAGCTGCCACCAGAAGCGTGAAGGCAGTTCCTTCCTCTCATTGCTGCCATGAGTGCTAGGAGACGGGGATGGGTTATATACAGCCCCTGGTTGGGCTTTGGGAATTCTGCACCTTACACCTGAAAACTAACACCTGATTCACTTACTCCAGTGTAAACCCAGAGTAACTCCACTGACTTCAGCAGGGTTACTCCAGATTTACCTCCATGTAGCTAAGATCTGGATCTTGATCTCTTCCCCCCACCTGCCCTGCCATTCTAAGATCTCAAAATCATATTATCTCCTTTCCCTTTTCCAGGAGCTGGCTAGCCTCTTCACTTTTCTAGCCTATCCCCTTCTTTTCACCACTCTAAAAACTGGATGCTTGAATCTCTCTCCCACACAAACACACCTTGTCTCTCACCATTTCCCACAAACCCTTGCATTCCCCAACTAACTGCCACCCATATCCCTCAACATTTCAAAGAAATACTGCCCCCCCACAAGATTTGACTCCCAGATTGTGGTGTTCTTGCTAATGATGGGGATCTCCAGACAGGACCATGAGCTAAAGGTCCCCCGGGTACAGACACGTTATCTGGAGGCAGCTGTTTGGGTTATGTGGATATTAAGCCCTTTTAATCACCTGGAAGCAGAGAGCCTGTGGAATAATGGTTAGTGTTTAAAGCAACCCCAGCTGCCTCGGTGGGGCTGGGATATCTCACTAAGAGCTGCCTGCTGATTTTGTGTTTGATTAAATTCTTACATGAGAGCAAGGGAGTCTCTGACCTGCAGCAACATGGCAATGGGGAGAACTTATCTGAGACCTTTAGAGCCCATTGCTGGGCCCTCGGCAGAGCCTGTTTACTAGCAAGGGTTCTGAGCTGCAACGTTCAGGTCTGGATTTCAAATCCCTCTGCAAAACCAGGGACACTGAGAAGGGGGCGGGGATTTTGGCTTCAACAGTGACAGAACTAGATTCAGATCCGAACTCCACGACCCCCCCAGAGTTTCAGGAGATGAGATCCGGGCTTTGAGGTCTGACCTAACTCTACATTATACCCAGGGGAGCACAATGACTGCCAGGGGGCAGATCAGAGGCTGGGGTGAACCAGCTGAAGAGCACAGTACCTCCATAATGGCTGATCCTCAGCATGTCTTTGGAGCTTTCTGGTTCTGAAACTCTGTTCAGACACAAAATCACCAGCCAGAATCAGAGATACAGGTTGAATCCCCTCCTCCCCCCAAACTTTTTTTTCTTAAAGTTTAAAAGGATCCTGTTTACCTTTTCCCCTTTATTTCTCCTTGCTGCCTCCCCAGTCCCAGGTTTGGGCTGGCACCAGATGCGGAGGTGGCACGATACCATCATAAAAATATAGCTGTTATCATACAGATGGGGCCCAAGCTAAACTCTCTTTAGTCCAACCACCCAGACACAGGTGTTGCTCAAGATTTGAATGCAAATTCAGAGGTGGGTTTTGCAAATGGCTCCTGTTTTCTCAAGCCAAAACCCCACATCTGAATACCCCCCGACTTGAGAGCCTTTGAAACCTGCATCTGGATGAGAATTCCCTAGCATGAGCCTATCTCTAGATCACACAACCCCCTGCGATCCAGCCCTACTCAGCGTCGCACGGCACTGACCACCTGGGTTAAGCAACCCTTGCAGACAGATCCATCCCAGCGTGACTGTCTCATTCCCTCATCTCCAGTCGCTGCCTCGAGGGACTCCCATATGTAAGGGGACTCGTGTCACGGCAAGAGTGTGTCTAGGATCCCTCCGGGGGACACAGAAGCCAGACTTGCTGCTCATCTTTCCTGAACCCCCAGCCCAGCAGAGACACTCGCCAGAAGGAGATGCACTCAAGGAGCTAGGCTGGGGCTTGCCACACCCCTGCAAGACACGGGCTTCTCCATCATCACTCCATGGAGCAGAACAGACTAATTAACAGGCTTCCACTTGCCATGGACAATTGGACAAATGAGGGGACAGTTCCAGCTGGGACTGGCACTGCCACAGGGCACTGGGGCCACCAAAACATCCCCACCAAACTTTCACTGTGCCCACCCACACCCTGCCCCGCCCTGAAACCCCACGGATCACCCAGCTCACAACACACTGTCACTCCCTCCCGCTTTCCCAGTGAGATTGAACCATGGGGAGGCCACATCTCCCAAGAAGCCGAGATCTGAGCCAGTGCTAAGGTGAAACAGCAGGACTGGCAATTCCCCTCAGCGCTGGCAGTCAGGGTCCCCATATAAGATTATGGCAGCTCCCCAAGTCTCACGGGCAGAGTCCTGGGGCCTACAGGAGGCAGTCAAAGGGTCAGTGGGAGGCTGGACATGCCCCCCGATTCTCCCACCTTGCTCCATGGCCGTGTGCTCGGATCTCAGCCATTCCCTAAGGGGACGTCTGCACTTCAAGCTGGGGTTTGACACCTAGCTCGAGACACACTGACCCGTTGGTGCTCCTCGCCAGCTAGTGCCCTAAAACGAGAGTGGAGCTAGCAGCAGGAGGGGTTAACGGCCTGGAGAAAGATCCTTTCTGAGGTGCTAGGTACACAGTCGGGGTGGCTGCCATGTAGCTCAGTGGGAATTAGCGTGGGAACGCCCCCTCCGGCTGGGAATGAGCTCCCCCTCCCCCCAGCTCCAAGTGCAGATGTACCCTAAGTCTCAGCACACTCAGCTTCGTCGCTGCTAGTGGTGACCCTGCGACTAACCCCTCCTGCCTACAGTCATCTTCCCCAGGCTGGCTAGAACAGGCCATGTCGGGTGGGCCCCATGTGGCGCTACCTTTCCGAGAGCAGCAGGCCCTCAGGGCTCACTCTCCTCCTCCACCCTGGCTCCTCCTCCCTCCTTTCCCCCAGGCAGCAGGAGAGTCACAGTTTTGGTCTCACGGGACCTGGGGTCTCTAGCATGCACCCGCGTCTCCCTCTTCCCACCCCTTCCACCCCTTCTGGCTCCCACTGTGGGAAGCCGCACCCTGCCCCTTCCAGCTCTGACTTGCACACTTTCCGATCCTGGCTGGGTCGGGGCAGAACAAGCTGGGGCCTGCCACCTCTTCCTCGCCTTCCCTTTGAACAGAGACACATAGCTGGTGAGGTACGTCAAGCGCAGCTGCACACACAGGAGCCAGCCCTCGGACCATTGTGCACCTAATCCTCCGCACTCCCCACAACCTGTGAGTCACCTTGTTTCTTGGGCCCGGAATAGCCACGTCCTCCTCTGCCCCACACCTCCTCTCTACAGTCAGGGTCCCAGGGCACAGGCTCTTCTGGGTTAGCCCCAAGGGACGGCTCCCCGTGCTTCCTCCCCCACTGACGTCTCTGGGAGAACTGGGCTCCAGGGTGCCATAACTGGGCTCCTGTGGGGCAGCCACTGGTCTTTGCCATGCTCTGGGGATGGGACTCTGGAGCAGAGGGAAAAAAGGTGAAAGTGGCCACTAGTGACTGGGTGGAGGGAGCAGCACCAAAGGGCTCTGGATACTCCAGTAATGGTTGCAGTGCTGTCTGTGTGGCTGTCTTCCCAGGGGCCTGCATCGCTGGGGGAGGTGGTCGGACACCCATGCCTGCTGCCTTCCCCATATGCAGCACAGGGAAGGGAGGCAGGGTGCTGGGGAGCAGGGATAGCCTCACGAGCAGATGACTAGATCAGGGAGCAAATATGGCTCCTTGCACAGACACAATCCAAGCCCATGGGACCAGATGGAACCGGCTTTCATCAGACTGCTGGGGGGATCGGAGACATGCCCCCCTGCAACTATTCACTGTCTTGTCTTGATCCCCCTCAATAGTCTCCTGGAGCTGACAGCTAGGAAGGAAATTCACCCTTCAAAGCCAAAGACGTGAAACTAGCCAGCCAGAAATTACCTGCCTCCTCCCTGCACTGGCCAGTGCATGGTTAACTCGCCTTCCCCTGCCACCTCTCCCAACTGGAGCAGAGGCTGTAATTAGGTTAATGAGCTAAACCTGAATTGTGATTGGGATTCCCTGATTTACCGGTCTGTCTCCAGCTTTTGTTTTACTGCCAGTGAAGGTTCCAAAACCCATCCCAGCTAATGGCTCTGATAGCAGAAAGGTCTCCCGGATTTTAAATAGTATTTAATGGCCAAGGTAATTATTGATCATCGAGCAAAATGGAGATGCTTGAAACAGGGCTCTGGGTATGCCCCACTGCGCCTGTCATGTCTCTAGCCTGGGCAGAGGCATCCTGCAGACACAGGTAAAGAGGGGTGAAAGAGAGAGAGAGAAAAAACAGATGAAAGAGTAAATGGAAGAGAGAGTGGTGGAAAAAACGGAGGATGAGAGAGAAAGAGATGAAAGAAACAAGGTTGAAAAAGGGAATTGAAGAGAAAAGAGGAGTGTGAAAGAGAAATTGGAGAAGGAGAGGGAAAGAGCAAAGGAAGGAGGCAGAGAGACAGCCATCCCATCCCACCCTGATCCTCGGATGCATAAACAGGGGAATCTCGAGTGGAAGTAGAGACGTTATTTTACCTCTGTATTTGGCACTAGTGCGAACGCTGCTGGAATCCTGTGTCCAGATTTGGTGCTCACAGTTCAAGAAGGATGTTGATAAATTGAAGAAGGTTCCGAGAAGAGCCACAAGAATGATTAAAGGATTAGAAAACCTGCCTTATCATGACAGATTGAAAGAGCTCAATCTATGTAGCTTAAGAGAGAGCAGGTTAAGGGGTGACTTGATTACAGTCTAAAAGTATCTACATGGGGAACAGATATTTAATAACAGGCTCTCCAATCTAGCAGAGAAAGGTAGAACACGATCCAATGGCTGGAAATTGAAGTGAGACAAACTCAAACTAGAAATTAGGTGTAAATGTTAACAGTGAGGATAAGTAACCACTGGAACAATTTGCCAAGGGTCGGGGTGGATTCTCCATCATTGGCCATTTTTAAATCCAGATGGGATGTAATTTCTAAAAGCTCTGCTCTGGGAATTATTTGGGGCAGGTCTCTGGCCCGTGCTATACAGGAAGGTAAACTTGTTGATCACAATGGTCCCTTCTGGCATTGGAATCTATGAATCTATTCTCAGTCCATCCCATCCTAGACTCATCTGCACAGGGCAAGAAAGATTAAGTGGAATGGGAAGTTAAATGGCCTCTTAGCAGTGCGTCTACTGGATGGTCTCCTAACCCCTCGGAGACCATCATGCCCCTGCAAATGCTCACTGGCAGCTCGGCCCACTGGGAATCGATCCAGATTTTGTTTTTTCATCCCATTCTCCAGTGATCGGCCCAGTCTCCCAGCAGAGCTTTCCATGGGAAGGTGCTGTCGATGTGATGCAGTAGGGACTGTCTGTGTGGGGAGTGGGAGAGCAGGGGAGGACTTTAGGAGATGGACGATGCCAGAGCCTGTAACCTGAGCTAGGTAAGGGAGGAAAAAGGTCAACACCTTTGCCCGGGAAGGGGACAAAGGAAGGGAGTGGCAGGAGGGAAGCAGTTGGAGTTTGGGCTTGGGGCTGGATGGGCGGAATTCAGGGTATCCTAGCTGGGATCCAAGCACCCTGAAAGCCCAGAAGGACTCGGTGGAGGGGTCCTGACTGTGCCTGCAAGCTCTGCTGTAACCTGTGTTCCTGTTGTCCAATAAACCTTCTGTTTTACTGACTGGCTGAGAGTCACTGTGGGTCCCAGGAAGAGGGGTGAAGGGCCGGACTCCCCCACACTCCGTGACAACTGGTGGCAGCGGTGGGATATACTGCACCCCGTGGACGGCGCTTCCTGCAGTAAGTGACTGGGGAGCAGTAAAACGAAGGGGTGGTTAACCCCTGGGAGTGTGTGCCCAGTGAGAAGGACTTTGCAGTAACAGGGTCCCCCGGGGGATTGCAGCGAGCGGTCCCAGGGGCGGAGGAGTCTGCAGCTCGACCCTGGCAGAGAGGTGGTGACCTCAAGAAGGGCTGGTGCACTAGGGGTCCCCTGGAAACCGTGGGGAGCGGCGAGCACCCCGGCCTGTGAGTGGTCAGCAGGAAGATGTATGCCAAGCGGCGCAAGTGTGACCTGGTGGAGCTGTGCAAGCAGAGGGGGCTGCACCCAGGGAGACGCACCAAGGACCAGCTGATTGCCCAGCTGGAGGAGGGAGACCGCATGAATGAACGGAGCCCTGTCGCTGAGGGAAGCAGCCGAGCAGATGCAGCGCAGGCACCAGTGTCTGTCCCCGCTGGGAGTGGTCAGCCGGCGGACGAGGGCTTCCCGAGACCCCCCCTTCCTAGGCGTAGAGGAAGGGCGGGGAGGAGCCCAGTGTATACCGAGGGCACCGTGACACCCCCGGCCAGCAGGGGATCTGCCCGGCGAAGCCCACCCCCCAGCAGGGGATCCTCCCGGCAACGCTCGGCATCCGTGGAGCGGATGCGGCTGGAATATGAAAGGGAGCTGAGACGGGAGGAGCTCGAGTTAAAGAGGCGAGAGCTGGAGGAGAAGGCGAAACAGCGTGAACATGAGGAGAACCAGCGCCAGCGTGAGCAGGAGGAGAAGGAGAACCAGCGTAAACATGAGCGGGAGGAGAAGGAGAAACAGCGTAAACATGAGCTGGACCTGGCCCAGCTGAGGAGCAGTGAGGCCCCAGCTGCGGTGAGTGAGGGGGGACCCAAGCCTACAAAGAGCTTTGATAAGCACTTGCTGCCCCGGCGTAAGGAGGGGGAGGACATAGATACCTTCCTGACGGCTTTTGAGAATGCCTGCGAGCTGCACAGGGTTGACCCTGCAGACAGGATCGCAGTTCTCACCCCCTTACTGGACTCCACAGCCGTGGAGGTGTACAGCCGACTGAAAGGGGCGGAGGCAGGGGACTACGAACTGTTCAAACAGGCCCTGCTCCGCGAGTTTGGGCTGACTCCTGAGATGTACCGGAAAAAGTTCCGGAGCCAGCGTAAAACCCGTGAGGTTACATACCTACAACTGGTCAACCGGGCGCAGGGGTATGCCCGCAAGTGGACAGCTGGGGCCCAAACTAAAGAGGACCTGCTTGACCTATTCATACTGGAGCACCTGTACGAGCAGTGCCCGTCCGACCTGAGGCTGTGGTTGATGGACCAGAAGCCGGAGAACCCGCAGCATGCAGGCCAGCTGGCCGACCAATTTGTGGACAGTCGGGCAGGGGATGGCAGGGAGGAGTCTCGAAGGAGCAGGCCTGCCTCAACGCAGAGAGAGAGTCAACATGGGACCTCCCAAAGGGGGCCTATGGAGAACCCCCCCAAAAGGGGAACATCCAGCGGCAGGTCCCTCCGACCCACTCAAGGGGACCCACGAGATATGGGCTGCTATCGCTGTGGCCAACGAGGTCACATACGGGCCCAGTGCCCCAAGCTCAGGGACAGACCAAGCAGACCCAACCCGCAGAGGGTGGACTGGGTAAAAACCCAATCGGAGGAGGGGCTACATTCCCAGGAAAGGGGGGTTGGCAACATACCACCTATGGATGCTCCCGGTTCCGGGTTTTTGGTTTACCGGGTGGGCGCGGGGCTGCCCCTCCGGAAAGAGTGCATTGTTTCCCTGGAAGTGGATGGGAGGAAGGTCACTGGGTACTGGGACACGGGCGCAGGGGTGACGCTGGCCCGGCCCGAGGTGGTGGCCTCAGATCGGATGGTGCCCGACACCTACCTGACCCTGATGGGCGTGGGCGGGACCCCATTCAAGGTACCCGTGGCAAGGGTACACCTGAAATGGGGGGCCAAGGAGGGCCCCAAGGATGTGGGGGTACACCAATATTTGCCCACTGACGTGTTAATGGGAGGGGACCTTGAGGACTGGCCTACTAACACCCAGAGTGCCCTGGTCGTGACTCGTAGTCAGAGTCGGCAAATGGCACTGCACCCCGAAAACGGGGAAGGTACTCGACCTGAGGTGCAGGACCCTAACTCAGGGAGCGGGGAACGCCCAGGGGCACGGTGCAGAGAGGCTGCGGCCTCAGACCCAGCCAGCAAGGGAGAGCCGGTCCCCATTCCTGTCCCAGCTGCTGAGTTCCAGGCCGAGTTGCAGAAAGATCCCTCCTTGCGGAAGCACCGGGACCGGGCTGACCTTAGTGCGGTACAGACCATGAGGAGAGATTGCAAGGAGAGGTTCCTGTGGGAGAAGGGGTTCCTGTACCGAGAATGGGCTCCCCCAGGGGAAGTAGAGTCATGGGGGATCAGGAGGCAGTTGGTGGTTCCCCAGAAGTTCCGTCACAAGCTGTTGTACCTGGCCCATGACATCCCTCTCGCAGGGCACCAGGGAATCCGGCGCACCAGGCAGAGGCTGCTACAGAACTTTTACTGGCCTGGGGTCTTTACCCATGTCCGACAGTACTGCCAATCCTGTGACCCCTGCCAGAGGGTGGGGAAGGCCCGGGACAAGGGGAAAGCAGCTTTGAGGCCTTTACCCATCATAGAAGAACCTTTCCAGAAGGTAGCCATGGACATAGTGGGACCTCTCAGCAAGACGACCCGGTCAGGGAAGAAATACATCCTGGTGGTGGTGGATTTTGCCACTCGCTACCCCGAGGCGGTGGCCTTGTCCTCTATCGAAGCAGACACAGTGGCAGATGCGCTGCTGACAATTTTCAGCCGGGTGGGGTTCCCCAAGGAGGTCTTAACGGACCAGGGGTCCAACTTCATGTCGGCCCTGCTCCGGTCCTTATGGCAGAAATGTGGGGTCCAGCACAACTGGGCCTCAGCGTATCACCCCCAGTCCAACGGGCTGGTAGAAAGGTTCAACGGGACGCTGAAGATGATGCTAAAAACATTTATGAACCAGCATCCGCAAGATTGGGACAAGTACTTACCTCACCTGCTGTTTGCGTACAGGGAGGTACCCCAGGAATCTACTGGGTTTTCACCTTTCGAACTGTTGTATGGAAGGCGGGTGAGGGGGCCCCTAGACCTGATGAGGGACGAATGGGAGGGGAAGGCCTCTCCCGAGGGAGAGTCAGTGGTGGAGTATGTCCTGACCTTCCGGGAAAGACTGGCCGAGCTCATGGGCCTGGCCAGGGAGAATCTGGCCCGAGCCCAGAGGAGGCAGAAGGTCTGGTATGACCGCACAGCCCGAGCCCGTGCCTTCGCCACCGGGGATCAGGTGATGGTTCTCATCCCCGTGAGGAGAAACAAACTCCAGGCCGCCTGGGAAGGGCCCTTCAAGGTTATCAAGCAACTGAATGAGGTAAACTATGTGGTGGAGCTGTCAAACCGGGCACATCACCGTCGGGTGTACCATGTGAACATGATGAAACCATACTATGACAGGGGGAATGTGGTGTTGGCCGTGTGTGGACATTGGGAGGGGCAGGGAGATGACCCCTTAGTGGATCTATTCCCTGGGACAAAAACTGGTTCCCCCCTGGAGGCGATTCCCCTCTCTGATCAGCTGACCCCGGGCCAGCACGCTGAGATCAGAGGGGTGCTGCATCTGTACAGACAGCTGTTTTCCAACCAGCCTGGACGCACTAATTTGACTGTCCACCGGGTGGAGACCGGGTCACACCCCCCTATAAGATGCTCCCCTTTTCGGGTCACTGGTAAAACTGCCCAGGATCTTGAAAGAGAGGTCAGGGACATGCTGGCTTTGGGGGTGATCCAGCCGTCTTCCAGCCCTTGGGCCTCGCCAGTAGTGCTGGTTCCCAAGAAGGATGGGTCAATCCGGTTCTGTGTGGACTATCGAAAGCTCAATGCCATCACCGTATCTGATGCCTACCCTATGCCCAGGCCTGACGAGCTCCTAGACAAGCTGGGAGGTGCACGGTACCTCACCACTATGGATCTTACCAAAGGCTACTGGCAAGTGCCGCTGGACGCAGATGCCAGGCTGAAATCGGCCTTTATCACCCCTCTGGGGCTCTATGAGTTTTTGACCCTGCCCTTCGGCCTCAAGGGAGCGCCGGCCACCTTCCAGCGCCTGGTGGATCAGCTACTGAGGGGGATGGAGAGTTTTGCCGTGGCGTATATTGACGACATCTGCGTCTTCAGCCAGACCTGGGAGGACCACGTGTCCCAGGTTAAACAAGTCCTGGACCGACTCCGAAAGGCTGGGTTAACAGTAAAGGCTGAGAAGTGCAAGGTGGGGATGGCTGAAGTATCTTACCTGGGCCATCGGGTGGGGAGCGGCTGCCTGAAGCCGGAACCAGCCAAGGTGGAGGTGATCAGAGACTGGCCTGCTCCCCAAACCAAAAAGCAGGTCCAGGCCTTTATTGGGATGGCGGGGTACTATCGAAGGTTCGTGCCCCACTTCAGTGCCATAGCCGGCCCCATCACTGAACTGTGCAAAAAGGGGAAGCCAGACAAGGTGATCTGGACTGAGCAGTGCCAGGAGGCTTTCCGGGCGCTGAAGGAGGCTCTGGTTAGCGACCCAGTTCTGGCAAACCCAGATTTTGACAAACCCTTTATGGTGTTCACCGATGCCTCAGACACGGGACTGGGGGCGGTGTTAATGCAGGAGGATGAAAAGGGGGAGAGACACCCCATCGTGTACCTGAGTAAGAAGCTGCTACCCCGGGAACAAAGCTACGCGGCCATCGAGAAGGAATGCCTGGCCATGGTGTGGGCCCTTAAGAAGCTAGAGCCATATCTCTTTGGGCGACACTTCACCGTGTACACCGACCACTCTCCCCTGACCTGGCTGCACCAGATGAAAGGAGCCAACGCCAAGCTCCTGAGGTGGAGCCTGCTCCTGCAGGACTATGACATGGACGTGGTCCATGTGAAGGGAAGTGCCAACCTGACAGCGGATGCGTTGTCCCGGAGAGGGGACCCTGAACTTCCCCAGGTCACTGGGCAGAGTGACCCCGCTCAGTTCAGTCTCGAAGGGGGGAGAGATGTGATGCAGTAGGGACTGTCTGTGTGGGGAGTGGGAGAGCAGGGGAGGACTTTAGGAGATGGACGATGCCAGAGCCTGTAACCTGAGCTAGGTAAGGGAGGAAAAAGGTCAACACCTTTGCCCGGGAAGGGGACAAAGGAAGGGAGTGGCAGGAGGGAAGCAGTTGGAGTTTGGGCTTGGGGCTGGATGGGCGGAATTCAGGGTATCCTAGCTGGGATCCAAGCACCCTGAAAGCCCAGAAGGACTCGGTGGAGGGGTCCTGACTGTGCCTGCAAGCTCTGCTGTAACCTGTGTTCCTGTTGTCCAATAAACCTTCTGTTTTACTGACTGGCTGAGAGTCACTGTGGGTCCCAGGAAGAGGGGTGAAGGGCCGGACTCCCCCACACTCCGTGACAGTGCTGTCTCCTTCCATCATCCCGCCTCTCCCCGCAAGCCCTCTGCCTGGCTGTCTCCCCAGCCCTGTAACAGGAAGGCCAGTGGGTGGCTTCAGCACCGCTGTTTGATGCATACAGCTCTGACTGAGAGAGCCTGGTAGGGTGTGCAGAGCTGTCAGCGGATAAAGTAGCAGATAACAAGGCCAGGAGTGTGAAGTCAATCCCCAGATCTGAGAGACAAGACATGAGAGCCCGGGATCCAATCCCTACTTGGTATAGCCGGGTGGTAGAGACACCAATAACCCTAAGTTCGGTCATGACTTGGTACAGACCCTGCTCAAGACACCAGAGGCAGTGGGCTCAGCCTGATACAGTCACCAGGGGCTAGGTTTTCAAAGGGGATCATACCCAACGCGCTGAGCTCTTTGGAAAACCTGAGCTCTTTTCGC
The DNA here is from genome assembly GCF_025201925.1 of Gopherus flavomarginatus. Classification (NCBI taxonomy): domain Eukaryota; kingdom Metazoa; phylum Chordata; order Testudines; family Testudinidae; genus Gopherus; species Gopherus flavomarginatus. The sequence goes on along the minus strand of NC_066629.1, from coordinate 22,492,968 downwards.
AGTGCCTAAAATGGGAGCTGAGCTCTTCTGAAAACCTGGCCCAGGATTTGTGGCTTCCATGCCCAGCCCGTCCAGGCCCTGGAGAGTAAATGGGGAAGGGGCATTTACAGACATTGCTTGGACCTTGGTCAGCAGGCTAGTATTGCGCAGAGAAGCAGGGTAACAGCTCCCAAGTATTTCTCCTCCTATCTCCTCCTTCCCAAGGGGAAACCTATGGCCAACAGACCATGCTCCGGGAGCATTTGCCTCTTCCTTCTCTGGCTGTTTCCAAAGTTCAAGCCCCAGGGATGGGGGAAGCAGGTTGCAACACATCCCCTCTCTCCCAGGCTACACGGATGCAGCTCCCCTCCCAGCCAAGATCTGCAGCCAGCTTCTCTCTGTCTTTCTCTCCCCAGAGCAGGAACAAAGCTAGTCCAACCAGTAATTGGCTTTCCTGCTTCGACTTGCCCCAGAAACACAGCTGCAATCAGAAATGTCAGCATGAGAGCAGGGGCTGGGAAATGTGCATCAGGCCCAGTGCTTTGAGGCCTTCCAGACAAGGTCCTTGGTAAACAAGGGGGTTGCGTGTCAGGCAGGAGGAGGGTCTGTTCTGGCTTGCTGAGGAATGTGCTCCAGCGCCTAGACCAGATGACGAGGGTTGGTTTAACATTCACCAGTTGGTAGAGAACCACTGTGCCCTCTGCCTCTCCTCCCTGCCTCTCGTCAACACTGGACACACTCAACACCATGGCAGCTTTGGTGCCAGCTGCCCGACTCAGCCCCCAACTCATGTGGAGGGAGCGCCATAGCATGAGAACTCACCCAAGTTCCAGGCAAGCTAGAGAGGGGCCTGAGCCGGGCTTGGTGGCGAAGGGGGTTGGATTAGGGGATCCCAGTCAGCCCATCACAGAGGTAAAAGTCAGCTGTGAAATTGGGAGCTGAACATCACCCAGGTTTCAGGGGTTCATTTGGGTTTCTTTATTGAGGAAACTTCCCCTCCAGTTTCCGTACTGCTGGGTTCTCCTCCCCTCACCTCTCAAGCTTTGGCTGATGTTTTGGATTTGTGCAAACCCCCAAATGCTACTGAAACCACTGGATGGCACCCGATTTTATGCTAGCTCCATGAATCAGTTCCAGGTTCATTTCAAACTGAGCCCAGATGAGCTTGATGGGCTTGCAAACCGCAGAGAAACCTCTGCTGAGCTGGGTCTGAGTTTTGAGTTTGCAAGTAGAACTGGGCCCGCACCAGGAAGTTCAGATCCAAACTTTCCCCAAGTCCTGGGTAGCCCGGAAGTGGATTTTTGCTTCCATCTACTACAGAGATAAGGTCGGGGTGTAAAGTTCATCATCTGATCCTGGATCAGCTTGGACCTGCCTTTTCCCTCACATCCTCAGCATTTAGTCTGATCCATGATAGCGACAGCGGCTCATTGCCAAATTCAGTTCTGGCTCCTGACTTTCCCAGGGTCTGGGAGTCTGGTGATCATCCCCATCCCCCTTTGAGACAAGCTGTACAACCAGGCAAGTTTCACCTTGTTGCGCCCGTCATAACTCCTTTACCAACTTAGATGCCCGCCCCAGGGCTTTGGGAAAAGACTCTTACAGTCAAGCGAATATTTGCCAGCTCTTTGCTCCATACAGGGCCTTTAGTATATGCTCTCATCCTATCTGCTTTGTTTGCACCAAACTAAGTTATAGTTACGGAGCTGGAGCCAGATTTTTCAATGTACTTAGGTCCTTACAGATTCAGATAGCCGTCTAGTGATGCAGATAGCACCTGACTCCAACCCCAGGGGAGTTGGGCGCCTAAGAGCTTATGAAAATCCCACTAGGCACTTATCTGCATTTTTAGGCGCCTAAACACCTTTGCAAATCTGACCCTTAGATAATACTGAATGGCCAGCAGAGAGAGAAACGAAGAGGCACGAACCAGGGAGCAGAGAGAGATCCTCAGCTGGGATTTGAAAAGAGCTGGAGAGGCAGCTCCCTATGCTGGGGAGCTGAACAGGAAGAGGCTCTTGCACCAACAGGCAGAGGCTAGGTGGCAGAGCATGTAGGAAGGCAGTGCTAGATGAGCAGCGGGACGGTGGAAGGGAATGGAGACTGAGGTACGTCAGGGAATCTGCCTCAAGCAAGTCCATAGAGAGCAGTTTACAACTCGATCCTTAAGTGAATGGGAAGGAAGGAGAGGGGCATGTGTACGTGTGTGGGGTGCTAGGAGGTGAAGCTGCCATTTGGGATCTGTCTACCACGATATATTCAGCTGTAACAGATCACACATGAAGGACAGGGCCTAACTCTGCAACCACTGCAGTCAATGTTGAAACTGCTCCTCCTAACTTCGACAGCATCAGGATCTGGTGCTGCATCCCCTTCTCTGAGGGACTGAGCCTGAGAACTACGGAGCTGAGCCCAGCAGGAGCAACAGATGCTCGGAGCCCCACAGGTTTGGGCCCACCTCCTAGATCAGGGCTGTTCGTTTGCATCATTGTTCCCTCCTTGAAACCAATGAAAAAAAGTCAATGAAAGAAATCCTTGCGACATTCCTCCCCATGCATGTGCCAGACAGGCAGAGGAGAGCCAGGTCGGTTTATTACAGCAATTACAGCAGGGTCTAAATCTTCCTGAGGGCCATGTGCTGGTGATGGAGCAGAGATTTGCTTTTTAATGTCAGCACCAGAGGCCAGGCAGGTGCTGGGAGCCTGACAGGTATCACTTGCCCAAACACTAAGAGACATTTCAAAAACAGCATCATTTGTTGCCTCTTGTCCTGAAGGATCCAAATCCCCTCGCGGACAGTTCACAGGCCAGAGCACCTTATCCCACTGCTGAAACGCAGCTACCTCTGGGGAGGAGAGCAACAACAAGGGCTGAGGGAGGGGACATTTCTCTAGCGAGGAGATGGTTTTACCCAAGAGGCATGCTGCCAGCACTGTAATTTATTGTTGGTATTGCAGAGGGGTTGAGGAGCCCCAGTCATGGCCAGAACCCCACGGTGTTAGGACCTGTACAAACAAAAGACGGTGCTTGTCTCAAGGGACATATGCACCACTGGAAACACGCTCCCATCTCCCCTTACCCACGACTGAATCCTTTCCTGCACCACTAGACACTGCAAAGCCAGCCCTGCCCCTTCCCAGAGGGCACCCAGGAGGCAGCATGATCTGGAGGCAGCACGGTAATTGAGCATCGCAGGACCCTGGCTTTAAGCACATACTCCTTGGGGGCCTGCATGGAGTGCAGCTCCCTAGCCAGCACTTGGGTTATGCTGGTCCCACCATACAGCTCCAGAGCGAGATCTCTCTGCACGTACAACAAGACGCTGCACTCTACCTCCCTGCTTTGCAGCCCAAAGGAAGACCAAGAGACAAGCTTTGGGGAGGAATTATCCACCCTATGACCGGTTACTGTTTCCAGTTACCCTGTCCTATTTCTCCCATGCCTGGGGGGGACAGCTTGGCTCAGATGGGGGTACAGTTTCAAACCCTCTGACTGCTGCTGACTGATCCCCAGAGACCAACATTCACCACCAGCAGGGAATCGCTTAGTTTAGATCTTCCATCCACAGCCACACTAGCTGGTATGAATGTGTGTCAGGGATATCAGCCCTCATGCTTCAGGGCATGAGCCAATCATGACCTGATGGGTCAGGAAGAAACTACAACTACTGGGCATGTTGATGAATAAGTATCATCCTCTGGTGCAGCTACACCCACAACTGGAGACACGATGCTGGGCTTCATGGAACAATGGTCCAACGATATGTTTATTCCTATGTCATCGTTATTTCGTCCATCAGCATTTAGACTGATGGGCAGCCAACTGGATCCACGTCACATGAAAGCCAAGTCAAACTTGCACCTAAAGCTAGAGATGGGCCCAAGCCCAATAACTGGATTTCAAACACCCTGGAATTCAAGGCTGCTCACTGGGACCTGGCCAGGGACTCCAGGGAGCTCACAGTACTGTCACAGTCGGGGAAGGATGGTGGGTCAATGCAGGGTGCTGGGGCGAGCCAAAGCACCATCTGCTACTGAGGCCAAAAAGGGACTTTTCCATTGTCCAGTGGAGGCAGATCATTTTCTGCAGGAAGCGGGAGGGGCACACAATAGACTGAGGAGCATCCAGCCAAGTGCAGCATTCACATTGCTGTGAGCTCAGGATGCGCTGGGAAGCACAGCTGGATTCAGTTACCTGATAAGCTGGGGGAATCTTCCTTATACTCCCAGCCTAGCTCTGATGCAATCCCCATCGCAGCCGGCCATGCACCCACCCCTGCTCCAGCTGCTGGTGGGAGCCGGAGCCTGCGTGCTCATGCCAGGGGCTCAAGGAAGCAGGGTGCATGTAGCAAGGGTTGTGCCGCCCAAGGAAACCCAGGGTCTCTTTTCAGACCAGCTAAACATCACTGCAGTGCACACATGTGCCTGCAGCATCTGTGCAGCCTCATGTGGGCCAGCTGCTGGGTAACAAGTTGCATCTAAATTACTCAGCTTCTGGTTTGAGTGTCTATGAAACTCCCCCGATACCACACAGTTCCGGACTCCCAGGAAAGCCCTCCTGTAGAGAGGCAGGCTCAGAAACATAGGCAGCCTACACAAAGATGCTGAAGGGGTGTCAGCAGAACCCCCCAGCCCCCGCATTCAGTGCAACGCACCGCATTGAGTGCATGTTCACAAGTGCATGCATGCAACTGGCAACACCAATCTGGATTCTGTTACCCACTTGTTAAAGGGCTGGAGACACCCGTTTGCGCCTCTGTTCAGTTCTCTCCTATTCCTGCTTCTCCTTCACCGTTTCCGGTCTCTCATTCTGTCCATCGCCTTCTTGTTTCCACTCTTGCTTTCGTTCTCCCCTTCTGCCATCTCTGCAGCAGCACGCAGCCACCTGGGCTGATTGCTGCAGCTTTCCCGGCGCTGCTGAGAGACTCGATGTGCACCAGTCTGCCAGCCTCGGAAAGGAGGAGCAGGGGCAGGGGGAAGATTACCTGACCCCACTCGCTGCAGGAACTTTTCCTGCCGACTCCACCTCGAAATATCTGTACTTAATCAATCAGACTTCAAGCCCAGTGATTTCCAGCAGCTGAAGGCACCGTGTGAGCAATTTCCATCTGCAGCACAGCAAGGACACCACAGCTCTCGCTCCCCTTCTCTGCTACTGCTGCTTGGATTGGGCACCAAGGAAGGCTCTGATCCAGACTTCCCCCTAGTTTGCTGGGGAGGAAGATTTTAGATCTGAGGATCCAGTTGCAGCCCATGGTTTCTAATAAAGGGGCAGAAAGTGAGGACAGTCCCCTCACCCCGGCTACAGAGAATGCAGAAAGCTGCTGCATATTCTCCTCTTGGAGGCTGGATGTGCTGAAGAGTCACATAGTTAGACTGCAAAACTCACCACCACAACGTATGCTCAAGACCAAGTGCTCAGATGGGTGAAAAACAGAGGAGCGGACATTTATATGGATAGCAAGACTATCCAGAGTTATAAAAATAAGGAGGAAAGGAAAACAGGAGTTTTAAAAGGGACTGAAACCTCCTGCTTCAGGATGTAATGAGATCTTTAACTGTTAGGGGTCAGGACATTTCCCCCGGTGGTACTACAGTTGTTGATTTTTTTGCATCTTCCTCTGAAGCAGCTGGTGCTGGCTAATGTCAGTGACAGACTGGACTATATGAAGCCCTGCTCTGACCCAGTCTCACAGTTTCTATGTACCATGAGCCATTTCCTGCAAGCTTGGAGCACCCATATTCCTTCCTGGGCTCCCCTACCCTCCACAGCATTGGCAGGGTAACCCATAGGCTCTGTGCCAAGCTTGACCTGACTTCTGTGGGAAGAGCCTTGCATTCCCCAGCCTTCCAGTGCAGCGGGTTGGTGATTCCATGGCAGATAAATCAAAACCGTGGAGATATGTATTGTTTCACGTACACAGCTGAGTTAACCAATCACGACAGAGTGAACCCTCAGTTATTTAACCGGATGTTCAATACCATTCACTGAATGCTGCCCTTCCATTTTAACTTTCCGAGAGCTGCAGAATTTTTCAGTGAAAATGCATGACTGTTGTCAGAGGGTGAAGCCTGAGGATTCAGCCACTGAGTGGGGGACAGCTGGGACTTTTGGCATCTGTTAGGGTGAGGGAGGCAGGCTGGGATGGTGAGATAACTGCTGTAGCTGGATGGGGCTTCTGGGCACTTCTACCATATAAATATTAAATAATCAATGTTATCAAAATCAGCAGTGAAAGAGTTAACAGTGCTGACAATTGTAATTCCATCATTAAGTTTCAGAGTTAACGTGCAATTGAGGGGAAAGGGGCCGCTCACACCTCTCAGGGCTATTGTCTCAGGCTGTCTGCAGATTCAGGCATCCATTTGTAGCCAATTCCCAACTTGAATGTTTTTTTTGCAAGCTTAGCTTCTTGATCATAATTCTGTAGCCAATGCCACCCTGGTGCTCGTTTGCCTTCTGTACGGCTGCTCTTTGGGCTCCCTTCATGCAGTGCACTTGTGTCACTTTGAAATTCACCACAAAGGCCCAAAGCTGGCCTAGTTACCACTTAAATCCCACTTACAGGCCTTGTGCAGTGGATTTCATCTGGCGAGCGGAAGCTGCCAGGGGCAGAGGGCGATCATAGCCTGGCTCTTGTTCACTGTGTCCTTCTTCTATCTACTACCTTAAGCCTTTTTACGGGTGCAACACCACAGCACCAGGGTTTACATTCACCTTGAGCCAGCTCCATCTCATTCCCAGCTCCGTTCCTTTCTCCAGAAAGCCATATTCAGCCTCTCTGAGTCACAGAGTAACGGAGCCCTTGGGGGTGATGTCAGTGAGTCACGGGGGACCAAGGAAGGAGACAAATCTTGGTGAGACCTTAATTAGTTCTGACAAATTAATAACATTGGGGGAGGGGAAGCCCTCATTTATCCTGCAGATCTAATTTCCTTCCCTTGTGTTTTATTTCCCTGTCACATCACACGCTGTCAGGAATGTTGGAGGGGAAAAAAAGGGATGGGGGCGGAATGGACTGTCAAACAAGCCGTCAATCCCTGCCCTGCACACCCTGTTAGCATTTCCAGGAAAGGGAACTTCAGATGCAAAGCCATCAAAACCACTCCTAATGATCTCCCTCAGCGCGTCAGGGCAGAATGGGTGACAGGGACTAGACTGGCACCACAGCCACCCTTCATAGAGAGATCCTGATGGAAAAGTATAGGACCAACATGAACTCCAGTCACTGGGTCAGAGAAATCGAGATACCTGCCTCCAACTGCCACGGAATCGTGGGCAAAATTACGCCCAGATATGGGCCTTCTACCAGACAAAAGCCCTCACCAGTCACAGAACATGGGGCCACATTCTGCCATGGCACAGACATGGACGACTTTCTACAAGAGAAGACGCATTTAGCAACTTGCGCGTAAAGCATGCCAGGCTGTGGGGATAGAATGCCTTCTGCCAAGCAATCTGTCTTCAGAAGCCACAGAACCAGGGACTGAAGTCTATCCAGACAAGGATGGCTGTGGCCGTCTGCCAGACAAGAAGCTTCAACCACTCACTGGACCAGTGAAAGGAGGAACACAGTGGTTCTGGGTGCTGCTGAACTTGAGACATTGCGAAGGGGAGCTGAACACCTGCATTCTGAAAAGCACCCCCCTGTAAGAGGCCTCAAATTGGGCGCCCAGAGTCACGGGTCACTTATGGAAAGTAGCACCAGGTGAATGGCAAAGCTCTCTTCTCCAGAGCCCCGTTGGAGGATATTTATTCCTAGCTAAGTCTTTACCTTGGATTCTCCCCAACTTCCCTCCCCCCTCCCCCACCATGAAAGCTGATGCTGCCCAAGGATCCAGTTTCTGACTCATCCCTGAAAGACGAGGCGCTTCGGCCCGGCACTCAATCCAGGCCTTGTAAAGCGATGTGTGGCCCGGGTGAGCTCTGAGACCGAAGGACGTGTGCCATGGCATCTCAGCTGCAGCTGTATTTATGGTAGGAAGGGGATTAGTGCTGCTCGGATACCTGCATGAGCTCTTGAAGCACTGGGGATGGGTACCCTGCTGGCAGACAAAACAGCTCAAGTGGATCATCTATTTAATTGGGGGGCTTGATCATTCCCCTTGGACTCACCACTCCAGCAGATCTTTTCCAATCTGATTGATATTACAATAGCATCCCAGCTGGACCTACAGTCAGATAGCCCCTGCCCCGAATTGCTTATAACTTAAATAGACAAGGTAGATGGGTAACAAAGGTGGCTGGGGGAGTTGTCATCGGCAGAACCAGGAAGAGAACCCAGGTCCGAATGTCCACTCCCGTGCCCTACCAGTACACCACTCTGTCTTGCCTTCCCTCACTACCGGCTATGGTCAAAGGGCAGATTTGCAGCCCTACGACTTCTCTTGCTGTTTGAACCGTTGCCATCCTGGTGATGCTCAGGCTGACATCAGAAAAAAAATGCCAAACGGCCACATTCAGTGGAAAAGCCGAATAACCCAAACCCAAACCCCGCCTCCCCATCCCTCCCCCCCATGCATGCTGTCCATTGTATAATCCATACAGGTGGTCACCGCTAATGCCTCGTTGCCCTGGTCACCGGGAGTGCTGAACTGCAGGAGGATAAAGGGATCCTCCTCCCCAGCTCCACCCGCCCACTGCATACTCCACCTCCCAGCTCAGCCCAAGGCGCACAATGAGCCCCAGGAAAAAGACGAATGGCCCAGGGAGCCATTCTCTACACAGCTGTTCACTGCCAGCCTGTGATTGGAGGGTAGGGGGAAGGTTTGATTACTGCTTGTCCCGCAGGGTAAAACAAAGCTATGGATCTCAGAGCTCTGGAGTGTAGCTAGAGACATTTCTAACCAAATAAATACTAGATCCTGCCCCTGCAATCCCACAGCAAGTCAGAGCGGAAACTCTAGGCGGAGAAGTAGGCAACCTTTCCGCCCACAGAATGGGGCTGGATCCCAGTGTTGATACTGAGCCCCAAGGTTTATTTTGAATCGACTTATGTTCCTGCAGGAGCCAGCTCCCACTGCCATCCCTTCCAATGGTGCAGCTGTCGCGTTTCAGAAGCAGCATCCAGAAAAGTGCAATCGTAATATTTCCCAATACTCCCAGTCCTTCCGACTCTTTTTCTGAACCATCAGAGAAGGAAGAATTCCTGGGGAGAGCCATGAAAATGCACTGAGCTAGATGATCCACCCATATCGTGCCGTCCTTCCTACCTGTGCCATGTGCGTATGTCATGCTACCATTCTGACCAGGTCACGTTTTCCACCCATGTTATCCAGATTTAAATGACAATACAAGGGGCCACACACAGAGAATCAGCCCCACAAGCACTTAATAGCCCACTAGAAATACGTTCTAGCCTTTTGTTATCGCTGTAGATCCTGATTCTTATAATATTGGATAACTCTTTGCATTGGTTTTCAGATGGGACAGAGGGCCGCTAACATTTACGAATGAAGATCCAAATCTATCCACAATGCTTGCGTTTTGCCCAACCTGAAGGAGCATTGTGGTCTCTCTGGGCTGAGACTCCCTTTAGAAGGACAGGGTGGCTACGGGCCAAGCTTTGGTCACCCTTGCTATAAGGCCTCTAGCAAGCTTTTCCCCTCACTACTCCCCTCCCCATCAAAGATGCCTAGGCTGGTATTTTCAATGAGACCTAAGGGAGTTAAGCCGTCACTGAAAGTCAAACTGGACTAACACCCCTAAGCCTATTTTAAAAGCCCCTTTTCTAGCCTGAGGTCCCTCTTTGCACAGTCCTGGCCTCACAGCTCCTTTGCAGTTCCAGTCCGGCTCATTATAAATGCTTTCTGCTTGCACAGCACTTTTCACCCACCGGTCTCAAAGCAAGTTCCAAAGGGTTATTTACACACATTGTCAGCCCCATTGCAGAGATGGGGAACTGAAGAAACTGCAAGGCGGAAGGACTGTTATGCAGTGAGTCTATGCCACATGGAACTAGAATCCAGGTCTCCTGATGCTTCGATCAGTCCACTAGACCACGACCGTCCTGCAGCAGGGCAGCATGTTAACTCCTGCCCCTTGTAAAACAAATCTGGCCAAGACGCCAGCCCCTGGGGTAGTGGACTCGACCCTCTAATACAGGAGCTGATGTCACGCAGGCGTAAATGTCTAATCACTCGGAAATGGAATAGACACCCCCTTTCTACACACGTACTCACAACTCCAGCTGGCCATTCCACTGCTCGTTCTCTTGGGTTACCAGACCAGAGACCTTGCACTGCACAGACAACAGGGAGACCTGACAACTAGTATGACCCCGGTGTGCTGATATCACGGCTTATCGACCAGTATCATCTCATTGTTTCCTTGTACTCCCCCGTCTGTCTGTATACACCTGTTGTCTCCTGTGAGCCCGTATTTTTGCTCTCTGCACAGCGTCTAGCACAATAGGGCTCCAGTCCATGACGGGGGCTCCTAGGTGCTATAGTATGACAAATCATTAGAAAATAATAATACTAATAAGATCCTTCATGCAGTTCAGACTTTAAAACTTCCAGCCTTATCACTGGGGAAACATGAAACAATTGTCCTGAGGCTCAGGGCTTGGTCACAGTGGGGACTGGGCAGACAAAGCAAAACTGCTCCAAGACATTATTTGCATTGGGGCAGCATATTCCTGTTTGACGCTGGGCTAAACTGCACTGGGGAAAGCTGAAGCTTCGCCTTGGAGTTTGCATTGGGGTAACTACATCAGGGCAAATCCCCACTGTGGAGAAAGCCACAGGTGGGGCCAATCCCAGAAGTTTGGAAGCTTCTGCAGGATGGGATATCAAATTTGCCTCCTGCAGGCCTTGGAGCTTGGTAGAACCCAAGCACATGAACATTTGTGGAAGGAGAACCCAATGGGGGAGCAGAACGAGCTGGGGCCAGTCGCATCACACATTTCTAATGCACCTGGGTGGACAATGTTCACATCGTGCACAGCATTTTCTAAAGAGCTCTGCACGCTGGGCGCCTGCTGGGAGCGGAACACTTTTGACAGCCTGGCCCTGATGCAGGTGCCTCAGTGGGAGCTAAGCTCTTTCGAAAACCTGGCCCCAACTGTGGGTGTTGAAACCTTGAAAATGTGACCCTGAGCGCTTTGGGAAATCTGGCCTCACTTGGCCAGCTCTTAAAATAGGAAGACAGATATTTACCAGCCAGAGTAAATCCATTGCAGGCCCCTGATTAACTATTAACTCCTTTGTAAAGACCACAGGCAAGCTCTGCTACTATTTATTGCTCAAAGTGGAATTGTGGGCAGAAAAATTATCAGGGACACACAGTGCCAACTTATTCATCAAATCTGTGTCTGAGTCAGATCTGTTCAGGGAGACACTTACAGAGTGCACTTCACAGGTCTCCCCGCTCTCAGAGCAGTGCTGTCTGTATACCTCTGCTATCAACCCATGTGCTCTCTGCGGCACTTGCTCTGGCCTGCAGAACATGACAAGATCTGCTCATGTAACTGGCCAAGGGTCTGCCCCACAGCTCACCAAGTCAATACAGTCCTGACTTCAATGGCTCTGAGGCCAGGTTCCAATATACCTGTGATGCTCGCAGAGCCAATATAGCTATGGGAGGGTGAACTGGTCCCTCATTTGCCTCATGCCTCTCCTGCTAAGCCCCAAATGCAGAACCCTTTCAGATCCCTGTTTGGATCAACAGGGCTGCAGCATAAATCGCTTGGTGATGTGTAAACAGGGTTGAATGGATCCAGAGAGAGCCCCACAACCTCACTAGTTATCTGAACATAAATGACACTTTAACAGTTCGTCACCAATAAATTAAAGCTTGCTTGGGTCGCAGTAGCAGTGATGCTGTGACAGAACAGGTTTCAGGGCAGCTGTACAAGCCCAGCCGGGACCCTGGGTAATGACTCAGAGGGCTTAGCTGTTGTTTTAAAGCCAGCTATAATGGGGTATATTCCCCATCCTGGCTTTAAAAGCTTTACTGTGGGCCTGAGGCCAATTAACCCATCTGGAAGGTGGGCCAGCCCCAATGAAAGTGAGTCCCAGCTGGGAGAGGAGCTGGGTGGTTTCTGAAAAGGTGGGAGTCTGGAGCAGAAAGGGGCTGCAGGGAGAGAAAGAGAGAAGAACTCTGCAACCACTCTCTGGGACTAGAGAGTGGAGAGACTGCCTGGGGGACAGGCAGCCCTGGGATCCTCCTGCGTAGCAAAGTCTGGCAAGGAGAGACACGGAGCAGCCACTGGGGGTGCACCAAGCTCTGGTGATGAGCCCTGATTGTAAGGCAGGATCTGGCTTTCCAGGGAGAAAGCTCTGGGAAGCATTCAACTGAGGACCAGAATGGGATGAACAGTCAAGACTGAGGATGGCAGGAGTTGGGTTAAGTTTACACTTTTGGCTGGGGACTTAGTGGGGAATTCCAGGGAGGAGCTCTGTGGCCTCAAGAAGGGTGAACTTAGGCAGGCTGTGGGAGAGGCCTGCCACAGGCATGGGTAGGAAGAAGTCCAGGGAGGTGGCAGCACAAAGTCTGGCGGGGTGAACCTTGACTGCCTGTTCTAGATTCCCTGGGCTGGAACCTGCTGTAGAGGACAGGGAAGGTGATAGGTAGCCCTTGAGAAGGGGATGTGGACTCCTCGGAGCCCTGAGAAGAAGGGACATCGAGTGTGGAAGGATTGGATATGTGTCCATGTTGGACTTTCTGGTGCCCCAGAAGGAACAGGACTAGACGTGAGCTGGCCAGGTCATGTGAAGAGGCAGACCAACGCCGGGCAGCAGCGGCCGTCGGCAGGTCACTAGACAGGAGGGCCTGCTACGCCATTCCCAGCCACGAAGGAGTCAACTCTCCTGCAGGGATTAACATGTCCATGGCACCAGCACTGAGACAAATCATCCTTTGGTGTGTAAACAGGTCTGAATGGATCCAGAGAAAGCCCCGCGATGCCACCAGTTAGCTTAATACAACGGATGCTTTAATGTCCTATGCCAGTATAACAAATCTCAGGTCACCTAAGGGGATGTCTACTCTGCAATCGGAGGCGTGACTGCAGCATGTGAAGACATACCTGGGCTAGCTTTAATTTAGCGGCAGTGCTTTAACATGGCTTGTGTCGTCGCGGCACCACCTTTGCGAGGGGGGCGGCTCCCAGCACTGATGCACTGTCAAAACTGGTACATTATAGCGCTGAAACTTGCTGCACTCAGGGGTGTGTTTTTTCAAATCACTGAGTGAGAAAGTTGCAGCGCTGTAAAGTGCCAGTGTAGACAAACCTGTAGAGAGCCTACCATCTAATGAGACAAGGTAGACAAAGGAAATGTGGTTATTCCTGTTCTGATCAAGGTGGAACTGAGGCACAGAGAGACTGAGGGCCTGATTTTCCAAGATTATCAAAGATCAGCCTGCAAAGTTCTGAGCTCTTTTGAAAACTCTGGCCTAAGTGACTTGCTCAAGCTCACACAGGATTGAGGGAGGTTCTGTGGCAGTGTGGGAAACTGAACTCAGGACTTCTCGCCCCCTGCACAAAGGTCCACACGACCAGCCTCTTTAATATAAGGATTAAATTCCATCCCGAAGATGCACCAGTTTCACTCCAGGTGCAGCATTACACTGAGTTGGTACAACTGGTGCAAATCTGTGTGTGGCACCGTTGTTTTAAACCTGGCAAGCTAAGCTGATAGCAGCCAGGTTTAAATTGAGTAAAAGTGTCCACACTCAAAGTTGCATCGGTTTAGCTCAATTAGTTTAAGCTCATTGCTTTATTTAACCTGGTTCAACTCTGTGCTTTGGGCCTCATTCAGTAAAACACGTATGCAAGTGTTTTACCCTTAAGCACCCGTGTAGTCCCCTTGCTTTCAATCACATGGTTCACATTAAGCACCTGCTTACATGCTTTGCTGAACAGGGATGAGTTTATTCATATGCTTCAAGTTGAGCACATACTTAGGTCATTTGCCAAATTGGGCCTAACTAAATTCATGCTTAGGCGTACTGGCCTGTAGCATTGGTGCTGGTTTGTCATGTTAACTGGATACAAAATGTTAACATCCTTGTACACTAGATGCCATCTCTGAAGGCTTTTCCTGAGGATTGTAGAGTCCCAGGATAGCCCGGATCACAGAGACAAAAGATGCTTGTTCCTCATCTTATTTCTAATTATAATTGGGAATAAGAAAGTAGCTGTGCTCCTGTTTGGCCTGAGAGCCAGCGCCAATCCCTCCCTCCCTAACTCTCAGGCACGTCAGGTTTCCTGACATGCAGAGATCAAATAACCTATCACTGAAAGGAAAGATATTATCCCCTAGCACCATTCAATGCAAACACCAAAACAGCGCTTGGCTTCCCGAATGAAAAGCCAATTAAAGAACTTGCCTTTTCAAGGGGAACAAGGATCTGACATAAATGTTTGGGTCGCTTTTGTTGTTGTTATTGGTTTTGGCAAGGAGAAATTGCTCTATTTAAGCGCTATCGATGAGCTATATTAAAATCGAATCAATCTTTCTCAAAACATTTTGGCTTCCTGTCTACTTTGGCAAAAAACACATCTGCCAAAAAAAATATTTCTGGATGATTTTGTTTTTTGGCTTACCTCATCAATGATGTTTTGGGTTCGTTTTGCCGTTCTTGTGCTGGGCTCTGACATAGGCAGAGCTAAAACAGGCATTTAAAATCTACATCTGAACAGATGGGCCCTGGTCTCAAGAAATGTGAGCTGGGGCAAGCCTCAAAGCAAAACAAACCAGTGATGGCAATTCAGTGGGGCTGGGATTTAGGGTCATTATGAAAATAACATTTTCTTTGTAAGCAGGAACCGAGATAAGGGCTCCAGATCAAGATGTGTGCATCTCTGAACACAAGATGTCTGATTGCATTTACTCCCTTCCTGCACTTAGTGGTGTGACAGAGGCAAAGGGATAGAGATAGCTTTAAGCCATCTTTGCACTCCCATGGGCCATTTAGATGGGCCTACCCAGCCCCCAGTGTAAGTCAGAGCAATCTCAGCGTTGCTCAAATTTACATTTTGCTTCCCACGGCCCAATTTGGGTCTCAAGAAGCAGAGAATAGCTGTAGGGCAGTGCACTCACCCACACCCTGGCACGTCTCTGATTCGCTCTGCACCAGGGGCACAGATACAGAGTTAGCAATTTCCAAGACAGGAGCAGGGCATGAGATTGTAAACTCTTGCGACACGGAGGGTGTCTAGCACAGTGGGGCTCCAAAAGTGATAGGGGCTTTTGGGGGCTAACACAGTACACAGAAATAAATACAATGATAAATAAGGAGGTATGTAATAGTGATAAGTAGATTCTCTGTAAGGCAATGGCAGACTGATTGATTTTTTAAACAAGTCATTTTCTGGCTGGTTTCAGTTTCTGATTCTCATGCACTAGCACAAAGCTGCAATGTGGAGGTTACAAAGACTGCAGGCACACTGTTATTTGTTTCTCTCTCCTGTGTTTGTTTGTTTGTTTTTTCAACGGCTTCCACTGGAAATAGAAAATACAAATAGCAGGGAACCATTTCTACTGGCCTGAGTATTCATTACAGGCTTGTTTTGAATAGAAATAGGACGTGGGCCTAGCTTTGCCTGACAAGTGACTCTTTAAATAAAAACAAACAGAGAGAAGAACAAACAAACTGGCCTGGATTCTGCTTTGGGTTATGCACCGGCAGGTCACTGAGATTGCTCCAGTTTCTCCTGTGCTGTTTGGGCTCTCTGCTGAGGGCAGGGGGCTGGGGATTTCAGTCCGTACTCTCTCCGTATCTACAGGAGCACAGGACGGGGGAGTGGGTACAAGTGGGAACCTAGCTGGGGGGACACCCAGAATCCTGCTCCTCATAAGCCTTTCAGGCAAGATGTGGGGGAGCTTTAGCATGGCCGGAGTTGGTGCAGAGCCCAGAAGGGGTGCGGGTGGGTGGGGATGAGGGTGTTGCTAGTGGCACCTCCCTAAAGGAAGTATTGTAGCCATGCCTTCTAGCAATGCCCCCGCCCGCCTCAGTGCAGGATGCCTCTGAGTATGCTCCGTGGGGAGCAGGGGGCGAATCCCTGCTGCACCCCATTGCAGGGTTTCCAAGCCGTGATCCAGCAGTGGGTAGGTGGGTGTGAAAGAGAGAATGAAACCAATAGGAGGCAGAGCGAGAGGGGGGAGAGACAGAAGGGAAAGCAGGAGGGGAAGGGAGAAGCAAGGCTGGGCAGGGAGGAATGAGACGGGGCAGGAAGGTCCCACCCCACACAGGATCCCTCCCTCTCCCATGCCTTTCCGCCTGGGGAAGGAGGAGACCTTTGGTTGTGTATTTTTTTTTCCCAGCATTCCCCAGGCCACCACTCGCTAAACCTCTGTCTCAAGCCACTCCATCGCCATGACAACGGGGCGAAAAGGAACAGATGGTCTCAATGAGCCAAATTCCAGTTAAAGAGGGAGGAGGGGAGCGGGGAGGCACTGGCTGGAGAGGGGGAATTGTGAAATGCTCAGTGACACAGACACCCCGTCCTGGCCATCGCTCCACGCTCAGCCGAGCATGCGGTGTCGTCCCAGCAGGGCCAGCGGCTCCCTGGCCCCTCTCAGCAAAGGAGGAGACTCAACAGGCGTAGAGTGATCCCTGGGGGTCTCATGGCGAGGAGGGCACAAAAACAGGGGCCCGACACACCCTGCCACGGAGAGAGAGACAGACACACGCGCCGACTGGAAACAGGCCCACACAGACACACAGCCATGGGCAGCAGCACAGCACAGAAACCCAGAGAGATCAGAGAGACAGACACACGTATATACACACTGACATCACACACACACAGGTAAGACACACACAGAGACATGGGCAGAGCCCGCCTTCCTCCTCCCATCACAGGTGGTTACACTCCCATTGACGCCCACCCCATAACTGTGGGGCCTTCAATGCACCCTGGGAACAGGGATGCCAAAGGGACCAGGGGAATGGAGGTTGTCAGCTAGGACTGCCAACTTTCTGCTTGCAGAAAACCGAACACCTTGCCTCACCCCTGGCCCTTCCCCAAGGCCCCGCCCCTTTCCAAGGCCCCGCCCCCACTCATTCCAATCCCTGCTCACTCACTCACATGCTCTGCCCCAGCCTTGCTCATTTTCACCAGGCTGGGGCAAGGGGGTGAGGGCTCCGGCTGGGGGTGCAAGCACTGGGTTGGAGCCGGAGATGATGAGGTCTGTGGGGTGCAGGAGGTGGCTCCAGGCCTGGGGGTGGGGCTGAGGGGTTCAGAGTGTGGAAGGGGGCTCTGGGCTGGGGCATAGGGTTGGGGTGCAGGAGGGAGTGAGGCCTCCAACTGGGGGTGCAGGCTCTGGGGTGGGGCCAGGGATGAGAGGTTTGGGGTGCAGGAGGGAGCTCTGGCTAGGACAGGGAGCTGGGATGTGGGCAGGGGTGCGGGATGCAGGCTCTGGGAGGGAGTTTGGGTGTGGGAGGGGGCTCAGGACAGGGGGCTGGGGTGTGGGAGCGGGTTCAGGGTGCAGGCTCCGGGCAGCACTTACCTCAGGCAGCCCCTGGAAGCAGTGGCATGTCCCTGAGGCCCCTAAGTGGAGGCGCAGCCAGATGACTCAGGCCCCACCCCCGCAGCTCCCATTGGGCATAGTTCCCAGCCAATGGGAGCTACAGAGCCGGTGCTCGGGAGAGGGGGGTCAGCGTGCAAAGCCTCCCTGGCCGACCCTTCACCTAGGGGCTGCAGGGACATGCTGCTGCTTCTGGGAGCCGCGTGGAGCCAGAGCAGGCAGGGAGTCTGCCTTAGCCCCTCTGTGCCACCAACTGGACTTTTAACGGCCCGGTCAGCGGTGCTGACTGGAGCCGCCAGCAGGGTCCCTTTTTGACAGAGCGTTCTGGTTGAAAACCAGACGCTCGGCAATCCTATTGTCAGCAGAAGGACTCGCCTCCCTCCCCCACCCCGCCCCCGAAACAATTAGTGGAAAACCTTCCCAATCTCCTTAACCCAGGGGGGGACTCTGCCAGGAAGGATGCCAAGGGAGTATCTTGAATTTATCTGATCTCCATGATCTGGCAGGGAGCTGCCCAGGCCTGGGTGAGGTGTGTTGGGCAGGCCAAGAATTCCTTCAATGTGTAGACAATTCGCATGTCTCTCTGAACCAAAGCTTGTCGCCTCCAGCTTCTGGGGTGACTGCATGGTAGTGCAGCTGAGTCTTCCTCATGCTGAGGGGGCTGGGGACCAGACAGTCCGAGCCCGTAGGCAATCCCCGAGACCCACGTCCGCAGTGCAATGATCACCGCTTGTCGGCAGGGGAGACAGGCGCCTGCCTCAAATGGATTCATCAGAGCAGATGGGGGGCTGAATGGGGGAGGAAAACCAGGTCACTAATCTCCTCATGGATTAGCTGCTAGCCCAGTCGGTGGGGGGCCCCAGGGTAGTGTTTTGGATCAGAGAAGAGACAGGGAAGAAGCAGCAAAACGTTCCTGAGACTCACACAAACCGCAGCAAGAATTCAGGGCTGGAACAGATATTGCAAAGCCTGCCACATTTCCTTCAGAGAGCGCAGTGTCAGTCAGACATTGGCTTCTTCCTCACATCTGGGCCTAATTGGATTTGCAATAGTGGCTGTGCGGCTGTTAACAGCTGCTACGTTCCAGAAATGGCTGCATTTCAGCGGTGGACGAAAGCGGTGATCATGTATATTTACAGCACATAATCAGTTTCCTAAAGTCTATAAAGCCTCCCAGGCTCCTGTGCATTGCAAAGCATCCTATGTATAAATGTAAATGATCAACCCTGATTGTAGAGACTCAAAGAGCCATTGTTTCAGGAAAGAAAAAAAGAAAAAAAAATGCTGACTTTTCACTTTCCATCTTAATTTCAAACACTGGACAATGGGGATCCCTTGGATATGCGGATCCATCTTCTCCAAAACAATTGGGGAAACAATCTGTTTCCAGAGCCAGTCCCAGGGGGATGTCTACACTGCAGTCAGGAAGCGTGGCTGTATCATGTGCCGAAGTTCAAGATAGCTTTGATCTAGCTGCTGCTCCATTGCTAATGTCACTCAAGCTAGTCTTGATCTAGTCAGGGGTTCTCAAACTGGGGGTTGGGACCCTTCAGGGGGTCGTGAGGTTATTACATGAAGGGTCACGAGCTGTCAGCCTCCACCCCAAACCCTGCTTTGCCTTCAACATTTATAATGGTGTTAAATATGTTAAAAAGTGTTTTTTCATTTATAAGGGGGGTCGCACTCAGAGGCCTGGGATGTGAAAGGGGTCACCAGTACAAAAGTTTGAGAACCTAGGAGTTAGCTGAAAGCTTGCTCTGGTATATCTGCACACGTGACAATCACACCTCCTGATGGCAGTGTAGCCATACCCTGGAGTGGCTCATCATCACCCAACAGCATCCAGCTCATCTCCAGAGTGCAGACAAGTTCTGCAGCCAGTCTCCTCCTCTATAAGAAGCACACAGTTGCACTTGCAATTTCCTGGAGGCATTTAGCCCTAGTCGGGAGCAAGCACTGCACAGGGTGCCATAGGGCCCAACGGCTGGAATAGGGAATGGGAGCTAATGGGACTTGACCCATCTCCATCTTCTCATCTCTCCCCTCCGCTGGAGCTGTTCCCTCATCTCTGGCTCAGTGAACACAAAGATGATGCCCTCAGGGGACCAGGCGGACCAGCCATTTCACGCCCCACATGAACAGCAAAAGCTGGTCCCAGCCTCCCAACTGTCTCTCTTACCCTGCAAGCTCCGGTGAAGGGGGGTTTGAAAGCCAGCTTGGAGCCAATGACCTTCATGTTCAGGAGGAGAAAACCAGGAGCTGTACAATGACACGCAGGGCCGGCTTTAGGCCTATTCTACCAATTCCTCCGAATCGGGCCACGCGCCCAGTGAGAATCCCTTCCCTGGCTAGAGGCGCCTTTTTAATTTTTACTCACCTGGCAGCGCTCTGGGTCTTCAGCGGCACTTTGGCAGCGGGTCCTTCACTTGCTCTGGGTCTTCGACGGCACTTTGGCGGTGGGTCGGTCCTTCAGTGCCGCTGAAGACCTGGAGTGAGTGAACGACCCGCCGCCGAAGTGCCACCAGCCCCACGTGGTTTTTTTACATTTTTTTTTTTTTTAGTCATCCCTGCTGGGGCCCCATCGAAACTGTTCGAATTGGGCCCCACACTTCCTAAAGCCGGCCCTGATGAAACGTGCCACAGGGGCTGTCTGCCCCATAAGAGTCCAGGAAGAGCCTTCCAAGAATTGCCACCTCTGGCTTTTGATTATGGGTTATTATTAGCAGTTCCTCCTCCCCCTCCACCCTCATTTGTTCGTTAGGAGGACATTGTCTCATGTAATTTTCCACTATGCTCGGACTGCAGTCGAGCTCTCCAACAGTGCCGTTATCAGCACCTGGGCACGTGGAGGCTGAGGAGTGAACGGTTCATTCATTTCAGTCCCTGTGTGAATGGGAGACTCTGACCTTGGAGCATCCTGGCGAGGATCCGTCCAGAACAGGCCCGCTGCCTCCTGTCAGATTCATGCTCAGACGCGTCCTTCTCCATTTGTTCCCAACCACCTCCCCACCCCAGGCTGCTGCAGGCAGCTCAGACAGGCTTTGCCAAACTCCCTCCATGCTGCTGGAAGCCAGGAGAGCAACGAAGCAAGATGCTCTCAGGCTGCAGCAACTAACAACTTGCATCCTCCTGGACCAGAGCAGCTGCTAACAGGGGAGCCACGGAAAACAGATCCAACTCAATTCAAACTCTTGGCAGATGGGGCTGCTCCTGCTCACCTCCTCTATTGCCCACTGCCCGTGCCTGCAACTCCCTCACCTACACAGGTTTGAACCTCTCCAGCTTCTCTCTAAACTCAGCTGTTTTAGGTAGTGTTTCTACAGGGCCTGATCCTACTCAAATCAAGACCAACAGGAAAACTCTCATACAATGATGCAGAGTCACACTTCTCACACCTCACTGGCACACATGGCGAACCAACACAAGGTTGTTAGCAGACTTCCAGAGTCCCAATCCATTGCCTTCACCACCCCTCCACTGCTGGGGAAAGGCCCCTGCCCTTTTACACATGGGGTTCTGAGGGGCAGAGAGATTATGGGCTGAGTGCTCCGAATGTCTGTTCAAACCAATCAACATTTGGAGCCTAACTCCTCTGGAGAATTCAGTCCTAAGTTATACGCCGGTTTGTAGCACAGCTAAGTTCCTGGGTCCCACTGCAGTGCCTTAACCACAAGATCATCCCGGTTAATGAATGTTGGCTTTACTTCTGGCTCCCTGTGAAGATAAAGTTACATCCCAGCTTTCCCTGGGGCTTGTCTAGATTAGGGAAATTTGCATTGATGTAGGGCAAGCTCCAAATATAGATGCACTGCGCTAGTGCACATCCAGGCTGGCACGAGTGTCTTTTCCCCCATAACTCACCAATGGAGTGACTCCAGTGCAAATTTCCCTTCTTAGGGAAAGGGACCGACCCTGGAGACTGATACCCTCCAACCTCAGGAACAGCCTGGAGAGCAGCAGTGCAGGCTTCCCACATAGAAAATTAACCCATTTGACCCACCCCCTCTCCTTCTTCATTGTCCCATTTGTGTTCCTCTTTTCCTTTCATGTCTGTGCTAACTCTCCCCTCCATCGCTCCTCCTAGATCAAAGCTGCCTCTGCTCCCTGTATTACAAACATAATTCAGCTGGAAGATAAGAAACTCTCCAGCAGGTCTTTATTAATCCCACAGAAGGCTGAAGTGAGAGGAGAATGCAAGGCCTGTACAGCTCAGCAACACCAGGACAGGGGCAAATATGCTTTGAAACCAGTTCAAAAAGGAAACAACCATTCAAAAAAGTCCCTTTCTTAATGCTCCTTAAATCTCCTCCCCTCCGACTCCACACCAGGGTTTCACAATAACCAGCTTGGAGTCAGCTCCTGAACAATACCATCCCAGATTTCCCAGGAGACACCCAGCATGCTGAGGCAGGACATTTAAGCAGCGCGGGCAGTCCTATGGAGACCTCCACCCAGGGAGGGTGCATTGAATAAAGCTGCGTCTTCTTTACCCCAATACTGAGGCTCGATGTATTAATTCCAGCTTCCTGGGGAGCTAGGACACAAATCTCCTTTCCGTGCATCCTGACAACAATTTGTGACTCCCTCTGGCAGACAGCATATGGCTCCAACCCCAGCTTTGCAAAGCACACGCTTTCCTAAGGGGTTGCCAGCTTCTGCATACCCTGCCTTCCCCTGGAACACTGCAAAGACCCAGGCGCAAACACAGCTCCACATTGGCAATGGGATGTCAAGTCCTTTCTCCACCACCAGGCTGTGAGCTCAATTCCAGCTTGCACCAGCAGATACCAGTTATCAGCTGAGCACCTGCGTATGCATTGAGGGTAATGGTCTCAGACAGGCACCTACAGTGCTACTTGCTCCCCTTATGTAACGAGCTAGCCCCCATTACCAGCTGGGCACTGCATGAGATTTGATGCATTTACCCTCAGAACCCCCCCGGGAGGTAAGGCAGGGCTACTGTCCCCATTTTACAGATGGGAAACTGAGGCTGAGAAAGGCTAAGTGACTTCCCAAGGTCTCACAGAAAGTCTGTGGGAGAGAAGGAAATTGAATCCAATTCTCCAGCTGGCAACCTAACCACTAGGCCATCTTTCCTGCTTTGGCATTCTCAACAGAGAGACCCAGGATTGAGTGGGGCATGGGACATGAACTCCCTCTTCAGCCCTCCAAATGATTTCTCCAGTTGAGGGTCAGTGGGCAGCTGTCAGAAGCTGGCCCTGTTGCTGCCTGTTCCTTGGCTAAACGGCTGGTACCTTTCGCCAGCCCTAAAAATTCCTATCAAATATTTACTTTAAACCACAAATGAGCTGGCTGCAAAGCAATTGAGTGTAAAATCAACAGACCCTTTTCAATGAAACACAGGAGAAATATAATGGACCAAGTTCATAACCCCCGCAAAGACAGTAGAGTTAGACCAGAAAGAATTATTTGCTCTGTTTGAGAACATTTGCAAATTTACCTGCACTAAACAGCTTTCTACCCTGGGAATTCCCTCTGCAGTGAGCTGGCTGATCTTTGCAGGTCTCAAAAGAGAAACTATTTTGGCAGCTTATTTGTGGTACCAAAAAGGATCACCTGTCTCCATGCTTTACAAATTTCATCCCATTTGTATTATACTAGCACCCACTGAGATCAAGGTCCTTTTGTGTTAGATGCACAAGACTTCCTGCCCCAACAAGCTTATAACAACAAGGGGAGGGGGGAAGGATTCTTATCAGCAACCCATTCCCAGATGAGGGGCAGACAGAGTAAGTAATTTGTCCAATTTCACACAGGGAGTCGAGCAAAGCAGGGATTAAACCCAAATTTTCTGCGTCCGAAGACATGGCTTTAACCACACGGCTAGCTTTCCACTCTGAATACAAGTTGATTCAAGCATGATGCCAGCTGGCATGGAGCAGAAGGCGTTGCAAATATATTGCGTGCTAAGATGCCAGGCAATCATTTTGCAGGGAGGGCAGCAGCTGGATGTCAGAAGCACGAAAAATATACTTCAAAATAAGGCAGTTCGTTTCATACTTCTGGAGTGCTGGGGAAAGGGCTCAAATCGATAGCACAGCAAACTACAAATTGGAGTCCTCTCCTTAGCCACTGAGCGGGTACAGCTGAGACAGCATCTGTGCAAACAACTTCCCAGTCGAGTCCCTCGCCTGCATGCCTCACTGAGGGGCTGCCGTGAAGCATGAGGGAAAGCTCTCCCCCTCACGGTCCCTTCTGTACTTGGCCTCTGGGCCCTGAACCCGGGAGGCAATTGTGTCTGAGCTCTGGACACAGCTGATTGGAAAGCAAACTGCGGCCTGACACACTCAGTTCACATAAGCCACCGAAAAGGCTCTTTACGGTAACAGCTGGAGATGGGTCTGAGCCACGAACTCTGGTCTGAATCCAAATGCCACCAAAGTTCAGGGGTGGTGTTTGGACAGAATTCAGCCAGGATGCCCTGGTCGGGATTTGAACCAGGAGGGTGACTTCTACATACAGGGGGGGCCCATCCCTCCCTGTGGGTTGAAGATATAAACAAACCCTTCCACCTCTCTCCAACTCCTCAACTGTCCGTGTTCTCAGCCCCACGCTCCAGGGACCTCTGGCGATGGTACTATTGGATCTCCCATATAAAAGTGGGATCAATGCAGTTGTCAGGCTATGGTTGCGCTGTTCCTGCTAATTGGTATTACAACAGGCAGACTGCAGCTCTCGCTCCAACTCTCTGTTGCTTGTCATAACGTAATCAAAATCTCTCTTGCTCTCTCTTTATCATGGAGCGTGACGGGAGCAGAGGCTACGGCAGCTGTGCGGCTTCCAGAGCGCACGGATCCTTCCTTATCACAGAATCGTAGAAATATTGGGCTGGAAGGGACCTTCAGAGGTCACCAAGTCCAACCCCTGGCACTGAGGCAGGACCAAGTAAACATAGACCAGCCCCAACAGGTGTGTGTCCATCCTGTTCTTAAAAACCTCTGACAGGGTTCCACAGCATTCCTTCGAAGCCCATTGCAGAGCAGAACATTTTCCTAATATCTAACCTAAATCTCCCTTGCTGCAGATTGAGCCCATTACACCTTGCTCTACCTTGGACATGGGAGAACAATTGATTAACGTTCTCCTTCTAACAGCCCTTCACATACTGTCTTCTTTCCAAAGAGGCCCAGTTTTTTTAACCTTTCCTCATAGGTCAGGTTCTCTAAACCTTTTATCATTTTTGTTGCTCTCCTCTGCACTCTCTCCAAATTGTCCACCTCTTTCCTCAAGTGCAGAGCCTGGAATTGGGCACAGTACTCCAGGTGAGACCTCACCAGTGCCAAGTAGAGTGGGACAATTACCACCTGTGTCTTGCAAACCTCCAGCTCCTTTTCAGCAGTGCTCCCACCTACCTACTTATTCCTCATTTTGTAGTTGTGCAATTGATTTTTCCTTCCTTTTTTTTTCTCCTTATGGGGCCCGGGACTGTAGCTTTATGAGCCTTTCACCTCCAGAACTCCGGGCTCCATCTCAGAAGTGAAATGAGTTTGCTGGTCTTAACTTTGTGCCAGTAGAACACTGTCCGTATCACAATATTGTGCTGCGCCCCTGGCGCAGCTGATGGTCTCTGCTCGGGAAAGGTCCTGAAGATTGGCATAACGGGGGGGCGGAGGATGAAAGTCAGGACTGAGGTGCATTGACAGAGCTTTGGGGTGTGTACGCCCAGGACTGGAATAGTAGTTGAGAATGTGATAAGCACTGGCAGAGCTGGGCATGGATAATCTAGGACTGGCATAGCAGGGGGGCCTGTGGGTCAGGTTTGAGGAGCATCAATAGAGTGGATCATGGAGGAATCTAGGACTGGCATAGCAGAGGGACCTGTGGGTCAGGTTTGAGGAGCATCAACAGAGTTGATCATGGAGGAATCTAGGACTGGCATAGCAGGGAGGAGGTTTGAGGAGCACTGGCAGAGCTGTGTGGGAGACCACAGGGCAACAGCAGGGCGAGCTGCAGGTAGGACTCAAGTACTGTACGCTGGCAGAACTGCACGTTGTCCTCCCTGGGAACTGTAGGACATTCCAAAGAGAGACACTAAGTTAGACCAACAGAGCTGGGTGGGATCCCAGGGCTGGCCCAGCAAATGATGCTGCAGAGTGGAGTTGGGCTGCAGAGGCAGTACTGGGGAGAGGGAAGGCAAGGACTTGAAGAGCAGGGGCTGCAGCAGGTCAGGGTGGAGGTTAAGCTCTGAGCATGTCTGCATTGAAGCTGCTTGCCCCATGCACGGCGCTATTATTATTAATATCACGATAGCACCTACAAGCCCCAATTAGGTCAGTGCCCCATTGTGCTAGGCACTGTACAAACAGAGTAAACAACCCCAGCGAGCTCCCCGCTAAGCTGATGAATGAGCTCCTTTCCAGCACACTCCTTCCTCCCTGCCCACAAGCAGCAGCCTTCTTCTCTGTCTCTCCCGCCCTGAAACACTGGCTCCAGGAGGCTCAGCCGATTTACGTTGGTTGGGTGATACCTGGCAGGTGATAGACATAGAGCCCAGGATTTGCTGATTGTTACCAAATGGCAGTTACACAGGGCTGAATTTCCAAGACAAATGAAGGATCAGCAGCCCTGGACCACTCAGCTCTCCAGAGACTGGCCATAAACAAAGCTCAAATAATTGGACTGCTTAGGCCAAGATGCAGCTTCTAATTATTCCTAGGCTCCCACAAATAAAAGGAATAAATCCTTGGATGGTGCCAGGCTGGACGGTGCTGGAAGCTTATTTTCCACATCACTTGAAAGCAACTATTATAAATCGCACTGAAAGATGCACCTCCCTGGGCTAGCCATATTTTTAACTCCAGGAAGGAAAAGCACATTTTAGTATTTACACCACAGGCAAAAATTTGTGTTTAAAAATCATACATTCCTGCTGTGCTGAGAAAGAAAGAAAGAAAGAAAGAAAGAAAGAAAGAAAGAAAGAAAGAAAGAAAGAAAGAAAGAAAGAAAGAAAGAAATCAGCTTCTACAGTTAGATGCCTGGAAATATTATACTCATGAAATCTACTCCTACCAGCCTCCCTCCGGAATGGAGTGAAAAAATGGGGACCCTGTGAGGCCAGGTAGGGTTAGGGAACTTTCACTGAGATCGCTGATTCAACTCCATTCTGTGTCAGTAGCAAACGCAAGTTGTTAACATCTGACTGCGGGTGGGTAGCCTACATATTACCTTTGTTCTTAGTAGTGCTATGCACTGAACGCCCAAATGAAACTGAGGCCCGTTGCAGCAGGTGCTGTACATACTCGTACTGCGTGACAGTCTCTGCCCTGAGGGGCTTCAATCAAAATAGGCAAGACAGACAAAAGGTGGGAGGTGAAACAGAGCAGAAGTGAGTTGCCCACAGTCAGCAGTAGAGCCAAGAATGGAAGCCAGGTCTCTGAGCTGCTAGGCAGGACATCTATTCACTAGACCACACTGAGTGTAATGAAGGGGTGGGTCTCAGCCCAGCTCCCAGCACAAGGAGGTGCGTGCATGTAGTACCAGGCTCAGCACCCTGGTTGGCTATCTCGCCAGATAGGCCAAGGACTTCTAGAGGCTCCTCTTCCTATAATGTGTAACTCATCGTGAGAGAGATAAGCCAGACAAAACCAGAGCACTGTTCCCCCTGGAGATCCCAGAGATTTTTCTCCTCCTGAGCATGGTCCCATTTCTAATTTCCCGTCCAGTCTCATGCACCAAGAACCCACTCTCCCATCCCCTTTGCAAGTGGCATGGTGTGGGCTGTGGTGTTATCCCTTTGCCTCCATCCCATGCTCACCACTGCGGTGTCCTGCCCACGTGAATCGAAGGAACTCGTCAGACATCGCAGCACCAATCAACCCTCCAAACAATATGTCTCTAACAGTCACAGTGTACTGTGATCCCTCCCTCTGGAAGGAGATGCTGATAAGTCTTCCCTGTGCCTTTAATTCACATCTCTAGAGTCAAGCGTGAGTCACATATGCTGGGCAAGTTCTGCTTAATTACTAGTGGACAGTAAAAGCATCGCTAGGAAATTCACACTCAGGGATCCTGCAGTCTCTCTCTCTCCCCCATTCTCACTAAGCAGAACATGCTCCGAAGCTGCCTTGGTTGATGCTTGCTACAAAGACTGCATTGCCTCTGTCCGAAAGGCATGGTTTTGTTACATCCCTGCCTGCAGCTGGAGCATGGCAGCTGGCGTGGGAGGGAAGAGGGCTCCTGCAGATGTCACAAGCTTTAATAGCACACAGCAAAAGCGTGATGACCATGGAGATGAGCAAAACTGTAGGCTTCGCATGTGTAGATAGACGTGTGAACAGCAGTGGCTGCAGATGTGCAGCAGTGCACACACGCAAACACGGAAATGCGTGCAATTACAGGGACCAGCACAGATGCATGCAAGGAGTCAGGGCCAAGCACGTGGGAAACATGGGTGTACATGCCTGAACATACGCAAACAGGGAGACCGACACGCCTGCAGCAGGCCCAAACATGCCTGCATATGTGCAAACAGGGAGACAAAAGTGGTATTTAGAAACATGCATGCTGCTATGTCTGTGCGCTGTTTCTCTCATACACCCACACAGACTCCCTTTCCTCCAGCAATATCCCAAAGGGCAAAGCCTGGGGCTTTTCTAATGGCGTAGGGAAGTATGTGCCTCTTCCCTACGCCACATGGAACCCTGCCCCTGGCTTGGGAGCCATGTCACTAACCATCATAGATCTCTGGGGTTTGGATTTGTCAAAGGTTTTGCTCCTTCTTTAATGCCTTTTGCCCCAGGATCTCAAGCCCTTTACAGTCATGAATTAGTCAACTTTTACAGAGCCTGTGAGGCAGGAAGAAGATCACTCCAACCACAGCTCGAACTCATCCAGCTCTGGGGTGGAGCGCATCAGCTGATTAACAGCCCCCGGCCATGCTACCAAACAGTTTGGAAGAGGAAGTGACAAGGGATCTTGTATCCCACAGACACTGCAGAGGAGATTGTAGTAGCTGATACCAGTTAGCATTTGACAAGTATGCCAAGGCTGCTATGCAAAGTGTCATGGGATGCTGTGGCGGCTGCAAAGAAGAGGGCTCTGGCCTGACAATGAACAGCCTGTTTGTTGTTTCCATTGCAGTTAAATGTCCAGTGGACTAAATCCTCTTCCAGCCCAGCTGCACCATCCAGCATCTTCACCTGTCAAATGGCTGAGCTCCTGTTCCCCTGGATGAGGCTATACAGACTGGGGAAGTGAGATCCAGAGAACGCATCTTTAGCCGTAAACTCTGTGCAGACGCCCTTTTTGTTTTGTGTAGCACCGACCTTGGCTAGGGCCTCTAAGCACCACTGTGATACATTCCTTACTCTTCCTCTGTGCCTGGCACCCCTTGTACATCAGTAAATCCACCCCGTGAGTCTACCTGAGAGCCAGCTTGGGGCCATTCTTACTCTGGGGTGCCCGAATAACAATCTGATCTTTAGTGCCTAGCCCCAATGGAGGGTGAAGTGAAATTTCAGGGCAGAAGATGGCTCCACTGTTGCTGTTTGTACACAGCAGGTTTGGGTTTGGGGGTTAGTTATGACTCCACAATGTGCCGATAACACACCCGTCCCAAGCCCTGGGCGCAGTAGGGTGGTTTGTTTTGGTTGCTCAAGGACAGAGCTAAGATCATTCCTCCCCTTGTTTCCTTCCTTGCTGACACTGTTTATCTCACAGGGAGCTCAGTGCTGGTGAAAGGTGCTGGACTGACTGCCCTGGAGATGAGAATCCTCTGTTTGTCCACAGAACAGCTGGGGAGAGGGTTGCAGACATCCGACCTCTTCCCTCTGCTATGTACCAGGGGCCCTCTAGCCACATTCCCCATGCCCTTACTCTGTACCTAGGGCTTGCTGGCCCCTTATAACTCTTATGCCCTTCTCTAGCCTTTCTTTACTCTCTAGCCTGTATCCATTTGTTCTCCATGCCCTGTGGAGACTGGACAGTGCTCCCTATCTTGTGGCTCATCCTCCAGGGTCTGTCCTCTGTTCCTCACCTATGTGTCTGTTATAACCTGTGCCTTATCTCTGGGATCCTACATTCTATGCCTGATACCCTGGCCCAGTCAGCCTCTGCTTAGACCGTAAAATCCCACAGCCACTAACTAGTCTCTTCTACCCGATAGCTCTGGATTGAGTCCCCCTGACTGATGTCCTGGCTCCTGCATCTCATGCCCTGAGCCAAATCTACGTGTAATGGATGGCATGTGAATAGATGGCACATCATTAACGTCATCTACGCCACAGAGCACCAGCCACAGGGGGTCTCACCAGTGGATTTTGCAAAGAATATTAAGATTGAACCCAGAGATGCTGCCAAGCCAGACTCATGAAGTGCCCCATCCCTGTGCGAAAAGCTGAGGGGTTCAAAGCAGATACACAGAATGCCAAGACAGAAATCTATTGGAGACAGTAACCGGAGACCCAGCCTGAATCTGCCCAAAACAGCCACGGATTCTCTTTTGCTCCCTCAGCGGCTGAGTTCTGCGTTTTCAGCCTCGCTTAGAAAACAAGGCTGTTTATGCATTTGGTTGGCCACATGGCGCTCGGTTCCAGTCCCTTCGCCTCCCAAACAGACATCCCATTGTATCTTGTACCGCTGTCGCCTGTTACCAGAGAAGAAACGCTGGATGCTAGCCACTACCCGCAGGATCTCTGGACCTGTCTGTCACTCCAGGATGTGTCTCCAATCAGCCGGCTCGAAAAGAAAAGGACAACGGATCCCTCAGTGGGGAACAATAAATTCCCTAGGTCCGGAGAGTCAAATATGCATCAGACATACTGAACTACAGAAACCCACGTCCACCTGAGCTAACAACCAGAGTAGGGGACCCAAAAGTTCCATCTCCACAGGGCAACCACCTGTGTTTAACAAATGGGCGAGAGGGTGGGTGGATGACCTCCTGGAAAGAAAGAAAGAAAGAAAGATTAAATGGTTTGGCTGCCCAGGAAAGAGGACTGCAATAACATGCATAAGCCCAGGTAAAGAGGGGCTTGGAAGAAAGGATGGAGAAAGAGGAAGAGATGCAGCCACTCCTCAATATACAGAGGCTTACTGGCACCTGCTGTTGCCTAGATAGGTGGCTTATATGGCACACGGTGCTGCTTCAAATCAATGATGTGATTCGAGATCCCTGTGCAACATCCCAGCACAGCAGAGTGGGGTCACCAGCCATTTCCTCTCCCAGGCTGCAGCAGCCTCCCCTGCAGCATATGCCCCTATCAGAAGGAGGAAGGCAAAGCAGGGCATTGCAAGAGCAGGAATTACTTCTTAAAATGACCCAGATCCTTTCTCTCAGCGGGCAAGGCTGCCAGGTGGATTGCTCCTTCCCTAGATCTCTCCCACCCACCCATATGGCTGACGAGAATTCAAAGAGCCACTGAAAACATCCTCGACCGGGACTGGCTCTAAGCCACGGTGTGTAGGGTAGGAGCAACGGGAGGGTCTGGAGCAGAGTGGGAGAGCAAGGCAGAGCCTAGTGGACAAGTTGCGGAAAGACCATTGTCCGTGCCCCCTTGCTGGAGCTGTGTCCTGGAGCATCAAGCATGTGGAAGGAGGGGAGGATGGAATCTCAGTGGGCGCCGTAGGTCTGGGGTGGTAGACCCGCGCTGGAGGGTCCAGGAATGGAATGTCAAGCCGTGTCGAGTGTAGGATCAGGGTGCACTTGGGGTGGGATGAGGCTCATCTTCATTCTGCCTGGATCTAGCCGATAACAAGTGTCCCCCACCCAAATATTGTCTGGATGGAGGGGAATATATTCCTCGCTGAGTGCCAGCATCAGAAGGGACATCTTGTAAGGGGGAGGTGTCCCTGATACAGACAATTCCCCTCTCAGTGGGATCTGGAAGGGTAGGAAACTGTGAGCCAGATCCTCTTCTGGTGTCAAGCAACCCACTCACAGCAGAGGCTGTGTCATAAACAGATAGTTAAGGGTTAATGTCTCTTTTACCTGTAAAGGGTTAACAAACAGGGACCCAAACACCTGACCAGAGGACCAATCAGGAAACAAGATACTTTCAAATCTGGGTGGAGGGAAGCCTTTGTTTGTGGGTTTTGGGTTTGTGCGTTGTTCTCTCAGGGTCCTGGACGGGACTAGAGGTGCAACCAGGTTTCTGCCAATCTCCCTGCTGCAGTCTCTTATCTATTCAGAATAGTTAGTTAGTAAAAAAGGCGGTTATAGTCTTTTAACTTGTTTTTCTTATTTGCAGATTTGTACTTGCTGGAAGTAGCTTTAATTGTGTTTCTGCTGGAGAAAGCTTCTTTCTATTGTCTATAAGCTAAAAACCCTGTATATTTACCATCTTGATTACAGAGACAGTTTTTATGTTTTTCCTTCTTTATTAAAGTTTTCCTCTTTTTTTTAGAATCTAATTGATTTTTTTTGGTTATCTTTTGTAAGACTCCAGGGAAGGGAGTCTGCACTCACCAGGGAATTGGTGGGAGAAAGGAAAGGGAGGAGGGAAGAAAAACCTGCTCTCGGTGTTTATCTCTGTATCTCTCTCCGGGGAAGAAGGGAGGGGGAAGGGGTGATTCAAGGAATTGAATTACGGTGGTCTCCTAGGGTACCCAGGGCGGGAAAGAGCTGGGAGAAATAAAGGAGGGGGAAGGAAAATGGTTTATTCCCCTTTGTTTTGAGACTCAAGGAATCTGGGTCTTGGTGGTCCCCAGGGAAAGGTTTGGGGAGACCAGAGTCTATCAGGCGCTCTACCTAAGTCCTGATTGGTGGCAGCCTATCAGATCTAAGCTGATAATTAAGCTTAGGGGAATTCATGCTAGTACCCATATTTTGGACGCTAAGGTCCAGATTTGGGAATTATACTATGACAGGCTGAGCCCCTGTTCTAAAGTCCGCTGCCTCGTGATACAGATAGAGCAGGGAGCTTCAGCCACGCCAGGGCAGAGAATCGGGAAAGAGGGAAGAAGAGAGAGATGGCTGACACCCCTGTCCTACCCACAGAGTCACTCACTGCTCACTACTTAAAAGCCTTACAGTAGCAGCAGAGAAGAGCAGTTGCTGCAACCCCTCTGGGACCAGCCTGTGCCAACAGGCTGTCCCAGCCCCTGAGATGAAGAGGAAGAGAAAAGCAACTGCGAAGGAAGTATAGGGGTTAAACTGCCACACTCCATCCCTCCTATCACCTGCAATGCAGCCCCAGAGCCAGGCACATGCGCCCATAACACAGATTGGTGCACGTAAAACGGGCAGCGGCAGGTTACGTACCCACTGGGCTCAGCATGTGCAAGCATTGCTCTCTGCTTCACCCGCAGTTTGTGTCTGGGACAAGCGCGCATTTAGTGGCTGCGAGGGTTGAAAGCCAGGCCCTTAAAACACAGGAAGAGTAACTCAGCCACTGGAGAGGCAGGGGAAGGACGGACGGAGGTTTGACTGGCCCCTGCACACTCTCACCTGCTGATTGAAGGAGCTCACTGCTCCCTCTACAGCAGCTAAGGCTGGAGTTTCTTTTCTGCTCCGGAGCTGAGAGGTTCCCTTCATGCCAGCAGCAAATGTGAAAGTGAGCAGGCCCCATTCTAACCTGGTCTAAAACCTTTGTCAGGACAGGCCAATGGGCATCTTAGCTAGACATCAGGAGAGAGGTCTGGGCATAAAAGCAGCTTAAGGAGGAGTGGGGGGATATAGTTGCCAGAGGTTTCCTTCATCAGTTAGATGGGTTTTCACTTGATAAGGTGATATGGGCTACAGAGCTTTCACTGCAGCCAGAGAGACCCTGGGAGGGCAGGGACTGAATTTGTGGCTCTGTGACCAAGCAAAACCTGTTTCTCAGCTGACATGAAGAGGGGATGGGGAGAGGATGCAAACTGCACGCTGGCTTCTGGCACCAAACCACCAATGAGCTGGGGAGCTGGCTAGAGCTAAGCTGACACATTTGAATAAGAGAACAGTTCTCACGGTATTATCTGATTAGGAACCAACTGCCCCTCCCTGGATTTCATCTGTGCCCTTCGTACCAACAAACCCAACTGGCCTGTGCAGAAAGACATACGGACATGCAAGCGCACGACTCTTGTACATACATGCACACACCTCTGAACATGTCCAGACCCCTGGATACACACGCACACCCACAGAGCATGCACATATACCGCTGTATGCACACTTGCATAGACGTACATATGTGCATACACGCAAGCATGAAAATACACATACACTCATAGACATTTGTCTGTGTGCGCACCCACTCTCATGGGGTCACCGCTGCAGGGCTGGTAAAAAGCACTTTCGCATATGAGCCCGGGATAGCTATTGGGGAGTATTTGCAGGATTCCCACCACCATCTCACCTGCTTTCATTACTAGCTTTGGCTCATCTGAGCAACACACTGGCCCAAATCTTATCACCCCAGAGAGTGAGCACCTTTTAAGGAAACTCTCCCAAACATCCTCTCTTGATCAGGGCAAAAGGAATTCTCAGTGGAGGGTGGGGGCTCCCACCACAGGACAGCAGGAGAGACAGCCACGGCAGGGGTAGCTAAAGTCAGAAATCAGAGGGTAGCCGTGTTAGTCTGGATCTGTAAAAGCAGCAAAGAATCCTGTGGCACCTTATAGACTAACACTTATGTATAACACTAACAAAACGTCTGTTAGTCTATAAGGTGCCACAGGATTCTTTGCTGCTTTTAAAGTCA
This sequence comes from Gopherus flavomarginatus, assembly GCF_025201925.1. NCBI lineage: Eukaryota > Metazoa > Chordata > Testudines > Testudinidae > Gopherus > Gopherus flavomarginatus. The sequence continues at coordinate 22,458,869 of NC_066629.1, read as the reverse complement.
GAAACCTTCATTGGCCCAGTGAGATCAAAGAAGAGCTGCTCTGACCAAAGAGCAACAACTTAGCAAGACGGAAGCGTGCATAGCTGCCATTTGCTAGAGAAAGTCAAGGGGTCTTGTGTGTCCACCTGAGGACTTGCAAACTCATTCCTGCAAAGCTCCATGGACAACCTCCTTCCTACTGCTCTGTGTCCCAGAGGGCCAGCTCTCCCTCTGCTCTGTTCTGTGTGCCTCACTATGTAGCTGCCCCTTCCCCCAGGCCTGGCTGCTACTGGCTGCACTCCTGCAGAAGCCATGCCTGTTAATGACACAGTGAGTTTAGAGATGAGTGAATTTCCCTAGGCTACAGCAAGGACGTGTCACTGAGGAGGGGGCAGTCGCTTCTGCTCCTCCCCAGCAACCTCCTCCCTCTTTATCTCATCTCTCTATCTAGATTCAGACACCACACCCATCTGACTGATTATGTACTCACTCCAACAGGAGAGCAAAAGGGAGGCGCCGTGGGGGCCACCTGCTCATCTGGGGTGGGAAGCAGGTCACTGGAGCTGGCATGTCTGATTCCCGGTGTGACTCAACTCAGGAGCGAGAGGTGCCCGAAGGATGGTTCTCAGCTACCCAGTGCTTCCCTGGAAACTAGGTTGGTGCCAGCTGGAACGATCAAGCCTGAGGGAGAGCCAGCCATGAGGAAAAGCCTGCTGGACCCTGCCAATGACCACTTACACTATTAACCACTGGTTAGTGATGCCCCTTGCATTCTTCTGAGATGAGTATCCCATCATGCCCTCTCTTCCTAATCCTGCTTAGCAGCCCCCATAGTGTTTGCCAATGGTTTCCCATTAATTTTAATACCCTGGTGAGGCTGGTGATTATTATAACCCCATTATCCAGATTGGGGCAACTGAGGCAAATGGAGGTAAAGAGGCTCACCCTACAGTCATGCAGACTCAGAGGCAGAGCTTGGAAATAAAACTTTGGAGTCCTGTTCCTGGTCTCCCCTGCTCTAACCAATAGTCAAAAGTGGTTTCCACCATGCAGTGACCGCAGAATAGCTGGGCTAGTTAAAGTTGGGTCGGCTGGATCGGCTCCAACTCCAGTTGGAAACACTCAACCCCTGGTGACACACACACACGCCCATAAATTCATTCCAGGCCAAATCTCGGTCGGTAAGTTCCAGTGCAATAGCAATATTAACTGAGAAAACAGCCGCAAAACACACACGTTCACTTCCCAAAATAGTCTGATCCAGTTGCTGTCATGCTGCAGGAGTGCACAGAAGAAAAAAATCTGACCAATGAATTTGATGTTTACAAGCGTCAGCCTTTTAGCAGATGCTTCATGATATTATTGCTACTCTTTAGATCGTAATATGGACCAGTCCCCTTTGGCCTCTAACAAAGATATACAGCTTTGGCATTGTGAATGGTCTGATGACAGATTCTCCTGAAGGCTGTGCGATCTCCTTGGAAAGGAAATGTCCCCTTGAATTGCAGTGAAGTCTCACATCTGACCTAGGGCCTCCAGGCCACACTATAACTTTGGTGCAACTTAGTCAGTGATCATCAAAGTACTTTGAAGTTGCAAATTGCCATCAAGCATGTCTATAGCTCCTCCCATCCGAGGACCTCAAAGCAACTTACAAACCAAGCTACGCCAGCCCCACTATGAACCCAAGAAGTATTACTGTCCCAACTTAAGAGAAGGGAATTGCCCAAGGTCCCATAGGAAAGCCTGTAGAAGCACTGGGAATAGAAATCAGATCTTCTGGCACCAAGTCACCCATATCAACCACAAGACTGGCAGTGCCTCGAATGACACCAGTTTCCATGGCAGAGAAACAGATAGTGCATTAGTACTTCTTAAACATAAATAGAACCACAACTCTGAAAATCTGCTGCTTAGGATCTTTCTTCTACAGCTTCCTGTGGTTTTGAATAGGCCGATTCCCATTAACATCTTTGAAGCTCTACACCACAGCCTGACATGATACCTGGTAATGGCTCCAAACGGACAGGAAAGCAGATTTGCATGGTAGACTGCAGGAGCCCTGAATTGAATCCGTTATGGGCGATTGAGCAGATTGCATTAAAGACAATTTGTGAAACAGATTTTTATAAGGGACTTCTTATGGCTTTTTATGGCAAGGAACTTTTATCTCCTTATAAGACAAAGCTAACATTATAAGAAGAGAGAGACAGGGAGGGAAATTCACACAGGAAAGGAACAAATAAAAAATCTGCATTGAACAGATGAGCAGTAAAGGTCTGACAGAAACACAGGAATGCAGGGAGAAGATAAAATTGACTCCTGATTTCATTGCATCCTTACTGGGTCCCATATCATTCTCTTCAGCAAAGTGGGGGATTTTTTTTTTTTTTGACCAGAGGAGTGAAAAAAAGCTTCATTTTGTGTTCTCCATCTCTCCCTGTCTTTTCCCTGACACCTCTGCCTCTCTGGCTCTCAGTGGCTATATATGGATAGCTTCATGCACGCGCTCTCCAGCTTTTAAATGTAACATCTCACTCCCTTGCAGAACTCACTGTGAACCGATGTTGCTGAGGTGAGCAGTTCAGTAAGATCCATAAGCTTCTTGGGGCTCAGGGACCATCTTTTTGTTCTGTTTCTGTACAGCATCTGGCACGCTTGAGCCCTGATCTCTGGCTGGGACTCCTACTTGCTACCAGAGCTGAAACTATCAACCACCCATGCTTCAGGGCACAAAGCAGTCACCAGCAGGGGTCAGGAAGGACTATATCGCTAAAGTGTTGCAGAATTGACTGTACGTTTCTCTCTGCAAATCAGAGCCAGGCTACCAGACTAGATCAGCCACTGGCAGGCTCCAGGAGAGCCAGAGGAGGGGTAGTAGAGTAGACAGAGCACTGATCTCTTGCAATATGGCAGGAGATGGGACTTCCCATGGACCCTTAAGTATAGCAGGAAGCAGGATACTGATTAGACTGAGGACTAGTCTCTTCTAGCACAGGGGTGGCAGGACAGGAACCGAAGCAGTGAATAGACAGAGCAATTGTGTTTTGCTAAGGCAATTCCTATGCTTCACTGGTGATTTCAGGGATAAATTATTAATCACAGTGGCTGCAAAAGCAAACCACTCATCCCTCTGCTCCTGCAGACTCATTCCATCTCCAGTACCTCTTGGCTGTGTGTGGGGAGCGTGACCTAGCCAATGCCCTGAATGGAAAATCTCCAAGGGCATCCACAGCAAATGATTTCCTGCAAAGTTTGAGCTTGTTTCCTGCAAGAAGCCACAGCTCAGAACGGCTCTTAAAATAGTCAATCCACCTGGCTGGAGGAATAGTGGAGAACGGTGACCTGTATAAGAGCCCCAGGCTGTTTTCACCCATTACCTTATTCCTCTGCAATGCACAACCAGCTCCTTTTCCTCCCAGGCAGGGGGATAAGGAGGGACAGATCCAGCTCTGGCTTCCCTTTCCCCTGGACTCTCCACCCTTGGCAGATCCTCTCTGGACTCCTGACTTTCAGCACCAGGCCTTCAGCAGAGTCTCACCCTCTCCCACATCCCTTGAGCTGGCCAGTCTTCGGGTTTGCCCATCCCTGATGCTCTCCAGTGGAGACAGTTCCCAGGTGCTTGTGGCCAGCTGCTGAACCGGCCCTCTGCCTTTCCTCACTTTTAAAACACCCACCTCTGATCCAGCTCCTCCCGTCTCCCCAGCTGCAATGCTCCCTCCCTCTGCAGCACGCCCCCCTGGGGAAGGGCAGGCAGTGGGGGCGCTGGCACCTGCACTCCCAGGCCCGGGCCCAAGGAGTTAAGCCCTGAAAGAGGGAATCTGTCGGCGTTGCCTCCCTAACGCATTTTCCAGCACAATGCACCGGGACTGTCCCTGCCCCTCACGGCCCCATCTTTGCAGGACCCCGGATTTACATTAACCCCTTTGGTGCTGCAGCAGGCGCCAGCAGCAACAGAGCCAGCCCAGCGAGGGCCATCTGGAAAGTGGGTCAGCCTATGAGCTGCCCTAAAGGACAGGGGAGAACGGAGCAGAGCCAAGCCACGCCTGGCAAATAGCTGCCCAGGGGTCGGTTCTCCTCCCACTTGCACCAGCGGATGGCTCTGGCTCGACACAGCTGGCCCCGGGCTCCGAACCAGGCTCAGAACCGTGACCCGCGCCGCTGGGGGAAGTTCCCTCCGGCCCCGGAACCACCAGAGCATCTCTTGGCTGCAGAATAACGCCGCTGGGAGCTTCCGATCCCTCTCAGAAAAGTGGGGGGCGAGCGAGCGCGCCCCAAACATCTGCGCGCCTCGCCCAGCCCTTTTCTGGGAAGCCTGGCAGCGCCAGAAGCTGCTAGAGCCAAGGAGCAAACAAACCGCCCCAGCGCCCGGGACTCTGGAGCCCGGCTGCTGCCAAAACAAATCAGCCTGTTGTTGTTTTACAGGCAAAGATGAGATCGGCCCGTTCTGCCAGGCGCCCCCCGCCCCCTCCCTCCTTCCCATGCGGTACCCCAGCCCACGCGGATGCCTTCACATCGGCTCCAAAGCTAGGCAGAAAAAGAGGCAGGGTCCCCACCCAGCAGCACCCCCACGCTAGTCACCTCCAACTTCCCTTCGCCCCACAGCAGCCCCGACCCCCCTTGCTGCAGGGAGCATGGGGCTGGGCACAGTCGCTCCCCGTTGCTCACCTGGTAAGAGGGAAGCCACCAGCAAGCACACTCCAGTAGTCCACGAGCACCCGGGGCATCTCGACTGCCGCCGCGGAGCCATCAGAGTTCCTGAGTCAAACCGTCCGGGAGCGGCGCGGGGGTTCAGGCGAGCGGCTGGCTTGGGTTTGCACCCTGCCCCCCTGCCAAAGGAAAACACCAACCCAGCCTAGGCAGGGGCAATAAATATCGGGTGCACCGCACAAAGCTGGAGGGACCCCTTAAAAATCCACCGACGGTCGCGGACAGCCTGGGGCTGCAAAGAGCTCCAAGCGGGAGCCCGGACCTGGCTTTTTTCCCCCAGCGGGCAGCAATCCCTCCTTCCTCCGGCGACCACGTCCTCAGGGGCAGAGCTCTCTCCCGGGGCGCCTGGCGTCCCCTCCTTAGCACCGCCGCTCCCTGGAACCAGGCGGAGGGCAGGTCATGCTCCCCTTCACCGCCTCCCCCTCCGGACCCTGGGGGCAGGTCGGAGCCCTTCACCGGGGAACAAATCCCACTGCAACCACGCAGGAGGCTGGGTCTCTCCCCCCGCCGCCCAGCTGGGCTTTGCAAAGAGGGGGAACGGGCTTGTTAATTTCCAGTCCACGTTGCCGCTGCGATCAGATGGTCCCAGCTTGGTGCAAGTTGCAAAGCTCCATGTCTTTGCTTCTCTCCTCCAGGAGCAGAGGGGAGGCAGTCCCCGGGCACCGAGATCGGCAGACAGCGGGCTGCCGGCCGGGGGGCTCTTTGGCACCGAGATTTTGCTGCGGCGGCGGCGGCTGGGGGGAAGAACTGGAGTCTCCTTGGAGCATCAGCACGGGAAAAGCGGGTCCCTCCCTTCTGGTCTCTGATCTGTAACAATGGAACGCGCAGACACACACTGGCGCGGCTCCGGATCCGTAACCCCGCTCCTCCGCCGTGATGTCAGCCCATGTAAAGCAGGAGGAGGGCTCAGCCTTAACCCTTTCCAGCCCCCACCCCCCCACGCCTCGGCAGCAGCCGCCCAGCCGTAGCCTGCAGCCGATCCCCTACTCGCAGACCGGGCTCTGGCTCGGTTTTTTTAGGGTTCCCCGAGTTCAAGTGGCTGTTGCAGCCGGGAAAGGCAGATTTAACATGCTCCCAGCCCAGTACTCAGGCAGTCTGGGCCCGATCCTGCTAAGGCACCATTAGCCCACTAGTTTCAACTGGAGAACCCCTCCACACACACACACTCTTACTTTGTTCTGGTTTGATATATTTAATCGCTCAATCATCCCATGAGACTGGGGTTCTGTGGGTTCCAGTGCTCTTGAGCAGTGGGACCAGGGGCCTGGGAGTCAGGATTCCTGGGTTCACCCACACATGCCCGCCTTCACCTCAAGCATTTCCCTTGTATATTGTTTCCCTCTTCCAGCAGCCATAGTCTGGCCTGTCCAATTAGACGGCAAGCTCCTCTGGGAGCGCCTAGCAGACTGGAGTGATGGATAAGTAACACAGTGATCTGGTTTTCCCTGCTGAGAGTCCCTGGGCCCCATTTTATCTACCTGTACAAAGGGGATACCCATGATAGGGATTTGCTTCACAAAGGGGCTGGATGAAGGCTGCAGGCCGAGGTTCCCAGCTCTTGGAGTCACTGGATGAAATCAGAATACTATGGTTTTAGCCCTCATGGATACAGAGGAAAGCCTGAACATGTGAACCAAGTATTATATGCCTGCCTGAGCTTGAAATAATAGCCCCTGTCACCTCAGTGAAGGGTGGGACTGCACTATGGGAATGAGGGACTGGGACATATCCAGATCTCCAGCTTTCTTTCATTTGGCCCAGTTGTGAGACTTCATTAACGACTGCAAAGCACTTGGTTGATAAAGGCAAACTCTGACTATTGGTAACAAGTAGAAATCTGCCCCTAGCCAGAGATAGCTCATCAGAGGGATGCAGTTTAGGCTGCAACCGTTTCCATATCCAATGGTAGAGAAGGAGCGGCATAGCTGGCATCATATCTGATTGCTTTTGATTTCTCTAACCCAATGGATCAGGTGCCTATTTTGCAGCTGGGTGAACTGGAGGTGAGATTTAGCGTGGGATTAAGCAAAACTCAAACCCACGACCTCTGAGACTGCAGTCAAGCCACTGGCCACCACACCTCACAATTGGTTTATGTATATACACACATACACACACATACTTTTATAAATATCCCTTGTTTGTGTAGGACCTAGACAATGTGCAATGTAAACAAAGGCCATTCTTTGAACATATTTTGTGTGTATATCTGTATGTAGTCATGCTGATTCAGAATTAGCATTTTTTGCATAGATTCATAGATTCATAGACTCTAGGACTGGAAGGGACCTCGAGAGGTCATCGAGTCCAGTCCCCTGCCCTCATGGCAGGACCAAATATTGTCTAGACAATCCCTAATAGACATTTATCTAACCTACTCTTAAATATCTCCAGAGATGGAGATTCCACAACTTCCCTAGGCAATCTATTCCAGTGTTTAACTACCCTGACAGTTAGGAACTTTTTCCTAATGTCCAACCTAAATCTCCCTTGCTGCAGTTTAAGCCCATTGCTTCTTGTTCTATCATTGGAGGCTAAGGTGAACAAGTTTTCTCCCTCCTCCTGATGACACCCTTTTAGATACCTGAAAACTGCTATCATGTCCCCTCTCAGTCTTCTCTTTTCCAAACTAAACAAACCCAATTCCTTCAGCCTTCCTTCATAGGTCATGTTCTCAAGACCTTTAATCATTCTTGTTGCTCTTCTCTGGACCCTCTCCAATTTCTCCACATCTTTCTTGAAATGCGGTGCCCAGAACTGGACACAATACTCCAGCTGAGGCCTGACCAGTGCAGAGTAAAGCGGAAGAATGACTTCTCATGTCTTGTTTACAACACACCTGTTAATGCATCCCAGAATCACGTTTGCTTTTTTTGCAACAGTATCACACTGTTGACTCATATTAAGCTTGTGATCTACTATGACCCCTAGATCTCTTTCTGCCATACTCCTTCCTAGACAGTCTCCTCCCATTCTGTATGTGTGAAACTGATTGTTTCATGTGTGTACTTTTTTAAATTGCATGTGTGTACTTTTTTTAAATGACCCTTGTATATAGGACCTAGAGAAAAGCAATATTTTCTGCTTTTAAAGGTCCCTCCGCTAACTCCATATTTAACCAACAAGCCCTAGACCTCAAGCTGCACTGGCATCTACAAGGGTGCTGAGTCTCAAACAAAGATGTGATGAACAACAACAACAACAACAACAAAGTCATGTTGATTTCAAGCTCCATTAAGAACAACACAGGAACAAATCAATGCTTGGCAAACAGAAAAGGACAGAATCAGTAGGGAAGGATATTGCATACAATGGTGAGTGGAAAGGCGGAAGCTATAAAAAGATACCTCTGAGGACGCTTTCAACACCCCTTTCCTTTTTTTCTTCCCAGAAAAGCTAATTGCCATTCAAGGGAAGGTTGGGCAGTGCTGTAACCAAGCGGATTAGCCAAATACAAGGTTTGTTTGAAAATAATGAAGGTTATTACGTAGTAATGAGGTTTAGCTAATAGATTCATGGATTTCAAGGCCTGAAGGGACCATTAGGATCATCTCGTCTGACCTCCTCTGTAGCACCGGCTAGAAAGCGTCATCCAGTAATTTCTGCACCTAGCCTAGGTCTTCTGCCAGATCTACAGCATACAGTTTAGAAAGATAACCAGTCTGATTTAAAGGCAAGTAGTGGCGGACGGACAGGTGATAGTAAGTTGTTCCAGTGGTTAACTACCTCACTGTTAAAAATGTGTAACCTGATTTTAGTTTGAATTTGTCTAGCCTCATCTTTTAGCCATTGGATCTCATTTTGCCTTTTTCTGTTAGATTAAAGAGCAGTCTACTGTCAAGTTCACGGATAGGGCTATCATTGGCTATTAGCCAATATGATCAGGGTGCAACCCATGCTCCAGGTGTCCTTAAACTGCTGATTGCCAGAAGCTGGGACTGGACAACAAGGGATAGATCACTTGAAAATGCCCCGTTCTGTTCATTCCCTCTGAAGCATCTGGCACTGGCCACTGTCAGAAGATAGGATACTGGGCTAGATGGACCATTAGTCTAAGCCAGTGTGGCCATTATGTTCTTAACTTGCTTCCCCATATAGGTACTTGTAGAGATCATCACCTCACATTTCACGGCATCATAACTTAGCTCTTTTAATTTTATTTTGCTGCTGGGGGCTTATCATTTGTAAGTCAAATTAATTAGGAAGGCACTTAGAGCTTTCTGTATGGGATTTTAAAGTTGTGAAAGAAAGAAAGAAAGAAAAAAAGAAAGAAAGAAAGATTTATTCCCAAGTAACACAAGTATGGGCCTGGTTCTCAAAAGCTACTGAGCACACACAGCTCCAGTAGAAGTCAGTGTGTGCAACAGGTGCTCGGAACCCTTGAAAATCATTCCCTGTCTGTCTACGCTCTTTAATTCATCCAGGTATTTTTAGAGCATCCATCACGCTTTAAGGTTAAAGGCACAGAAATGAGGCACACTTCTCTGAGGGGCCACTGTTTATTGCAATGAACTAGTGAGTGTGTCTATGCTCCACTGCCCCCTATGGGCATGGAATCAGAACTGCTTAACTGTGGGGCATAGTTACGATACTGCTAACAGGCCTGTAGACAGTCATGGCTCTTCTTTAGTTCAAGTGATTTTGGAGCTGGAGGGTGTGAATTCTATCACCATGAAGGTCTGAATGGCCATAGCAAATGGTTTGTCTAGATTAGGAAAGGCAGACAGAATTAGTTAACACATGCTAGCTAGCTCCAATCTCACCAGGGCCTTTTCCCTAATGTAGATGCAGTTTAATCTCCCCTCTCCCCTCTTATTTCAATGTAGCCAATTGAGGTGACCCGAGAGTTTAGGCTAGGGTATATCACAACTGTTTGTGTTGTGGAACAATCATTTGTGGAGCATCTAGACTAGTATTCATAATCATGTTAGTTAACTCAAGTTAGAACAGGAGCACAAGTCCCAGGCTAGAGAAACCCACAAAGGCTCCATCCCTATTAATAAATAGCTCTAGGTACATTTCACTAAAAACAAAGAGAAAAATGAATTTGTGTTATCAGTGGCCTGAAACTTAGCAAGGAAAACAGCTCTCCAATCCCACCTGGAAGTGATCTTTGCCACTGAACATACAGGGACTCCAAGGAGATGGTAGAAAGGAGCCATTCATGTTAGGTGGGAATCACTCACCACATCAGAGCTTTTCCTGTGACACGAGTTCCGCTTTCCTTGCGGGGTCTGGCCTAAGCCCAGATACTAGCAATACCATAGTCACTTGACCCACTCTTGTATAAGTTGTCATGCAACTAATGTTCTTGAAATTGCAATTAAAGCATGCAACATTTGGCTGGGAATGGACAGGCTCCCTGCAGTGCAGTGACGAATCGCTGGCCACACGTCAGCTGAGGGTGCATCAAACTAATCCAGGACTTTTTCATGGACGCTGACTCTATAGGCAGCCGTTTGCAACCAGATCCCGTCTGGTGCACCCCTCAGAATCCTTAGCGACAGTTACCAGGGTGAGAGCAGATGCAGTGGCTTAGATGGTTCACTCTGAGGAGGACACATTTGGTAGTGGCTAAGGTCTGCTCTAGCAAGAGACCAGACACAGAGAAAGAAAGGGATTCAAAGTGCCTGAAGACTGGTCATTTGGGGCCTTCCCTACATCCAGGGCTGGCTCCAGGCACCAGTGCAACAAGCAGGTGCTTGGGGCGACCAACGGAAAGGGGCGGCACATCCAGCTTTTCGGCAGCAATTCGGTGGCGGGTCCCGCAGTCCCTCTCGGGGGGAAGGACCTGCTGCCAAATTGCTGCCGAAGAATGAAGTGGCAGCTGTAGAGCGGCTTTTTTTTCACTGCTTGGGGCAGCAAAAACGCTGGAGCCGGCCCTGCCTACATCATAGGCTGAAAACAGCTGGTGAGGGTGTTACAAATGCCCAATGACAAAGTTTATCAAAACAATAAGGACAGACTCCAGCTGCATAAAATCCTACAGGTATGACAGATCAACAATCTCTTAGCCAATCAGCAGCACAGAGCACTGCTGCACAGGCAGCGAGCCGTGTCTCAATGAAAACAGCACCACTCTGGGCCTCCATCACATGCAGGGGCACTTTCTGTGACTGAGCTTCACAGGAACACACGTTGGAATCACAGAATCATAGTTAGACTCAGCTGTTTGTCCCTCTGAAGCAGAGAAACGTGGGACTATGCACAGGAGGGGGAAGGGGAGAAATCATTCAGCTACGCCTTTGTAGACACTAACCCCTTTTCTGCTCTGGGCAGACATTACAAAGCCTGCGGAACTATGGGCTTGAATTTACTATAGGCCAAAGAGGACCACTTAGGATCATTTACTCTGGCCTCCTGCCTAACACAGGCCAGAGAATTTCACCAGGTAATTCCCACATCCTGGCATCTTTTGACAAAATTTCCTCTTCTGCATTGGATGATACTTTGCCACCGTCCACCCTTGAGGTGACAGCTTTCCAGCAGTTCCCTATGCATGTAGTTTGCAGAGCACTGTGACATGAGTGGCACTATAGAAATGGATGATGTCATATTATGCTGATGATTATGGCCAGAGAGACTGAAAGGGGAAAAGAAATTGCTCTTTAAAGCATTTTGCACTGGGCTTTTGCAGCTGCTTTTGTTCTGTGAACGGCCTGGAGCGTAGCCCTGTCACTCTACATAGGAAGCGCATTTGACACTCTTGTTACCGCCCCGTACCTGGGGTGTATTTGCTGCAGCAGTTGATTACATTACCTTCCGTGTTTATAAACATTTTGAATCAGTGCGGAGTGCAGCACTGCACAGAATGTTTAAGATGGCATCAGCTTTATTTTTGCTTTTTCATCTGTAAACACACATAATGTGTCTGCGATGCACTCAACAGTGAAGGATCAGAGCAGCAAATACTTCTGCGCTTGGCTTAGTCCTGAGCTAGCCTATTGCAACCTCTCTCTCTCTCTCTCTCTCTCACACACACACACCCCTCCAGCAACAGAGCCAGATCTCCTGTACCATCTCTCCTGTAGGGAGCAGGCATTTCAATCTCTGTATTCCTTCCCAGCCTGTGATTCTCTAGATGGCTCCATTTAACGGATCCAAAAGCAACCCCGAATAGGCGGGACATTGTCCCCCAGTTACCAGTGCTCACACAGGTTCTAATCCCTCTGCAAACATGAGCTGAGTCTAGGTGTTTATGCAATGCTGTCAGAGCACCTTAGCCCCTGAAAAACTCACAGCACCCCTGGTGAGGAAGGAATTTTAGTATAATCCCCCTTGTACATGGGAGAAAAGAGGCCCAGGGAGATTAAAGCCCTTAGGGGCAATCCTGGCCTTACTGAAGTCAATGGGAGTTTTGCCATTGGCTTCCAAGAGATCAGGATTTCACCCCATATTTTCAATGTCTGTTGAGTTGGGGTCCCCAGTGTTTGGAGGCCCAGCAAGAGACACATGGCTAGGGCTGATTTTCAGAGGTGTTGGGCACCCACCACACCAATCAATATCTCAGCACCTCAGAAAATCAGGCTCTCACAGGTGTCTGGAGTACAGCATCCAAAATCAGGGAACAACTTTGGCTGGATTTTGTCTCTGCCCCAGTCTCACAGCAGATTCAGGACTCCACGATCGCCTGCTATGCCAAGCTGCCTTCCAGTTCCAGCTTTCTCCTGGGCTGGTTGTATAGATGCACCCATCTCTAACCCGAATTGACTGTCCCTGCTCTTGCTGCAAGGAGGCAAAGAATTCCTGCCACATGGTCTTTCCATCCTCGGGACTCCTCCCACGGCTCTGAGCCAGGCCCAGAAAGAGATGGAGGATCTGCCCTTGCCAGCACACAGCCAGCTCAGGAGGGAGGAGACAGACATTGTCCTAATCACAGCTCCTCTTCAGGGTACCTCTATCCCAGGCCAGGGCTGGCACCTCCCTCTCATAGTGCCCAGGGAGTGAATGGATGTGTGTCGCACCCTGCTTCTCCCAGGGCCAGAGCTTAATTTGTAAGAGGTGCCAGGGACACACACATTTTTTTTCTTTTACTTTCATAACTTACGTGGCAAGCCCAGAGGTGCCGGGGCTATGAACTGCTAAGCCTAGGGCAAATTAAGTCCTGCCCAGGGCACACATAGCTGGAGGCCGGAATCCTCAGTGAAGCCTAATTTGAATGGTACCCAGCTATAAGCTGGAAATTGGTGGGTAGAGTCTGAAGGAAACATCTTCATCACAGGGGATGGGATGGTTTCAGATGGAGCAGTAGGGGCCCTCAGAAAGCCAGCAGCTGGCTAGGAAAAGGGTGGGCAGAGCCAGGGTTTCTCTCTCCCGAAAATTCCCCCACATTTTTAGGGAGAGAAGGTGACAGCACAGCTGCAAGAAGCACAACTGTCTGACGCCATCTAGTGACTGAAGGGCAGCATTTATGCTGCTGGATTCACCCAGCCAGGCAAGGATTTCAGGGCTACGGAGTCATTTATCATGGCAGGGGATGAGCTGCTGTTCACAGGGGCAGCCAGAGAGAAAGAGGATAGAGAGGCAGGTAATGGAAATTTCCAGAATATCATGGAGCCAGGCTGATTTCCACCAGCTGAGGATTTGGCCCGTCATCCCTAGGAGTTTTCTCATTGCTTAGCCCCAAGTGACTTGCTTTTGGAAGTGCTGAGGTGTGTATGTTACCTGTGAGGATATCAGCTCTCTCTGTCCAAGTGTACATTCAAACATGACAAAAGAAAAATTTTACTCAGGGAAAGTTGTTTAAATGCCTGATGCAAAGAGCTATGGTTGTTGTTGACAGAGCTGGCACCCCAGGAAACAAACATGCGCACAGAGAGAGAGAGAGAGAGAGAGAGAGAGAGACTCATTTAGACAGAGAACACCATTGGCTTCCAAGGAGGCACAAGGGACAGACAGAGAAAATATATAGAGAGGAAATCAAATAAAAGCAGCTCTCCCCTCATTTCAAAGGGCATCTATTCCCAGGGTAGCTAACAAGGTGCTGCAAAGAAAACAGAGCCTTCTTCCCTGAAAGGATACAGCCCCAGACACGACGCTGTGAGTCCCACACGCTTTGCAAAACCTATGCTTCTCATCTGGAGAGTGTGCAAGACTTAGGGTGGTTGTACTAGAAAGTATCATACATTATTTAAGAGCCATTGCCTTCCTGAGAGATGTGGCACACCCTGTGAGGCTTAGAGTCCCTAAGTGGTACCCTGAAGGGTGAGACTTTTGGAAACGTATGGGTGCTCACTCCTGTGAGAAAAGTAACAGAGGGCTTGTCTACACTTGGAAATTTACTGGAATACCCATTCCAGAATCATTATTAGCCTTGTATTTGCCTCAGACATGAAAACCGTCTTGATCCCTCATAGAGGCTCTGTGGGCTGTGGACAACTGTGGTCGAGCAGGTGGATCGTGGGACCAGGTGGAGGGAGTTGTATTCCTGGCTCATCTGCTGATTCACTGAACTCAGTGGAACCACTGGTATGAATGTACAGTAACCCCACGGCAGTCAGTGAGGTAAATGTGGAGAAACTCCACTGCAGTCATTGGTTTAAATTTAGTGTAACTCCAATGGAGTCACTGATGTAAATCCAGAGTAATTCCACTGAAGTTATTGGAGTGACTGGGATCATTCTGGAGTAACTCCTATGGATTCACTGTTGAGACTCTGGAATAACTCCAGTGCAGCCAGTGGAGTCACTGCTGTAAATCGGGAGTAGTTCCAATGGAATCATTGCTGAATCTGGAGTAACTCTGGATAGGGTGGTGGTCAGTGGAGTCACTGCTGTGAATCTCAAGTAACTCCAGTGGGGTCAGTGCCTTTCCTCCAGATCTGGGGTAAGTGAGAGCAGAATCCTCACCTGTGCTGTGCATTGAAATCACCACCCTTACTGTACAGGCAGCCTCGCTGTAATTTGGCTACCACTTATCACAGAGCCACCTCCAGCGAGCACCCTCCTTTCACTCGCTCCTTCCCACACCCACCTCTTTCAAACAGATAATTAGTTTCTATTTGTCACAAACCAGCTGCCGCTCTGAAGCCAGCTCCGGAGACCCAGTTTCATCTGAGAGCCAGGTGTCATCCTCCTCGTCACAAACTCCTTGATCGACCAGAGGAAGCACAGGCTGTTAGCATAAATACTTGATTAATACAGGTATTAATAAGCCCGCCTGAGTTTTCCTGCCTGGAGGTAATGAATCTTCCTGTGCTGACATGCGTGGGCATAGAAGGGCTGCATTGACAGCAAAGAGTGTTCTGCTGAGTCTGTGGGAGGAAAGACCAAGGGGGCGAGTCTCAGGTGTGTGAGGGCTTTGACCCCACAAGGGACTACAAAGGCTGAGCTGGCCCTAAATTAAAGGCTTCCCACCGACTGTCTCACTTCCCATCTCTGAGGCCCTAGGGCGAGTGGGAATCTCCCTGCTCCACCTATGCTTCTCTTGTCCTCTCTGAGATGCTGGTAGGTGGGCCAACCTTCCTTCTCCACCTCTGACAAGTAGTGAATGAGCTCCTCTTCATATCTCTAAGGCACAGGCAGGACTGGGGGCTGTCCTCCTCTGGGGCACAAGTGGGACAGTGGCTGTCTTCAGCCGTGGTTCTGTTCCTGTCTGACTACCTGGGGTTCCAAAGACAATTCAACCAGCCAATTATCCAGATTCTGCCCTCTTTGCATCCCATGCAACCTTCCCAAATGACTTCCATGGGCATGTGCAGATATAGCTAGGAGCAGAATTTGGCCCGATCCCTGCAGAGAGACGATGACATCCCAGGCCTGCAGGGGGCACACCCCTTGTGGCTTGGCTAGAATTAATGAAGATGTTTTACTGTCAGAAGATTGGGAATGAGACACTCGGTTTTTCATCTAATCAACCTGCAATGCACCAAATTCACCATAGCGGAGTAAGCGGCGCTTGCGAAAGGGCAGAGTTGTGATGACAGAATGGAGAAGGATTTTGTGGGCAGCGAAGGCAAAATGGTGGCCGTTTGCATGATGGTTAAACCCTTTGGACTGGATCCTCTGCTGGAGGAAAGTCTCAGATTTGCAGACTTCCGACCTCCAGTAGGGGTGGTTAGTGACCATACATGAGAAGAGAGGCTAGCTCAATGGTTAGGGCACTAGCCTGGGATTGAAAAATTCCAGGTTTAGTTCCTTGTTCTGCCACAGACTTCCTGTGTGACCTTGGACAAGTCACTCAGATCCTCAAATTTATGTCGGCACCTAAGTCCCATGGAAATCAATAGCACCTAAATGCCTTTGAGGATTTGGGCCTTAGTATCTCTGTGTCTCAGTTCCCTATCTGTAGAACTTAGCTAATATAATTATTATTATTTATCTATAGCACTGAGGAGCCGCTTCATGGACAATGATCCCACTCTGCTAGGTGCTGTACAGACACAGAACCAAAAGACGGTGCTTCCAAGGAGTTTATAATCTAGAACTGCTCTACCTCCCAGAGAGGCTGGGGGAGGGAGGGATAAATATCTTAAAGACTGTGATGTGCTGAGATACTTCAGTCATGGGGGCCAGACAGGAGCCTTAGATTGACTAACGTAATGAATCACCTCGTGACAAGCAGGGAGAAAAACAACATATTAAATTTTCCTTTGCAAATTTTTGAACATGAAATTTGATTCCTGACTAAAATGAGCTCAGATCAAAAATTGTTTGAAAGCCTGATATTTCAGCAGGAGTGTTTTTGTTGGAGGTTTGGTGACAGGTGACATTTCTGGGTTGCACAACACCCTGATCTGGAGGGATGTTGTGGCTTTCACAGAGCTTGGAGCAAAGAAGAAGTTCTTCTGAGAAGTTCTGAGCATCTTCCACTCCCATAGGGAAGCAGAGGTGGCCAGTCCATCAGGCACTGGACTAGGATCCTGGAGACTTGGATACTATTCCTGGCTCTCGCACCTACCTGTGGTGTGACCTTGAGCACTTCCTTTTGCCCTTTGTCTGTGTTATCTGTTTAGACTGTAACTTTCTTGGGACAAGGAGCCAAGTTACTGTCTGTTAGGCCAGCACTTGCCTCAACGGGGTCTTGGTCTCAGCTGGGGCTGCTAGGTGCTTGATATAAATAATCCCCACTGAAGTGGTGGGTGCATTCCAACTTTTAGGACTTGATTGACTTCAGCAAGGAGTTTTCCTGAGCAAAAAGCGACTAAAGCCTCAGGGCTTGGCCTAGGGAAGTTAGAGAGGGAAAAGCCCTAGTAGGGTGTTGTGGCAAGGCATAGAGCCCCCAGAGAACAAAGGGTTAACCGTAGCTCTCTTTTGCATAGGTGCTCTGGGAAAAGGTTTTAAGAGTGGCCGATTGGCAGTGCTTGCTCTGGGGGAAGGCTTATGCACAGACCTGTGCCAGTGCACAAACCCTCCCTGCTGTTTGGTTCCCAGTGATTTTCAGAGCACACAGAAAAGATTGCTCCAGGGATCCTGCTCCCCACTCTGGCTGCCGAGGGCGAGCAGTGAAGGAGGACTGGGACTTGCATGGAGCTTGCTTATTAGTCACCCCAGACCTGAGCCAGTGAAGTCAAGGGAACACTTTGCACTGCCTTCAATGGACATGGGATCAAGCCCTGGAACAGGAAGAATGACTGGCAACTGGAGTTACCTACTCTAACCCTGGCAAGAGCCCAGCTGGAGGTGATGTCTTCCCCTGTTGACCATATAACAAGCAGGGTCTTCAGAAACTCCCCTCCACTGACAAGTGCTGCCCCTTTTGCATGGAGCTGAATGTCCCCCTTTGCAGCCAAGAAATGCTGGCACTGCCTGAAAACAGGTCTGGGGGGTGGACAACCGTGAGTGTGCACAGCCCTTCCTCTCCTCAAAACCAGACAGTGCGGGACAGAAGGATGGTTGGGCAGTTATTTTGTCCAGCTGGACTCCTGGGCTCTAATTGTGGCTCTGCCGCAGATTTCCTGCTCGACCTTGAGCATGTTGTTCAAGGCCAGATAGCGCCTGACCCGCCCTGGGCTCACAAGGACACCCTTTCCTCTGCAGAAGGATGCTTGACCTTTGCCCAAGGCTCAGGGGGTCAGTGGGGTTTGGCATTCTAGAGGGGGTGATGGCACGGCTATCGTCCCCTGCACACCAGCCAGCTGGCTGAGGGTGGGGGAGCTGCCAGGGATTGTTTTCAGAGTCTCTCCCAGGGCACCTGTGAGCTCCCACTAGGGACGTGTTGTGCCCTGCTGACAACTATGACTCAAAACACAATTTACCCCTTTCCACCTCAGTTTCCTTCTCTGCAAAACAGGGATAAGAACACTACTTCCCTTCCCCCAAAGGTTCAATTTATTGCTGGCTGGGGGAGGGCGGGGAGAGGGGGTTGTTCCTGAGCTTTAAATGGAGGGTACTAGGAAAGAGGATGGAGCAGTGTGAGCCTTCAGAAAAGCTAGTGGATAAGGCATCAGAATGGCAAGCAGGAGACCTGGATTCTCTTCCTGGCTTTGCTGCATGACTTTGGGCAAGCCCTTTTCCCTTCTTCTGCCTCTGCTTCGCTTTCTGCCTTGTCTCTTTAGTCTGTGAGCTTTCAGAAGCAGGATGGACTCTCCCTCTGTTCCTGTGCAGCGCCAGGCCCAATGGGGCCCTGATCTCCACTGAACGCTCTCTGCACCACTGTAATCGTAATAAAGCCACATCTGCACTCACAAGGCAAGAGTGGCTAACACCATTCACGCTGAAGACATGTGAAGACACTGGGCTGGAGGCAAAGAGAAAATAAATCCAAGAAGAATGGAGCCTGAATGGCCCATATGGTCTGAAATCCTCAGCTCTGTGGGGAGCAGCCGATAAAATTCATCACCACGCTTAAAGGCAGTAAAAATAAAGGAAGTAAACAGAGTAATTGAGAGGCATAAACGGAGGGCAAGTCAAAGGTATGGCTAAGCACAGGGCTGTGGCACATTATAACTTCCCCAGCAGTCTACGGGCAGGGAATTGTTCAGTCTAACACAAAGGAGGGGGTTGCTGAGCTGTGTTATGGAGGGTTAGACTGGGATACGTGTGTAGGAATGCACAGTTCTGATCAGTTTGTGGCCAACCCCGCCTGCATTTCTCACCGTCAACACACTAATGCCCTGCACTTTCCTCCCAAACCCTCTCCAGTCCCCACCTTCTCTGCCACTTTTGAAAGCGACACCATCCTCCCTGTCTCTCAGGCCCCTAGCCAAGGGGTCTCTTTTGATTCCTCCTTTTGTCCCCACTTCTCTTCACATCCAAATCCTGCTGCTGCTTCCTGCACAGCATCACTAAAGTCTGCCCTTTATCCCCGCTTCTGGTAGCAAGAAGTTCTCCTCCACGCCCATCTGGATTGCTGCAACATGCCCTTCTCCAGTCCTTGTCCAATGCTCCCTCCCTCTGTAGCGTGCAAAAGGCTGCTAATACCGTGTCTTCCTCTCTTGCAGCTCCCTGCGCATCACCTCCTTGAATGAAATCCTCCACTGGCTCTTCCACCATATCCACTGCAAGTGCAATGTACAGGGGAGCGTGTGTAACAAATCCCACCTTGGTGCTTGATCTACGCAGGATATGGATCTGTTAAAGGACCATCTGGGGCAGCCTGGTTCTTTAGGTCAAGCTCATGCTTTTAGTGCTGAAGGTCCCCAGGTCATTCCCGTTTGTTAGCCAACATGGCAGTTCTCACATGAGCTTCTTGTCCTCACCTTCAGTGCACTGCTCAGTTCTAATCACCCTGATATCGGCCTTGATTCCCTCTTTGCTTCCTCGGGGGCCATCTTCCCACTTGCTTCCATTCCATTCCTGCATATGGAACCAGCCCCTGAACTAATCCATCAGGCTCTAACCCTCTTCTTCCACAAATCCCTTCTCAAGACTCAGTTCACCAGCAAGGCCTGTGACTAATTAAAGCTCACTAGAGGGGCAGTTGGGGCTAATT
Source organism: Gopherus flavomarginatus (assembly GCF_025201925.1). Lineage (NCBI taxonomy): Eukaryota > Metazoa > Chordata > Testudines > Testudinidae > Gopherus > Gopherus flavomarginatus. The sequence goes on along the minus strand of NC_066629.1, from coordinate 22,439,309 downwards.
GTGATTTCTGATTTTTAACAGGAGGATTTTGGGGGCAGATCCTCAACTGGTGAAAACTGGTGCAAATAGCTGTGGAAATTCTCAGTGAAGTTGCAGTATTCAGGAAACTTGGCCAGCTGTAACTTGAAAGCAGTGTACAGCCAAGGTTGGGGAGAAAACTGCAGCTGCAGCTGAGGTTATGGCAGTGGAGAACCGCCTGGCCAAAGCCATCGCACCGCGCCGGGGAGAGGTCACCATGAACTGCACCATCCCCGGTACCCACAGCCAGCTGCGACTTGATGTCATCATCACCAACGAGGCTCGGAAAAAGAATCATTCTCGTCAACGTCACGATCTCCTTAGATAACAGGACCCCGGCCTTTTGTGAAGCCCAAGCTCGTAAGCTGGAAAAGTGTGCTCCCCTGGCCAACACCCTGAGAGGGAAGGGCTATGAGGTGCAGATGGATGCCCCCATTGTTGGATCCCCGGGTGCCTGGGACTCCTGCAATGACAGTGTGCTGTGGACCTGCGGGATAGGTCAATATTACACACAGCTCATGTGGCGTCTCATGGTCTCAAACACCATCTGACAGTCCAAGGACGTCTACACCGAACACATCACTGGCTACCAACAGTACCAGGAGGCGTGAGCTGAAACTACATCGTGCATCGACTACGAGAAAGAGACTGAGAGACTTTGTCCATTGGACCATATGAACTGGAACCGTAAACTCACTGAACGTTAAATCTCACCAAATGAGGGTCAATCCATCCTCATCATTGTATCCACTCATTATACTCCACACCCAAACGCAGCCATTATATGAACAACATACCCTCATATCTCAATGTCTGTACTTTGACTCATTAAGCTTTTACCCTCAATTGGGGATATTGCAGATTATGTATTGCTTACACCATCCAATCTTAAACTGAACTTCTCACCCCTTGATAATCTGTACGTTATTCCCTGATAACCAGAAACTACTATGCTTAAATTCCGTACTGTTCACTTTTTTTAAACATCATCTTAATAAATTTTTTTATTTACGTTACCAAACCTTGGGAAGTGGGTAAGTTTGGAGTTTATTTGATGCCTGTAAAGTAGGAAAGTTGGTCTAGTGGGAGACAGCGTGGCCTAGTGGATTCAGGAATGGGACTAAGGAAACCTAGGTTCTGTTCCTTGCTTTGGCACTGGCCTGCTGGATGACTGTGGGCAAGTCACATCATTTCTCCATGCCTCAGTTTCCCCACCTGTAAATCAGAGGAAATGAGGGCAAAGTGCTTTGAGATCAACTGATGGAAAGAGCTGGGTAATGTTTAGTGGATGGAGCACAGGACTAGAGCTGGTTCAATGCCTAGCTCTGCCACACACTCCCTGTGTGACAAGTCACCTGATTGCTCCGTGCCTCAGTTTACATCGGTAAAAGGAGGATAATACTTTCCTGCCTAAGAGGGGTGCTGCGAGGCTAACATCCATTAAGTGCTCAGATACTCAGATGATGGGGGCCAGAGTAGTAGACAGAGGGTTTTGGCTCTGGAACACTGGGAACTCCATCCTCCTTTACAAGTGAGGCTCTATGAATCACATAATGGCAGGGGCAAACCTTAAGGGCTTTCCTGTTCCTCTCTGTGTCTGGCATATCTAAGAGCATACAGGAGAAGACACGATGGATTCACTCAGCTGGCTTGTCATGTTGCAAAAAAAACATTATTTAGATACTTTTACAGGGTCTGTTAATGAAACTTCAGTGACCCTGCCACTCCTAGGAGAATCCATCTGCATCGAAGTGATGGAAATGAGCTCATTAATGGCCGGGGCCTGTTCGGTCACTATTGGAAATCGATTCAGAGTGACGAAGAGCTGTGAGAGGAGGGCCACATGTCCCAGGCAATAGCTAAATGGATGTTGTGGTGATGAACAGGGGGGTGGAGGGGCTGTAATTACTGAAGAGAGGTTGTAGGGCAGCTGGGAACATCCCTAGGCTTTTTCTGTTGTCTCTCCCGCCTGTCCATCCCTTTAGCTTGCCTTCCTTCCCTGCAGCTCAGCACAGAAACTAAAGGATGCGCTAAAATACAGGTTCCATCCAGTGGTCCAGATGTCCCAGGGGATCTGTAGGGGAGACTGTAAACTCTATAAGACTAGATTGTGAGCTCAGTCTGGGGGAGGGACCGTCTTTGTGTTCACTGTTTGCACAGCGCCTAGCACAATGGGGCTTGATCCCTGACCGGGACACCTAGATAATTTGATAATACAAACAGCAACAATGGAAAAGGCCAAGTGTGGATCCAGTGCTAAAGAAAATCTGGCTGGCACCCAATATAGCAGGAAGAGGGATAGCTGGGGGATGAATTTCCTGTCTCAAATTTTAAAACTCTTTGGAAAATGCCTCTGGCAACAAATGGAAATTTTTGTCTGCTCATCAGGCCCAAATGCCTCTTTGGTCAGGTTAACTAGCTCCTTTGTCACACCGCTCTGTCCTCCATAGTAATCTGCTTCCAGCCCCCTGGTTATATACACCCACCTCCCCATAAGCACCTTGTTAAGCCACTTGCCTGCAGAGATTCGCTATGTGGATTGGTGCTTGCAGAGGATCTGGTGTCAGGTCAGCCTGAAGGGTCCTGCTCTGGCTTGGCGTGGGGAAGGGGAGCACCTACCAGAGCCACTGGATGTTGGGTTATCCAGTAAATGAAGTAAGAGGGGGCAATCCTTGGGCAGCTCCCTCTGTGTGCTGCACTGCGGCTCTGGCATTCCCATGGAGGCCTAAGAATCCTGGGGAAGTGACTAGTTACCTTACAGGCCCTTGTTCTGAGTCACTGCCTGCCTGCTGCTGCAGCGTTCATTACAGGAGGAAATTAGGGGTGATCTACCAAGGAGCAGTAGGTAGGAGAGCTGGCCGCATCCTCCCCCGGTGTACAGCGGTGGCACCATGCCAGTTTACACCAGCTGAAGTCCTGCCCCCGCATGCCCACACTGCATGATTTGATGAAGCCTCTGCTCTTTCTCTCCATTTGCCCCTAGTCACCGAAATCTGCTTCATTAACGAGGCTTCGCCAATTGCTGCTCCGGAGCAGCTGAGCCTCTTGCCCCCTGAGGTATGGCACGAAGCTTCTTCCTACAGATTGTTTCAGAGAGCACAGCTCGCTTGGTGAGGCTCTTTAATGACTTCTCCTCTCCTCAGACAGTTGTCAGGGGGATACGGAGCAGCGATTCTGCAGGGCTCGCTGAGCTGAGCGTCTCGCATCATGATCTGGATACTGTTGGCGAATGCAGCTGACAAACACAGAAAGCAGGAAAAAGGGGCTTGGGTGAAACGGCGTTTTGCAAAGAGCAGGAGTCAGGATGCTAGGATGAGGGCTGGAGGCCTTGTGAAGGGGAGGATGGAGGATTAGAGGATGTCCAGGCAACTTTGGCTTTGCATCAAAGAGCAGTGGCATCTTTCATCTATCCAGACCTCTGGAGGTTTTTGTAACAGTTTCCTGGAAACGGTTTCCTGACCTGGAACCGGGCTTTGTCTGGGACACACGACATGGCCGAGTTCCACCACAGGGATCCTGGCTTTTGGTCAGAGCAGGCTGTAAAATCTCACCCTGAGGGATTTAGACGCATCCGAGAGCAGAGTCCTGGTGTGATGATACATCACTTCAGCTGGCAGTGTTCTGCCCTGGGGGCTGGAGTGTTTGGTGCAATCCATGGTGGAATTCTGCCTTGGCTTATGTGAGATGGGATTTTCGAAGGGCCTGGAAAGCCTAATGACTTCAATGAGAGAGCAGTTAGGACAGCGGGGAGGGCTCTTAGAGGTTCCATCCATGGCCTAGATTCTGATCTGGGTTACAGGAGGGCCAAGCCATGGAGGGTATGTCTACACAGCAAGTCTCAGAGCCCAATCAACTGACTGAGGGCTTTCACCACCACAGGGCTAAAAACAGCAGTGTAGACATTCCCGCTCTGAAACGTAGTGTGCGTGTGTGTGTGCGGGATGCCTCAGAGCCCAGGCTCCAGCCCGAGCGGGAACATCTGCACTGCTGTTTTTAGACCCCTAGCGCAAACCCGAGCCTATTAACATGTCCTTTGAGACATGCTGCTGTGGGTGGGTTTGGTTTTTACAGTGTAGCTGTACCCAGTGATTCTGCTGAAGCCAGTGGAGTGAATATGTTGGCTGGGGCCCTGGATCAGCATTCACTCCCTGAGCGCCTTCTGTGTCTGCCTTCCCACTTCTTCTGTGGCCAGTGTAATCCGGAGTGGGTCCTCTCTGCTCCATTTGTATCGTTCCTTGCTGCTGCCAGGAATCTCAGTGGTAGGATGCAACTAGGGGATGGTCCTCCTGCAGGCTACCCATCTCCCGGTATCTCTGCAGCTCAAACACCTGCTTGGTTGATTGCTGTTCTTCATCGTCATTTCATTAGTGTCTGTATTACCGGGGTGCCTGAACTGAGAACAGACACATTGTACTAGCCAGTCCCTACCTTAAAGAGCTAAATAGACGTGACAGACAAATGATAGGAAAGGAAACTGAGTCACAGAGAAGGAGATGGGGATAGAACCCCAAACTCCTGAGTCCCAGTCCTGTTTCTAGAGGAAAAACGATCAGCTGGTGGAGCGGATGGGGGATGGGAGAGAATATGTTTCTCCCTGAAGCCGCCTACCCTCATATTTCACTATCCAGGAATCCATTTGAGGAGCAACTGGACTTTCAATCATCATTAATCTGCAGTGCTTCCTTTCCACACGTCCTCTTTGAGCCTAGATGCAAATCTATGTGCCAAGATTAATCCCAGCACTTAACTTTGTCTTGGAGGAAGCAAAGTCAAAATGAAATGTACGAGGTAGATGAGGGAGGGAAGGAACTATACCAGGGGTTGGGAGAGACAGAATGAGAGAATCCCAAGCAGCTGAGAGAGAGAGGAAGAGAAAACTAATGAAGGAAGAGGCTAGATTGGCAAGGAGTGAGGGGGGTAGGAGTAGGAGACAGAGAGATGCTGTTGGAGAGTTTGACAGCAGGAAAGCACAGGCCGCAGGATTCTCTATGGTTAATTATCATTGTGCTGAAGGCAGTTAGAGGAACAGGAATGAAATGTGTAGGTGAGAGGTTAGGGACAGAAATGTTAATTATGGGGAGCTGCCGCCTTAGCAGAGAGAACACAAACATGCTGCATATTAGCCGAGAATGATCCTCCTTGCAATGCACACAGCAGCAAGCACCAGCCCTGGGAGGCCCTAGGCTTGCTCACCAGCTGTGAGAGGTGCTGCCAGGGCCATGTGTCACATCCTGGGCAGACCACAGCCCCAGGAAACGCAGCTTCTCTCTAGACTGCACCCAGTCACTGACCTCCTCCCTGAGAGGGATGCATCCCCTGGCCCATATTCACCCAGTGAAGGCATTTGAATTAGGCCCTCTAGATTCTGTCGGCTATCAGATTCCTACCATGTGCCTCCACCAGTGACCCTCCAAAACCAGCGACTGTTAAGGATGTGCTTCTCACTTGTGGAGAATGGGGGCATGCTGACCTGGTGGAACCGGTTTTTGCTGGGCTGACAGGGAAATTCAATCCCCTGGTTTAAAAATGGCAAATCCACCCCCATCCACCACTTGACTGCTGATACCCCAGGAAAGTGGACTTGGTGCATAGGGATCCTATGGCCAGGGCACAGAACAGCATTGGGGCTGCTCCACTCTTGTGCCTGTAGCTTCAGGCATGTGGTAGCATCTGCAGAATATGCACCATGCCCCCCTAATCCCCAGTTGTGCAGGAGCTAGTGGCTGCTGGCTCCACATGGCTGCGAATCATACAGGCACTGCCCTTGCCTTGGCTATGTTTCCTGACCCCACTCCTTCAACTGTGCATGGAAGATAGGCGATGCAGGGCTAGCCCCGCTGTGCCGCATGGAGACTGTAACTCAATCCATTCTATTCTGAGGTTGGCATTGTGCCATTTGTTCTAGATCTAGGACTCCTCCTGCTCCCACGCCCCGCAAGCAGGGGAGTGGAGCTCTTCACCCAGGTGCAGAAGGCTCAACAGAGCTCCGAGGAGCAGCCCAACCTGGGCATTTCCTGTGAGTGGCTTGTTTTCCCCCCACCCCTCCCAACAATGATGACTATTTTTTTCTACATGTGCAGAAATAGCTCACATTTGTCGTATATCACCCTCACTCCAGATGGTGAATCACCCAGTTGATCGAAGGCAAGGCTCTGTCCCAGGTCTATGGGGAAGAGCTGATACCTCAGTAAATCATTAAGAATTGTTGGCAGAGAGAGAGAGCGCGTTTCCTATGGATTTAAACAGAAAATCTCCCCTCCCCCACATTCAGCCTGTCTGGTATAAATTGCAAAATCTAGTGATATTTGATGGGGAGGGCATGCCTGGTTTAGGGTTTTCTCAGAGGTTCTAGTTCTTGGACTGTCTGCACAGAAGTTTCCCAAACAGCAGAAATGGAAGAGGTGGAAGCCAAGTGGTTGTCTCAGTCCAACTCCATGGGATACACATGTGTGTCCTTTTTCAGTGTTGGTACTTTCTGGGACCAGGTGGTTGGATAACATGGGGTTGTGAGTGTGTGACGAGTAAAGATGTGAGTGGATAGGGGGTCATGATTGTGTGGATTTGTAAAATGAGAATGTGAAGGAGTTAAGAGATAACATTGCTGCTTCCTTTGCGGTTTTATATTGTACCACTGGACGTGGATAATAGGAGGGTTATCAATTTTTCTCCTGGTCCACTGAAGGTAGGACAAGAAATAATGGGCTTAATTGGCAGCAAGGGAGATTTAGGTTAGATATGAAGGTAGTTAAGCTCTGTAATAGGCTTCCAAGGGAGGTTGTGGAATCCCCATCACTGGAGGATTTTAAGAGGAGGTTGGATAAATACCTGTGAGGGTTGATCTAGGTTTACTTGGCCCTGCATCAGCAAAGAGGGTTGGACTTGATAACCTCTCAGGGTCCCTTTCAGCAAAACATTTCTATGGTTCTGTGTGTTCAATCAATTTTTCGCTTCCCTTTCAAACATACGGAACAGGCAGTGGATGGAGATGGGATCTGAAAGATCATCAGTTTATTCCGGCATAGTAAGGGTGATGAGGTTAGATCTTGGACCTGGGATCTGTTCTGGTGGGACAGGAAGACCTGGGATACAGGACTAGATGGGTGTGTGGAGATGTGGCATGAGTTGGGATACAGGACTAGGTGTGCCATTGGTTAGTTACAGTGTGGCAGAAGCTTGGATGATTAAATGGACTGTTCATCTGCTCCAATGTGATTGGAGCTGGGCTCTGGACTGAACAGATCGTTGGTCCATTCTGATGTGGCATGAGGCAGAATATTACACGAGCCCAATCACCAGAGAGAGGATGAGAGAAAGAGCCAACCACACAAGACTGGTGTTAGTCACGTGGCCTAAGGCATAACTGGAAGCTGCTCAGATATGATGGTGATGTGCGAGGGGTAAGAACCTTTATAAAATACAATGGAACTACTCAATTCCAGGATGTTAGCGCCTCTATCCTTGCACACCCAAATGCCCCTACAAATCCTAACCTGGCCTCTCTGGGGAGCAGGTATCAACGGCTCTTGAAAGCAGAACAGATGAAGGATTTACCATCTAAGAACAAGTGCTTGGATTGAATTAAGGAGCATTTAACACTTACAGATCGTTAGAAACAGCTGCCCATTTCAAAGCAAACAAGGGAGAGCAGAGGAGAAGAGCCTTCTGAAAGTAGATCTGAGCTCCTTGACATGCCAGCCAGGGGAACTTTTCAAAGGGGAGTTCTGAGGTCCCCAAAGGCTTTATGTTCATTACATCCCAGGATCTCAGACACCAGATACCTATGTGTGTCTCTTTCTTCTCCACACCCCCCCTCCTATTATTCTCAGCTGCTCTCACATTCTAGTCCCAGCAAAAGCTCAGCCATGGAGACTTTGGCTGGGTATCCTTTGTTCCGTAGCCAGGTATCCAGACGTGGTGCAAGGAGGATGGGGGGAAAAAATGATCTTCTCAGCAGTCAGCTGCTTGCCACCTCTTTAACACTGATCCAATGCATGCATCGTTTATGATGCTCGAGTAGCCAGCCACATTAAGGGACAGGGTGTTTGCCATATCTACCCTGACTCGGTTCTCGGGCTAATTGAAGTTTGCTAGCTCACACCTCCTGGTATAAGATGTTTCTGTGCTCATGTCCGGGTCGCTGGATAATAACACAATATCTTCTGAGCTCTGTGGCATTTTGAAATTTCTCTCTGTGCACGTTGAGCTTAACATGCCTTCTGGAGATTGTGTGTTCTGAATGTTAATTCGGGCCCAGATGCCCCTCTCGCTTCTCCATTCCCAGCAGTGGAGCTGGGAGGCGCTGCTATAAAGACCCACCAGAAGGGAGAAAAGGGGAGCTGGTTCTGTGTCAGACCCAGCGCTAAATCTCCCCTTCTTTGCAGGGCTCTCCAGCAGATGGAGCACTGTAGTTTTATGGCACAAGGATGGAGCAGGATTAAGGGTGAGGCTGCAGGCCTCTGGGACCTTGCTCCATGAGATGTCGCTCTCAAGCCTGATTCCTCCCAGCCCTGCATCTTGTGCGGGTCTCTTACACTGGTGCAAAGTGGGTGTGAGCAACGTGGAAGTTGTATGTGTTGTCGCTAAGGAACATTCCTGCCATTCAGTGCACCCTGTCCCATCCCCACGGTGCTCTCCAGAGTCAATTCTCATGTCGCCCAAGCAACCTCATAATTGTCTTGGCCCCGATCCTCAGCTAGCGTAAATCAGATGGTCAATGGAGCTATGCTGATTTACATCAGTTGAGGTTTGGCTCATCATCTTCATCTTTGTCCTCCCTGCACCCTTCCCTGTGTTTGCCCCCTCCTTCTGCTGAGGTCCCCAGGGGCAGGGAATCCATCTTCACTTGTGTGCCTCTGTCACAGGGTGACTGCCCCTTTAAGGGGGAGGCGATGGGGCCAGTTGCACCTGTGCCATAATTAATTAGCTGCTTTCCAGCCTGAGGGGGAAGGGCTAAGAAGATCACGTGATAGATTCATGGACATCTGGATCTTACAAAAGGACTGAGCACGAGGTCACTCTGTGTTGGAAGTATTGGGAGCTACTTATGTAGAGGGCCCTGAGCCAGGGTCTGCCAGGGAACCAGCCTGGGGCCAGTACACTAGTCCAAAATGGAGAAAGAGATTCTCAAAGGTAGCTCAGGAAGGAGCTGGGGACAGGGCCCAGAGAACAGGCTGAAGAGGAGCCCCAGAAAGACCTTTTTGTTTGTTTGGACTTTGTTAGTTGGACTTTTGCTGTCCCAGATGTGGTTAGGTTTGTTTGTGACTTGGCCGAAGAGCTCAGCCACATCTCCAATCACAGACTGGTGTGGGGAGAGTTGAGAGCCACCTCAGGGAAGGAAACTGAGGCAGGGAATGCCCTGCTGTGCCATGCTTGACCAGCGATGGCTGCTATGGGGTGGGCACACCCACCTATAGCCTCTCTCTAGTGCATCCCACACATATGTGGTACTAAATAATAAATGTCAGTCACCCATCCCTAGCAGGGAAGGGTTGATTCCCAAAGAGAAACATCCTGGTTATGCTGACCCCAACTTGCATCTGTTTGTTTTTGGGTTTTTTTACCCTGCTCCTTGGTCTCTCTCAGACTGAGTGAAGCAGATTCTCCCCTGGCTGGATATTCAGCTCATCCTCTTTAAGTGCCACTTAAAAGTGGACCTTGTGACAGAGTGAGATGTTTTCCTCAAAGGACTGCCCAGCCCCACAAGCTGTACTCCCAGTCCGCCAGGCAGCTGGTGGGTAGATGTGTCGGGCTGGCCAGATGTGAACTAGGTCCCTAGATAATTCTGGCACCAGCACATTGGGTCAAACCCATTTGACATTCAGGGATGATGTCCCACTATGGACAGCTCTGGCTTAGTTAGAAGCTTTCGGCTACAGTGGGGATGATTTGAATTCTTTTGTGAGTCACAGGGAGAGGAGAAAAGACGTGGGAGACGGACAGTGGGAGGGCTTCTCATAGAGCCCCCCGGTCTGGAGAGCATGTCTGATTCTGCATCATGAGGGTACCATCAGAGCTATCAGTGGGATGGGGATTGTTATCCTGAGTTCCCCGTGCACTGTGGTTACAGAAGTGAGAGCAGGAGTTCTCTGCTCTAGAGAGGAAGGACAGTCGTGCTGTTGAAACACTGTCCTGCAGCTCAGGAGACGTAGGGTCAATTTTCAGCACTGCCGTGAACTCTATGTGTGACCCTGGGCAAGTCCCTTAATCTCTCTGGGCTGCAGCTCCCCACCTTTAAAAGGAGGATACAAATCCTTTAGCTCATCGAAGTAGGCTGCAAGCGCTCTGGAGTAGGGACTGTGAGTACACACCTAGCCAAGTGCTGCTCCAACCTCAGCTGAGGGCCTCTAGGACAGGTGCTGTCCTAAGAAATAGGCATTTGCCCCTGCTGTAGCTGTCTGCACTTGCATAAATTGCTGCACCTCTTGTTTCTGCCAGCCGTGCATTGGGGGTAATGATACTGACCTAGGGACCAAGCTTCCTGGGGGTAGGAAGAGGGGGTGAGTCTGCATCAGTGAGTGTTCATGAGCTGTTCTGGACTGGGGGGCAAAGCATGTGAAAGGTGCTAGAGAAATACTAATGGGTCACTTGACAAAGTGCTAAGAAATGGCACGTGAGCCCGGGCTCTGGTCATTATTAGCACCAGTGAGATTTGCCCGAGAAGGCTTAATTGGTCCAGGGTGTGCCTGATTACTAGGCCAGACTGCGGCTAGGAAGTTATTGAGCTAATTGGCCCATTAAGGGGCAAGTGGTTTAAAAAGAACACAGGAGGGACATGCTCCAGGAGGAAGTGAGGGAGTGAAGTGAGAGAAAAGATGGGGCGAGCCTGACACAGGGAGGATGGGCCAGAAATCGGGAAAACAGGACAAAAGTGTGGAAACACTCACATGTATTGCTGGAGGGGCGAGACACTGCAAATGGAGTACACGTTGGTGTTCTCAAGTGAGAAGGCCTCAGAGCCAGTCAGTTTCTGCTGGAATGATTTTTGACAGAAAATTGTATTTTCAAATCGAAGTAGTTTCTGGTAGAAAGTGTCTGAACTTTCAATGGGGTTCGTGCTCCTCATTACCTCGGATGCTTTTGACTCCTCCCTCCCCCTTTAACCCTGCCCCGTGTTAGGTGACAGGTGGTAGGAAATAAAGTCTGGGAGTCTCTCGCCCACACTCCTGTTTGTCACAACTTTATTGCAATCTTTGCCTACCTCTCACGGTTGCTATGAGGCTAAATGCATTATTGTGATTTGCTGCATAAATTCAGCCCGATTGCTAGTTTCCAATCGGGAGAGGCACAGAAGTGGAAAACTAGTAGCGTGTTGCTCACTGGGTGAGAACCATTTATCTGGAATACCTTTCCTGCCCGCTTCCCTCTCAAACTTCGGGGATTTGGATAAAGTGTGGCCTGAATCGGAGAGTTATGATACACTTTGAGTGCATTTGATACTATTCTGGTCCACAAGGGCTCTTCTCCCTCATGTACTTTGACCCCAGAAGCGACAGAGTGGAAGGGAAATAAAACAGAGTGTAGGTGTTTGCAATGGTTTAAGTGTGATCTCCACTCATCATTCCAATGCAGCAAGGCTCCGCTATTTGTGGAAGGACCCTGGAAGCAAGAAGTATATGTAAAGAAAACTTGTTCAGTATTGACCGCTTCCACTAAAGAGTTGATCCTGAACCATTCAAACCACTGGGAATCTTTCCATTGACTGAAACAAGTGCAGGATCAAGCCATAAATCTGGGACAAATCAACTTTTTACTCTAAGCACTAGAATGAATTACCATATTGTACTTTCCCCTTCACTTCCTGTCCTAAACTGTGCTGCAGCATTTCTGTGTGGCTGTATAACACCTTACCTGTTCCACCACACAGGTGGCTGCCTTTCATCTTCGGGAGAAAACTATTCTTTTTATAGTTTATACATTCCTTTGGGTTCAGAAGTGCTCTACAAATATCACACTGGTTGAAACTTTTAAAATCATAAACTTTTCTGATTAAAAATGTCTTTTTGAACAAAGTAAAAATTTTACAGAAAACTTTCACTTTGGTTCAACTTTCCCCAAAACAATAGAAACAGAAAAAAAATCACTTTTTGGTTTTAAAATACTCAGATTTGGGTTAAATTTTTCTTTTTGTTTGTTTGATATTTGGGTAAAAAATTGTTTTTTTTTAGGAGAAACATTTTTGAGGAGATTGGGGTTTTTTTTAATTAAAAAAAAGATGTTGGAAAATTTAAAAAACAACTTTTCCCCCTCAAAATATCCCTGAAAAATAACTTGCATGTGGTGTTGTAGCCATGTTGGTCCCAGGATATTAGAGAGAGAAGGTGGGTGAGGTAATATCTTTGTCTCTATGTGTCTCTCTCTCACCAACAGAAGTTGGTACAATAAAAGAGATTACCTCATTCACCTTGTCTCGTGAACAATAACTGGCATTTTGACCAACTCTCACAGTAATTGCATTACATCAGCGGGAAATATTTACCAAGAGGTGAAATCATAACGCTGCAGCTATTGTTTTGTGGGAAGAGCTGAGCCATGAAACTTGAGAGAGTGAACTTGACTCACCAACTTGACCTCCGCCCCCAGGCTCCAGGATGAGTCAGCAAAGAGGGATCAGCAAGGTTCTATCCCCATCCAGCCCCCACAGCTCAGCGACGTGGCCCAGAACCCCTCTGCCCCACCGCAGCCAGAGCATCTGCTGCTCCTCTGCCAGGTCATCCTCCCGCAAGCTGAAGGGAGAAGCCTATCAGGGAGGGGAGCATATCTGCGGGAACACTGCTGCCCCCTCTTCCATAGGGGACTGTCACCCTATGGAGCTGCCATCCCCTCCAGGGAATTGAGGGCATTTGAGCAGCAGGCGTTAGGTTTATGATAAATGGCAAAGGAACCACTGAGGGCTCCTGTCACTGTGATTTATGCTGGGAAGCATCGTGAACACCTTGAGGCCAGATTCATCTCTCCTGCTGAGACCAGGGGACGCAGCTCCCAGCAACAGCGGGGCCTCTGCAGGGTCAAGGAGAAAGGGAACCTGGTGGAGGGGAATGGAAAGCAGTCTCCAGCTGCTTGAAGAGTTGCACAGAGAGATGGAGTTGGAGGGGCCATGAGAGAAGGGACTGCACAGTCCTGGGAAATGATTCTCACATTTGGCAGCTCCAGGAGGCCAGCTCAGTCCCAGAGCTCTGGGAGATGAATTCAGTTCTGACGGGTGGGTGATGAAAGTGTGAGGTAAACTGAGTTTGGTCTCCTCAGCTCCTATGAGTCCGAGCTGCAAAAAGCACTTCTGACCCCTCCAAATCTGAATTTTGGTCCCTTGCTCTGTGATGGGGAATCATGGGGCTGGATGAAGGTTTCAAACCAAATTCCTTCCTCAACATGGAAGCCAGTAGCCTTCCAGACTAGAGCTGAGACTGGCCAGTGAAGGGGTGTGTGTGGTGTGGTAAAAGTTAACATATGGGGCTTGATTGATCCTAACAGAGGTGTCTACCCTCGCTCACAGGGGTATTGAGAGAAGAAACACATTAAAGCTCATGAGATGCTCAAATACCACAGTAATAGGAGCTAAAGAAAAACCATACATGGATCGATGCCAGTCAGCTTCCTCATAATTCACCAGCAAAAATAAACAGAGCTGAAGTTTTAAAAAATACCCTATTGGAATATGTGGTTTAACTTAAAGTTTCCACAAGGAAAACATGAACTTGGTGAAATGCTTAGATTTTTCCAGTGGGGAGAATGGAAATGAAAAATCTCATTTCCTATTGATATTTGAATCAGACAATGTTTTGGTTAGAAATGTGAAGGGAAAAAATTCATTTTAACTTATAATCTTGACTGGAAATGCTGAAATTTTCCATTTTTGATGCTTCCATGTCAAAGCTTCTTGACCTTTTTTTATTTCCAGAATTCTTTTCTTTGATACTTTGCTTTTTTGTGCCAATTCAGAATGGAAAATAATATTAAAATGTCAACATTTCCTTTGAAAGGAACATTCCATTTTTTCCCCTAAGAGCTCTAGAAGTAAATAACAGAGCTGATCTGAATTTTTTTTTGCTGAAAATTTTATCTTTTTATCAAAAAATGAGACATTTTGGCCAAAATATTTTGCTTTTGGGGGTTTTAGTATGCTGAGAAATCATCCAAATTTTTCCAGGAAAGCAGACAATTTCCAGGGACACTTTTGCTGAGTCAAAAACCCAACTTCCCATTTAAAAAAAAAAAAGCTTTGACAGAAAAATTTTGACCAGCCCTAATAAATAACCCAAAATCAGATTGAACATCCTTCCTATTTCTATGTAAAGCACCTATCACATTGTAATGCCATAAAATAATAATTAAAAATAAGAGGGAAATAGATATCTCCTGGGCCGTAAACCTCTAGTCTCCATTCCAGAACAGAATGCTAGAGGCTGAAAGAATTCACCATCAGGTATCTTCCTCTGAGAAACAAATTTTGGGGAAGATACTGTGACTACACATCAAACCACCGCTCTTCTGGACATTAATTTGGCCCCTTGATGACAATCTCAGTACATAAGGCCCGGAAGTGGACTATGCAGATTGAATTACCCTGTTGTGCTTGAGGGCTGCCATGCTATATGGAATCATACTCCTTAACCAGAAGGCATTTATTAAAGGTAACCAAAATTACAAACACAGATTTCATCCCAGCCCATGTTCCAGCTTTGTGTCTCTTGTTTACCAAGGGCCACACCCTGTCAAGCACTCTATATGGCACTAGAGACACCTGGTGACAGATGAATCTAACTACAAGCACATGTTGCAAAGATGGGTCTCTCCATATTAAGTGATGAAGCAGGTTTAGTGGAGAGATGGGGTTGGGAGATGAGGTATGGTCCCTGTTCTGTGACTAAATAGAGAACTTTTGTCACCAGAGAGCATTGATCCTGAACCCTTCATCAGTGCTGAAGTGACGTGCAGGAAGGAAGAAAGAAAGGAAACTTTCTGTGATCCAGCAATGTTGTTTCTTGGAGAACAAGACTGAATGGGAACGCCCACACCTCTTTGAGGCTAACCTATCTCTGTTCAGGGGGCACTACCAACTGCCCCACTCCACCAGAGAAGGAGCTTACCAGCAGTGGCGGCACGTGCCCAGATTTCCGCGGGAAACGTGAGTAAATGCCTTGGAGGGAGTGTCAGACACAGTTACAGTGACGCATGATATTTATAACAAAGTGTGGGGGAAGGTGTCACATCACATTACACTGATGCTCCAGCACAGGAGACTCAGAGGGACACTGCAGAGTGTGTGTCTGTGTGTGTTGTGAGGCGGGGGGGAAGCCTGCTCCAAAAATATTGATTCTTCTCTGCAGCCCTGGCAGCATACCAGGAGAGACGCAGCTTCCCCTGGGGAAATGCCCTTTGTGAGCCCATCCGTGCTCCAGCACGGGATGTAGCCTGGCCATTGTCATCAGCCAATGCAGGACAATTGGCTCGCTCCACCTGGGACTGCTTCCCCACCAGTGAGCTGCTGCTCTGTTTCACAGAGGCCTGCCCAAGAGGTGGCACAGTCTAGTGCAGGGGTCAGCAACCTTTCAGAAGTTCTGTGCCAAGTCTTCATTTATTCACTCTAATTTAAGGTTTCGCATGCCAGTTACACATTTTAATGTTTTTAGAAGGTCTCTTTCTATATGTCTATAATATATAACTAAACTATTGTTATATGTAAAGTAAATAAGGTTTTTAAAATATTTAAGAAGCTTCATTTAAAATTAAATTAAAATGCAGAGCGCCCCGGACCAGTGGCCAGGATCCAGGCAATGTGAGTGCCACTGAAAATCAGCTTGCGTGCCACCTTTGGCACACGTGCCATAGGTTGCCTACCCCTGTTCTAGTGGTTAGAGGAGGTGAGGAGGGTCAGAGTTGGTGAAGCCAAATTCAGCCTTAGCATAAGCAACTCTCCACACTAAATTCAGGGCTGATGTAATCAGTGAGTAAATTGGCTCTCAGGGGAACTTAATTGAGATCTCCTGGGTCCTTAAGCATAGGACCATCCTTTCTTTCCACTAGAGATCTGGAGAGTTTGCTGGACTTTAAATCTCCCTCAGTCCTTCCAGGTAGATACAAAGAGGAAAAAAATCCACCCACGTCACAAAGTCCGTGTCTGTCTAGGATGACAGTCCCATTGTCCTTCCCTTCTCTTTGAGGCAGTCAATGCCGCTGTGAGTTTTGATATCTGCCATTGCAGCAGGAGCTCTGGAGCTCCCACCAATAGAGTCAGTGACCTGTCAGGGGAGATGAAGTGCCTCCAGCAACAAGGTAGCAGTGAAGGGAGTAATCTGGATAGGACATATCCTGCCGGGTCTCTTGGAGGTGGGGAAATGACTGGCTGCCACAACTCATGGACATTTCTTAATAGTGAATAATAAGCAGTGGTAGGAGTGGCTGTAACAGGGAGATCTCCAGCCTCAGCTCTAATGCCCTGTGGACCTGCAGTCATTCCCTCATTATCTGATTATTACACAGGCAAACCTCACAGCCTGCTGCACAGGGAATGGGCTTCTCTCCCAGCTTCCTTGCCCTTTCATCTGGTCAGCTTCTGAAGCATTAGAGTGCTTGCTCCCCATTGTTTGTCTTCAGGAACATGAAGGCAGAGATTCTCTCTCTCCAATCCAGCTGAAAATTTGAATGGAATTGCCACTATTCGGCCACGTCAGCTGAAGCATTCCCACAATCCATCACCAAACTGTGGACCGAGAAATCGACACACATTAATCTCAGCCACACATTTGCCATATGCAGCCGTAATGCTCCCAACCATGCTGCAAGAGCGTGCCAACCACAGGGCAGGCTGTTAAAAACCAGGGCACAAAACCCCAAAGTAGCTGTGACTTCTAAACTTAGATTTCACCAACCAACTGCACCAAGTGGAAACTCCTCAGGCGCTATAACTGCCTAAGCATGGAGTTTCAGACAGTCCCCTTGGGTATCCCAGACTGTCTTGCCACCCAAGCGAGCATATCTCTGTGACAGATCATTCCTTACACCAAGAATCATAGTAATATTCAGGTTACTCCCAGTCCCAACAGATCAGTCACTTCACTTACCCCAGGACAACTGCACTTTAGGTCTCACGCCAAAGACAATCCTATAGTAAATGATATGAAGATTTGTTAAATAGGGAAAGAAAATTGGAGAGTTATTTACAAGGTTAAAAAAAGCAAACAGAGACATATGAAATGAGTTACAGTCGTAGGTTTCAAAAGGTGATATACTGTTCTGTAATCAGCAAGCTCGATTTGCCCTTTAGGGCTAACCTGGGCTAAGCAGCTGGGGAATCTCTTGCTTACGCCTAGGACTATCTTTGCTCTGCTTCCTCACCACCCCGCGAGAGGGAAAGCAATGCAGAGATACCTAGTAGTTAGTTCCCTTGGCCTGGGCTTTTTTATCCCCCTCCTGCCATGTGCAAACTCAGCTGATGGAAGGAGTTTGCTTGCATGACTCATCTTCACAGGGCAGAGAGCAGAACAACAATAATTGTCTTTGGTCCTTGTGTTGATGGTTTGTCCATCCAGATGTGGGGAGTTTCCAGTTGTACAATCCAACCAGAGTCAATGAGTCTCCTCTTTTGTGTACAACTGCTCAAATATTACATTTCAGTATGGAATACAGGTATTACTAATGAGATTAATGCAGGCAGCAACCCACAAGCCTTTGATCGAGTTGGAACACTAAATGGTTTCTTATAATTCTAATACCTATTTTATCACTATTAACCCACAAGTGAGCCAGGCAGATTCCAGCCATACATCTGTCAGTGTCCAGTTCAGACATGGGAACTTCGGCATGAGCTGGCACCTGGTCTGCCAGCATCGCAGCAGCCAGACAAGCTCACCTGGAGCAGAGACACAGACATGCATGACACAAACACACACATTGATGCCAGTCATGCATCGATAGGCAAGATGTAGTGTTCACACACACACAACACACTCACACTCATTCACTGGTAGATGTGGGAATGGTATATATCTATACAAACATATGTATGCATTGAAAGACATTGGAGTAGTGTTTATACACACATGGATAGACATGAGAGTAGTGTACATACAGACACATACATACTGGGGTAGACACGGGAGTAGTGTTGTGGAGAGCGTGAGAAATTTCTGTTGTATTTTTATGAAAAGTATGCCTGCCTCAGTTTCTCCACTCACTTTTGTATTGTTACCCATACGTGGGTTTGAAGGGGTTGACTTCTTTTCTGGGGCAGAGGCTAACCAAAGGGGTGATGCAATGCCATGTTGGGAATGGGGTGGGTGGGTTATGAATGGTCTATCAGGAACTGCCTACGTGTGAATGGAGCTACCCTGAAATACGGTGGAGACCACTGACCAGCAACTAACCTTTAATGACTGTCAGCCCAGGGAAGCAGGACAAGTGACTGGAACTGGAGACAAAGAACAGAGGTGTGAGGAGGCTGCAATAAGATCCTGCTGTACCAGGGCAGGAGGGTTAGCCCTGGGCATTTGGGGCAAGACGTGTGCTGCAAGCATACACATAGGCTTTGCATTACCAGTCTAACCTAATGACCCTAAACACTGTATTACAGCTGGCTTATAAATGAGACCCAGTTTTGAAAAGTCTGTCCTACGTCACTGCAAACATCTGCTGGTTGCATTGCTCCCAAGATGGGCAGTCTCCGACAGGGGCTCTTTAGACCTGCTGCAGGAGCGCTGGTGAGAAACAAAGGTGCTGAAGCCAGGGACCCAGGCAAGGAGGGGCAGCCTAGAGCCTAGCCTGAAGAAAAGTGCACTCCCAGGGAGACAGAAACGGAAGTAGCGTGTATATATGTATATATACACATACACAAGTAGCTATAGGAGTAGAGTATAGACACACATGGATAGACATAGGAGTTGTGTATACACACACCCACAGATAGAGATGGGAGTAGCACGTGCGCACACACACACACACACACACACAGAGTAACACTATAATCTCCTGCTCTTTCTCACTGATTATGCATATCACTGTGGAATCTCAGCACAATGCTCTGTACTCATTAACCAGGCTCCTGTGGCTAATTGCTCAGGACTAACTTTTGAGGGGAAACATTCAGCCGTTATTGCCAAAGTACAGTCATCTGCTAGGAGGGGTGTGGACACGTGAGCTGATGCTGCGAGCTACAGGCACTGCTCACTGCCCTGCAGTGCTGTTCAGTGGTATTCCTCCTGCAGGTGGAATTGCAGACATGGACTATACATCTCCCCCCGCCAGGCCAGATGCCCACAATGGTGAGTGGAGCCCACTGTGCTCTGGCTGTGTGTGCACATGCATGCACAGGTTGTGTCCTTGCTTTGTGTATGCTGCTGTGGCCTGTGGTTCAGTGCATGTTAGTGCCCTTCTTTCTCTCATCCCAGGGATGTTTCGCCATCCATCTGCCACCTCCTCTGTGATATGACAAATACAGAACGTGTCTCCGCCCATTTTGGTGCTCTGCAGCCCTTCCTAGGGCTGTGCCAGCACTTCTTGCTGTCCCTACTCCTCTTTCTCCTTGGCCTGTCACTTTGTCCCCCCCGCAGAGATTCCTGCTTCTCCCCTTGTCCAGCTGTCAGCTGCCCAGGGTCTGAAGAGACTGATGTCCTTTCTCAGAGCAATGCCAGGCGGGATCTAAAGTCACAGCTTCATCCAGCATCAGTGAGTGACTGGCTGTTATTCTCAGCACTAGCTTTCTCAGTACCAGCTTTTTGTTCCCCCAGTATCTCCGTGCTGTCGCCTCTTGTTTGCATGCAGCCTTGGGTACGTGCGACCTCGAACCCATGGCTTGCCCCTTACAAGGCAGCTTCCAAAACGCCCTAAAATTAAAGCATCAAAGCACTGAGCAGCACTATCAGCAGCTGCTGCAGATGGAATAGCAGGGTTTGGCTGCGGCTGTTTGGGGGAAGGAGTCCCTGAAATGATATAAAATCCTGTCCCTTTCCAGTGCTGCAATGTGAATTTGCACATCCATTGCTGAGTGAAGAGACCATTAATTTTCATATGGAAATAAATGCTGTTCATCTCAACTCTAGCCTCCTGCTGCCTCCCATGGGGATCACTTGCCAGCCACCCTGCCCAGAGATAATCCACAGGCAATCTTGTACAATATCCTCCTTTTGGACAGTGTTTTCAACCATTTTTTCATTGGTGCCCCCCGGCCCTAAAACATTTCAAATGGAGGTATGGACCCCTTTGGAAATCTTAGACATAGTCTGCAGATCCCCAAGGGTCCACAGACCACAGGTTGCAAACCACTGCTTTAGGATGTTGCTAAGACCTGAGCTCACAAACTTATGGCATGAAACTTGCAGTGCTTGGAAGGAACAGAGAGGGGCAGATGGCACAGGTTGTTGAGCAGCCCCTCCATAGCTGGACTCTACAGCATTCTGGAAAGGTGGAGTCCCTTGTTAGCACAGCTGTAATTGCTGCTGAATCTCATAGCTGCTTTCTGAAGCAAAGTTGGGTATCAGGAAAGCTTGAAGTCTTGGCAGAGCAGGTCCCATTCATCCCAGCATAGGAGCCGGACAAGTATTTTGCTAAGTGAGAACCATTGAGTGGTGATATGTAATAGTGATTGTGCATTCACATGATATCTGTGCACACCTGCCTGAGTTGAGGTGTCTCTAGATTGTATATGTGATGTGTAGAAGGGCTCGGCCGAGGCCCGTCCCTCTGCGGGACTGTGGGGGATCCCACCGCCTCGCTACAGATGTTTATGCGCATATGTAATGTGTGCATACGCGGGTGTGATTTGATTTCAATGCATTTGTGTTGCTATCTGTGTGTGTGCTATGTGTGCACACATTACTAATGGCAGTGAGTGAGATGACTGCAGTATTCCTATGCATGTGTTTGTAATGTGGAAGCCTGCTTGAGTGGGTCTGTAACGTGTTTAGGCATGTGCATGACTGAGCATAGGTGTGACGATCATGTAGGTGGCTCATGTATACGAGCGACAAACGTGTGTTTGTGTGTGTGCACATGTGCATGATGTGAGTCTTGCCCTGTGTACTATTAGCCAGGATGGGCAGGGATGGTGTCACTAGCCTCTGTTCTGTTCATTCCCTGTGAGGCACCTGGCTTGGCCACTGTCGAAAGACAGGATACTGGGCTAGATGGACCTTTGGTCTGACCCATTCTGGCCATTCTTATGTTCCTACTATGTCTATACACATGTGAAGTGTAGCTGTCTGCCTGTAATATGTTTATGGATGTGTATGGCTATGTGTTTGTGTCACCTGTATGAACATGTGATCTGTATATGAGACATGAACATGCATGAATATGTGTGCACATATGATTGACATAAATATGCCCCTGTATATTATATATGGGGGGGGGGATGCCCCATGCATTCCTGTGTTTTCTTGCATGTGTTCATGTGTGGATGTGATTGAGTTTGTGTTCTGTATGTGCAGGTGTATAATGTGCATTGTGCATATGTTGTCCCTGTGAGTGTCTGTAAATGTGTATGTGCTGTGTATTTTTGCATTTATAATATACTTATGCATGCATGTGTTAGTGTAATGTGTGATATGTTTATGTGTGCATGTGTGTCTGAAGTGCATTTGTGTTGTGTGTATGTCTGTATGTATATCTCTGGTTATGAATGTTTGCTCATTCTAAGCTCTCTCTGTCATCTGCGGGCTTGTCTCTTTATATGTTGTTTCTTTAAATGCCACTGTGCTGTGATGCAGGGTTATTTTGTCTGTAATGTGGGCACTGTTCCCCTGAATATGCAGGCAATTGAAAGAGGGCCTCCTTGCCCCATTTCAGCCTATGACTGAGGCAGGGTGGCGCTTTCCCAGGATTCATTTGGGCATGTTGGAGCCAGGCGTTCAATTTTTTTCATTTGACTTCATATCATTTTTGATTGCTCGGCTCCTGGGTGTATGACAGAGAAGGGACCAATTCTTACTCATTTTGGGGAGGGAGGGATCAGACAGAGGGCGGGTTCATGAGCAAAGGAAGAAATCTGGTGACTTTCCCTAGCAATACGTGAAATTCCTATGAAAGGATTTCCTTTGGCTCTTCACAGAGAGGTTTATCTGTTTGCTCTCCACTGGGATCGGGTTTCCGGTGTTCCAGTGGGATTGGAACAGTCCAGATTAGCTGTATATCTTCAGCCTCTCATTAGCTCTCTTTGCTGTGTTGTTATTGACCTACGCAGGATAGAAAGTAGGTCAAGCCACGCTGATGAGGCTGGATGTGGCACTGTAATGTAAATCAGTATGAATGAGGGCGTCCGTTTGCCGAGCCATCAGTGCATGCTTTGGGGCGGGTCGTGTCTAATGTGTCCAGGGGATGTAATTAATCAGGAGTTTTCCCCAGAGCTGTCAGTCAGAAGCACATGGTGATTGGGAGATGTTCTGTGTTCTATTCCATAGAGGTTCTTTTTCCGTGCTTGTCACTGGAGGTGCAGGTAAGGTGGACTTTTGGTGGGAGTACCCAGCATCAATAGGGAGGGGCACTTAAGGATCACACACCTAGAACTTGGTTTCTGGGCAGGTGCTCGTTAGAAATGTCTCTTTACCTGTCAGCAACTTCTGTACAAAGCAGAGGACAAGCCAGCTCCACTCAGGGGGATCAACAGCAGGATTCCACTGGCTCGTAGCCTCACAGCAGCTTTTGCATTTGTTCGTTGTTGCTGAACCTTGTTGACATGGGAGTGGTTTTCACTGTGCCTGTCTGAGGTCCCATGAAGCTGCCAGGATCGGCCTTAGCCACCAACAAAGCAAGTGGCCGTTTGGGATCCCTTGCAAACTTTGCAGCTCAGGGCTTAGTGGGACTAGAGCAGGAGGCAACCTGTGGTGTGATCCACTGCTAGCAGTGCGGGGGCCCTACTTTGGGGTGAAAGGAGGAGAGAGAGGCCTGTAAACTGCAAGCTTCTCCCTGCGTTCCAGTGGCATTACGAAAGCCACCACTGCAATCAAAAGGCTCCTTACAGAGACTTAGGTGTCTGGTGAGAAAAGTTTCCAGGATGAGAAGCAGAGAGCAGCCTCAGCTGGTCTTGTCCTCAGCGTGTCACATGCTCAGAGTGAGATGTCACATTGCATTAGCCTCACTTTCCAGAGGGGCGGACGCGGCTGGCGTTCTCGGTGTGACTGGTGAGGGGGCTCCTGGTGCCATCCCCAGGAAGAAGAGGAGGAGGAAAAACAACATAGAAATGCAAGCAGGGCTGACTCCCAAGCACAGCGGGAGTGAGGGCATACGTGGGGCTGGAGGGAGATGGGACTGGAGCCATAAAGACAGGGAGCGTGGCACTGCCTACAGGGCAGGCTTGGCTGTCCATGCTAATCACAGTTACCCTAGGACTCATTTGCATGCCACCATCAGGTTGGTAGCCAGGCTGGCCAGAGCCACCTCTCTGCTGCATGGAACGAGTCTCTGCAGAAGGGAATCTAGTGCCAGCATCACGCTGAGCTTCACGCACATGTGTGTTGCATTGTGGGAAGGGTGGAAGGGCTGGCTCTTGCCCCATGGTGGAAAAGCCCCATGGATCCAGTTGGGGCCACTTCCCAGGGGCACGGTAGCTAGGTGGCTATGTAGGGTAAAAGCAGCAAGACTATGTGGTCATAAGGTGGATTGGATGCTTCAAATGAGCGTCCATCAGCACAGAGGGGGAGAGAGCCCGATCCTGCACCACCCACAAAGTGCGGGGAGCATTTGGTGCCTGCCAAATCTCTGCAAGCTGGAGGATGCTCAGCACCTGCCTGGCCGTGCTAGGGTCAGGCCCACATTGCACTGGTCCCTGCCTCCATCACTGGCAAATTATCCCCTAAATGTCCACAATTGCTCCCAACCCAAATGCTGCAGATCCAGCGTTACTCTCTGAAGGGCAGGCTCATCTGCCACCGACTTTAAGGATTGCTCAGCCCGCCAGACACTGATATGCATCCTTCTCGGGGGTGGTGGATGGCAAAGGAGCGGAGCACATGAACGGTGCCTGTCAGGGAGATGCTTTGGTCAAGGACACAAAGGAAACATCAGCAGTTATGGGGAATGACAGAGCGCACAAAGCCTTGCTCTAAAGGCTAACGGGAAATCACAAGGCAAACTGTATGGAACTCAAATGGGCATGAGGCTGAGTCAGCCTGGCTGGGCTGCATGCCTGCTGCCCTCACCTGCAGGGTGCTGAGTTCTCTGTGCTCTCAGCAAGGTCAATGGGAGTAGCGGATTCTTAGCCCCTTGCAGGTCAGGATCCCATGATTCACAGACCTGACCTTTTCCATGTCAACTCCAAACGAGGAGTCCTAGAAATGCTACTGCTTAGTCTAGTGCAAAACTGCATCTGCCAGGTGGGAGGCTGTGCTCAGCAGCAGCTCATTATGAGTGATGGCCCTAGCTTCCCAGTCGCATTTGCATTCCCCTTACACACAACCGCTGCCATGCCGCTGTGTGATTGTGATTTACTGACGTCACAGACACTGCATCACAGAATTGAATTTATGGAAGGCCGAATTTATGATTAAGAAATGAACCCTTCACAACTTAACGCTTCCCCCTCCTGCCGCACTCCTCATTCCGCTTCAGGATGACTCCTCTGTGCAGGGTCTCATGTACTTTCCAGGACCATGGTCGATATTTTGCCTTGTCATATTGGAAAGTTATGCTGTGTGGGACTGCAGAAAAAAAAAAGTTCTCCTGGGGGAGGGTGCTATTTCATGGTTAGAGCTGAGGCCTGGGAGTCAGGACTCCTGAAATCTATTCACATAGCTGCCAGGTAGTGTGGTCTTGGGGTTAAAGCAGCTATGTGGTGGGTTAGACTCCTGGCTTCTATTCCTATCACTGGGAAGACACATTGGTTAGAACAGCATTCAGAACTGTTGTGTTCTAGTCCCACCTTGAGAGACCGACAGCCTGATCTCGTGGATCAGTCATGGGAGCCAGGACCCCTGGGTTGTGTATTTATGTTTGTGATGCTTGGATAAAAGATGCTATGAAAATGCAAAATACTCTTGTCATATTTGTCACACACAAGAAAGCCAGGCAGGCCCTTTCAGTAACAAGCAGAGACAGAAAGAAAAACAACAGCGCTAGCTAGCAGGAACAAATAGAATTCCTCAGCGCCGGGAAAGAGAGAGCACACAGTGGTCACTCAAGGTGTATTGACCCTTATGGAGGCATGTAGAATACAGCTGCTGCATACCCACCTAGCATGGGTATGAACAGCAGTTTGAATGGCACAGCTTAGGGGAGTAGAGTGGACTGCCGCACATGCCTGAAGCCCCAAAGTATACCCTGCACAGCTCTATACATCCCCAAGCCATGCCCCCCATGTGTAGTGTGGGAGGCATTGGAGAAAGATTCCAGTAGCGGGAATGCAGCGGGGAAAAGTTCCGGCAGCTCCCCACCGTCAGAGCCTTTCCCCACTGCCAGAGCCTTTCAGTGCCGCATGGAGCTACACACCGCAATGATAAGGATGGAGACAGCCTGCCTTTCACTGTGGTGTGTAGACAAGGTCTCAGCTCCTGCTCCCTAGAACTGACCAGCTGCACACTGCTTCCCAACAGACAAGCAGGGAGATTAATTTGCCCTGAGTCTTCTCCAGCTGTCCTTAATTTGTCCCTGATCTAAACTGATTGACTTCGGTGGAGTTACTCCTGATTTATACTGGTGCAGGTGAGAACAGATTGAGGGCCATCTCTTTTTCTAGCTGAGGAACACCATTCCATAGCAGCAGCACAGCCCTGTCCAGCTGCAGGCTGGGCATTGCTTGCAAGTCATCGGGTGGGCTCTCAACCAACTGGCTGGCACTGAGGTAGTGCTGGGAAAAAACTGAGGACTTGGGCAGAGAGCACATATTGCTGCTGGAAGGAGTGGGTGCAAACACCAGCACAAAGCCCAGAAGGTGCCTGTCTGGGGACAGGCTGGGGCAGCAGGATGGTAAGATGCTGTGTATTTAACACTGGGGACTCAGTCCATTGTGGGCAGGGTGTTGTGATTCTTGTAGGGGCCCTCTGAATGGCCCCTTGTCCTAATTGAGGTGTTGGTGATTTGTATCTGAGCACAGCAGTTGGCGTGGGGGTTAATTCCTGCCTCCCTGAAGGATGTAGAAGGGAAACAAAGGGCTGGGGCCTAGTGGGAGGTATGTGGGGAATCTGCAGACCTGGCTGCCCCCACTGCAGAACCAGGGTTCAAGCTGGGAAAAAGGAAAGTTTCCCCTACTTCCAAAGGCCTTCTGTGCTTTGGGGTGATGCTTTGCCTATCGTCTGGTTACTTCACCCAGGTGTTTTCCCGTGTTGCGGTGATGCCCTTAACATTTCCTGCAGATTTTCAGCTCTGCAGCCTGGGAATCTTCCATCAACATGCAAGCCTGCAACATTTCCCTATCTCTCCCGTTTCTTTGAACTCTCCAGGCCTGTTCTCTTTCCCCAAAGGATCGGGGGAGCTGACTGCCTTCCCTCTGCCTGCCAGAAGCACGCACTACCGTGAGCCGGATTAATATCCTTTTAGGAGTTCAATGAGCCATTGATCCAGTATAATCCCCATCCAAAGGGAAATGCATACGTACAGCCCACAGACAATGGACCCCTCCCCCCCTTTATAGCATTTGGGCTCTGAAGCTTGTGAAATGAGGATCCACTTGTGCATTAGGAATGGATTTTACAGGCTCGGCTTGAATCGTTTTCTTCCACATCTCGATGAGCCCCGAGGAAGGTCCTTTGGGTGGCCTCCACCTTCTCCCCGAACACAAAGGCATTGCTTCAGTGACATTCTGATTCCTCTTGTACTCTTCGGCATTATTAGGTGGCCCCGTCTTCTGCCCCACCCCAACCCTGGAGTCATGGAACAGGCCAGAGTGCAAGGAAGGAGCAGAGTCCCTGTCAAAGGGCTTTTGGAGTAAAACATTGGGCCCGATATGGAATTAGCTACTGAAGCTCCTGATGTGGGCCCTAGGGAGGAGCAGGGGGATGCGGCCTGCTCCTCATAAACACAGGCTTTTGGGATCACTGTCAAGTCAATATCTCTGCTCCGCCCCCTCTCCTCTCCAGGAGAGACCAGTCCTGTAACACACTAGCCTTTCTGCCCCAAATCTTTGCTGCTGTCCATTCCTGTGCAGAAATCCTGCTGTTTGCGACCTTGCACAGGTTACCATAGGTTTCTGCCCTATGTTCCTTCACAAGTGGTTCCCCTCTGATCTCAGGCCAGAAGCGAAATGAAAACAGAAGTTCCCAGGTGACTAGCCAGGTGTGATTACAGTGTAGGGCGGGGTCTGCCTGGGGACAACAGGCAGGAAAAACAAAAATCCCACACAATCAACAGCTTTGCATTTGGGGTTTTGCTGCCGGCATCTGAAAGCTGGTAAATATTACGAATGCCTCCTGATTTAAAAATAAAAAAACCCTTATCCATTAAGCACTTCATCCACCCACCCTGCCTCCTTCTCCAAGGCTGTGCTTCCAGACAAACTGGAGTAATAATCATAACAGAAGAGGAGTAAAGCATTTACAGAAGATATCTGGGGCCAACTTGGCATTTTAAAGCCACTGGATCAAATTCATCCCAGGTGTAAGAAGGGCATAATGCTGCAATGGAGCCCTGCCAGTTTACACCAGGGGTGAGTTTGGCCCTGGGAGTATTGCAATGTTCCCATCCTCTGGAGCTAATTTGGAATTTCCTCTGCTGTCTGCCTGATTGCCCTGGAGTGGATCAAAGCCAGCGAGGAAGCGGTGCCTGTATAAAACGTGTCTGGCCATGTCAGATCTCCTGTAAACAGCGTGATGGCTTAATGACTGACAACTCAAAGACATCTTTATCAGGCACTCTTCAAAAATCCCCAAGGGAAAGCTGTAGGCCTGGCTTCTGTCAGCAGAGAGCTGCAGGCACAGCTTGACTGAGAAACCAAGTTGCTTCTAACAGGGGTTTGAACCAGGGCTAGTGCACTGGCTTAGTAAATCGGCATGCCACTAGCAAACAGGAGGGTTGTGCTCAACTTGTGTTGCAGCACGAATCCAGCCTATCTGAGCTGAGGAGCTTTGCAGATGTGTTCCTGCTAATGCTACAGGTGCACGATAAATAATGCAGGAGGTTAGCGGTTTCGGGGTGTGAGCTAAGATTAAAGGTGCTGCAAATTTGCATCTTCAAGGGGGCGCTAGGCAGTGGGTTCAGGTGAACAGGGAGAAGCATGTTAAATGGGGAGCACAAGGTGCAAACCGGGCTTTGCAACCCCAAATGAATTGATCTATCTGTGCTCCAGTCTTCAGGCCTGATCTCTGCCCTTGGAATTAGCACTCTCCAAATCAGGCCTTTATCTATTTATATAATATTTTTGCAATGGGAACATTAGGGGAGAGCGAACATTGAAGGACATCAGTGCTTCAGGGGGCTGTGCTCATTTCTCTCCTCAGATGAATCCAGACTGTGGGGACCCCGTTCTCATTTCCATCCATCCTTCTCCAGAATACCCCTGGCTCAGATCCTCAGAAGAATTTGGGCCCCTACCTCCCATTGATTTCAATACCTTTGAGGATCTGGCCCCCCAGTCCTTCCCAGAGCCCTCTGACTGAGTGATGTAGACTGAACTGACAAGGAAATGCATCAGGTGGACAGGTCCTAAACCTATGGAGCCCTTACAGCAAGCATTCTACTTATTGACATTTTATTCTGACATTTATTAGCAGAGCCCCGGTACCTATAATAAAGATTTATGGAAGTGTCGCAGCACGTTCTCATTGATCCCATTCGTGTGACACCAGTAGGAGGGCCAACAATGGAGAAAGGAAATCACTCTTTATTTTCCTCTTTCCCTTGGGCTGACTTGCTGGCAGCAAAGGGCTGTGGGTAAGGGGAAAGCCAGGCTGGGAGAGGCCCATCCAGTCTGGTATCCAAGGTGACAATGGAAGTGATGCTGGTTAGTCATGAGGAGCAGCCAGGGAACAGGGTGGACCTGGTGTCTCTCCAGAGTGTTTGCTTCTTAGTGATAGTCTTGGGGGCCCAATTGTTCGTGTATTGCCAGGTGGATTGAGGGTCAGGACATTTGGGAACCCTCCTCTCTGATGTGCCTCTCGCCTCAGTCGCTCTTGTTGGCGACATGTCCATGGGTTAGTCTGCATTGTGGTGCTGGCCAGAGAGAACACGTTACACAGGACTGCTCCACTGCCTATTTAGGGTCAGAATTAGACTTTGATCCTTAAAGCCCTACTTGTCCATCTCCTATCTCTACTAGAGATGAATCAATGATCCCATAGGGTCCTGTGCAAGCTGTGAGGGGAGAGAGAAGCCAGGATCGCTGTTATTAGTAGGGCTAGGTGCTGTACATACACAAACTGAGACCATCCCCACCTCAGAGAGATTACATGTTAAATAGACTAATGATGGGAGAAGAAACAGAGAAGTGAAGTGACTTGGCCAAGGGTATACAGCAGGTCAGTGGCAGAGCCAGAAATAGATCTCGAATCTGTTGACACTCAAGCCAGCACCCTAGCCACTAGACCACACTGCCTCCCATGTCTAACCTCAGTAGAGATCAGACATAGAGACCTGAAACCATCTTGCCTGGCTAAATTAATAATATCTGCTGTTTCTTTGGCCTCACAGCAAGCCCTGGTTCTTCCATTTTATTTCAGCAATGAAGCCCCAACCTGAATTTAGTTTTGCTGACAGCAGGGCTGCCTGGCTGTCTAATTCAGGACAGCAGACAGCTCCATCTCAGCATAGCTAGCATGATGGGAAAGGTGCATTCCATTGATGTATCATCTCATACAGCTCCTTCGAATGCTTCAGAAGTCTGCCCTGGGGGGACTGGAGTTAGGTATAAAACTTGGGGAGCGTTGGATTAAGTACTGTGTATACAGTTTGTGCTGAGCTATGATGATCACCTTCTTCTGGCTCCTTGCCACTATCTGGGCTTTCAGACTCCAGAGGGTTTTATTCTTTTTTTTATTATTATTCTTTTATTTTTTTTAACACTTCTCATTGCTGCTCACAAGTGCTGTTCTTGGAGAAGAGTGAATTGCAGCTTTAGAGCTATGAGAGTTCTCCATCTGCCCAGCCACAGTCCCCGGAGGGAGAACTCTCCGTTTGTGCACTCGGGATTCAAATGTGCAAACATCACATTAGCCAAATGGCCCTTGTGGAAGGAGGACGGAGCTGGGAGAGGGTGTTTGGGGAGAGAGAGAGATGATTTAGCTCCATTATTCACGTGCAGAAGAAAACCACAAGTTCAGCTACCACACTGGAGGAAGCTTTGCTAAATATTTACATAGAGGCGTGGCAGCCCAACAGCATGGGGCTTCAGCCATGTAGTCAGCTGGTTGTTGTGTCTCCATTGAAAGCAATAGGCCTAATATGTAAAGGAGCTGAGATATTTCATACTAGCTGAGGGTCTGGCTTACAAATTCCTGAATTCTAATCCAGGCTCTGTCACTTAATCTGTTTTGGCCTCGGGCCAGTCATGTCATCTTTCTATGCCTCAGTTTCCCCACTAGTAAAACTAGGATGATAATAAGAATGGGCTTGATTATTTATTTATGCCTGTGTAAATCAGAATGAAATCCATTGACATTACAGAGATCCTGGGACTCTCTGTGTCTTACATCTTGTGAAATCATTGACGTCTGTGTACACGATTACTCCACACAGGTGTAAATGCCAATATGTGGTGTGGTGGGGAATTGTTGTTTAAAGCCAAGTGAGACTGGCGTAGGCAGAAGAATCAGGCCATACCTCTCTGGGATTTTGTGCACGTTAATTGGTTAGTGTTTGTACAGCTCTTTGAAGCTGCAAAGTCTGCACAAGTGCTAAGTATTATTATTAAGCAGCGTTCCATTAGTTTTAATCATTGGCTAAGGCCCTGTGGTATTGTTTTCATCAGCAACACATAGGTTTCTTTGGTTGTCCAAATACATTTATTAAGAAGGCATTACAGCAAAAGAGTCCATCTGCAGTTCTTGATGAAGTACATATTCTGTGATTATACTCATTACATTTGGGCTACACCTCAGCATTTAGCAGTTGTGGGAGCATTCAGAGATGTACATTTGCAAATCAGCATCACCTGTGCCTGAGTGGTTTAAGAAACACTGGGCTGCATTCTCCTCTCTCTCTCTCTCTCTCTCTCTCTTGCACCAGTTTTGCACCACTGTAACTGCATTGACTTCAATGGAATTACTCCCGTGTTACAGCAGCATAACTTGGATTGGGGTCAGGCCCCTCAATGGTATGGGAAGTTCATCCACTGTACCATGATTCAAGGTTCCTGCCATGTGTGTCAGGAGCTCAGCTGGCACTGGGCACAGTCACCTAACAGTGAGCTCAGCTGGGCCCAATAAACCTTTGCTAGGGCCTGGTCTACACTAGGAAATTAGATTGGTATATCTGCATCGCTCAGGGGTGATAAAAATTCACACCTCTGAATGATGCAGTTAAACCTTTCTAACCCCCAGTGCAGATAGTGCTAGGTCGACAGGAGAATTCTCCCCTTGGCCTAGCTACCACTGCTCAGAGAGGTGGACTGTCAACACCAACGGGAGAAGGTCTTGGCTGCGGTGTTTTAAGTGTAGACAAGCCCAAGTATAGACCGTGCTCCCACATTGGACAGAAGAGCCAACAGATCCCCATTTACGACCTGGTAGCAACAGCAGCACTAAGGTTGTGTGATGCATTCAACGCTCGCAGCTGCTCCAGCCCTAGTCCCAACCCTTGTTCCAGCCCATGCCTGGTCCCACTCCACCCTAGTCCCTACCTTCCTCAGAACTCCTGGCTCCAGCCACTGGCTTATGTCCTGACTACAACTCTGTTTCCTCCCCTTTGGTTCTGTTATGGTTCCTGACCCCTAGCCTCGACCATTGGCTGGTCTTCTGATCACACCTCCAGGTCTCTCCACTCTGATTTTGCTCCAACTACCAGGCCAGACTCCTGTTCTGAACAGTAGGTGGCACCACCTATACCCTGGTGTGTTAAAATATGTCTGTAGCTATCCTTCCCTCTGGACTCACAGCTGAAACCTCATAAGCGTAAATCAGAGTAAATTAGGAGTGACTCATCTGAAGACAACAGAGGCTAAAGTCAAAACAGAAACATGCCCTTAGAGTGTGTGCACGTGTAAACCATGTGTTTAAATGAATGCAGTTATGTCCCAGTGTTGCTAAACATGGGTTTGATTCTGACTTAACTAATTCCAGTTTAAATGAACAATAACTCAACTGAACTCAAGAATCAGTTGAGTTCAGTTGAGTTATTGTTGGTGTGAAAACTAGAACAGAGCAAATTCAGTTTGGGGGATGAAACAAAAAACCACTCAAATTTCTAGTTCAATTCAAACCAAAACAACTTTTTTCAAACATTTTCATCAAATTGCAAAATTAAAAAAAAAATGAATCAACCAAAATGTTTTGAGCTGACTCAAAACAAATTATTTTTTTTCCAGTTTTTCTGTTCATTTAGACTGTTTTGAGTGGGTTTTTTTCATCCTTTCTTGTGGCTTTTTTAAAAAAAAATTGGCCAAATTTGAAATCAAGATGACTTTTTGGAACAAAATGTTTCTAAATGACAAAGTTGAAACGAAACATTTTGACTCTTTCAACAATTTTACTTTTCAGCTGAAATCATTTATGGAATTTACCCCGCATTCAATGAATAGTTTTGCTTTCCACCCCCAAATGCAATTTTTGGACAAAAAGAGTTTGAAAAAATTTCACCCATCTCTAGTAAAAACTGGTGTGAGATTGCAATCTCACTCCTGTCTCTTGACATTCTAGCAGTGGTGCTGCTGTGAGTTGTTTGTCTGATCCTCCTCTTACACTAGTTTTATGCCAATATAACTCCACTGGACCAGATGCTTGGGTTCTGTAGATCAGCATAGCTCCACTGATATCAACAGAGCTGTGTCAATTTAAACCTGGCTCATTTAGTTCAGTGGGGTTACTCCTGCTTTACACCAGTGTAAATCAGAGCAGAATACGGCCCATGATGTTGATGTATGGATTTCTGTCTGTGTGGATTTCTGTCTGAGATTTATGGTTTCTTTTTGCAAACATATTACTTAAAAAAGCCCACAGGCTACAGAAATAGCATTACACGATAAAGCCATAAACATCACACTAAAAAGTGGAGGGGAAAAAACTACCAAGACAACAAAGCAGGCATATTTCACTGTATTTGGCCAATCAAAAACTCAGTCACGGCATCTCGGAAAAAATACAGGAGGCTCCTTCCATTACAGATGTATACCAATCAGAAGAAATATAATTTAAAGTCTCATAAATTCTAAATTGAGATTTTTGCCTTATATTAGAAATCACTCTTTCATTCATTAAGTCTCCTACTTGTGGATCACATAGTGCATGCTTTGTATCATCCATTTCCAGAGAGGCCAGCTGCCTGCCAATGTTCCAGCCTGCTCTATAATAAGGCTGAGGTGGGTGACGTTGGAAGCCATGACATCCCTCTAACTTGTGCAAAGCCACCCATGAGGACTTCTCCATCCAGCTTTCGTTGGATCAAAACCATAAAGTTGGCAGGCTGGTATGGACTCCTGCAGATGGCCAAGCCACCTGAGCCAGCACTGAGTCACTTGGAGGACAGAATCAAAAGGATAAATATTTTGGTGATTTCCTAAATTCTTCATCTCTCCAAGTGGTTGTTCCTCAGTTAAAATTTGAGGAGGAAGCTTTGAAAGCAGGCCAAGGGACTGTCTCTCTCTCTCTTGCCCCTAGTTCAACCAAACCTGATCTTGGCTAGAGCCTCTGGATAATACTGATACCTGGAGCTGCTTTCTAGATCCTCCAACCAGTGTAGCACTGCAGCACTGTCTGGTACTTGACAATGTTTTAGAGCTATGTAAATCCATCTTAACTTGATCTTTAATTATATTGTTTGGATTTGTTTCAAGGCAGTCTAAGGAAATTTCTAGCTCCTGAATCTTAGAGGAACAGTTATCCAACTTTTGATCCATTTTCCTGGTAAGATTACAGAAAGTATTTTAATATAATATCTTCCTCTCCTGTTGCTGAAGAAGCCGAATTTCCTGACAAGAGAACACTCTGTGTGTATGTGTGTGTGTGTGATTATTACCTCAGATTACACGTGTATAATGTCATGTATATGCCTGCATGTTGTGTTGGAGTTATGTGTATGCTGGCAATGTGATTGCACATAACAGGGCTGAGGATCTGGTCCAGTATGATGCTGTTATTAATTGCATTAGAATAGTCCCCAGACCCCTGATGAGCTGAAGTGCTGTACCAACACACTGTAAGAGACAGTTCCTGAATCAAGGAGCATACAGTCTAAGTAGCCAAGACAGGGAAAAGAGGAGAGAAAGGAACTGTTATTCCCCCATTGTACAGATGGGCTGCTAAGGTACAGAAGTGTGCTCAAGGTCATGCAGCAGGTCTGCAACAGAGCTGGGAACTGACCCAAATCCAGTGGCTTACTTCCTCTCTACGCTGGATTTACAAGTACTCTTATCAGAGCTGAGAAGCTTGCCTAGTACATTGATGATTATGTCAGATCCTCTGCTAGTGTAAATCTGTGTAGCTTCAATGGCACAATGTCGACTTACAGAAGCTGAAGATCTGGCTCTGTACAGGTGTCTATGTCATCGTACTATCAGCTATGTGTTAACAAGTAGGTACCGGATGGCAGTCTTTCTAGACAGGTTCACCCACACTTGTGCTTGCAGAGATGTTGGTTAAGCTCATTGCTGGAAACACATTCTCATCCCTTGGCTATGCTCCTGGAGATGCTCTCGGTATCGGCATGCAAGGCTTCCACTGTAAATACAGGCTGCAGAGAAGTTTACTTTATTTATTTGAGGAGAAGAGGAATAATGGACCTCCACTCACATGTGGAGAATTAATTCCCTTCTTCTGGCTCGCAATCATTGCTTATGTGAGCTTTAATCATTCTGCTCTTTGTACTAAGCGGGGCCCTTATGATCAATCAGAACTTTGAAGTTTTGATATAAAAATGTAAATGAAATGTATTTCCAAATGAATCCTTTCTTCCCCCACTAACTCCCTCCATTTCTCTGTGAACGCACACAAAAAGCACAGCGGTGGTTGATAACGCTTAGTGCGGTCCAGATTCTGAGCTGTTTTGTGAACGAGCCATGTTTGCCTTTTTCCCCACCCCAATCTGATGGCTGTTTCTGCTCTTCTGTTATTTTTTTTTTTTTAAGCAGCGCTGCCCCCAGTACCTTCCCAGACAGTCTGATCAGATCAGTAGATGGAATGTTTTCTTGATTACCGCTTTAAAAATAAAGATGAGACTCATGGTGAAAACCTTGTTCTCCTGTGCATTGCATCTCTCTCTCTCTCCTTTTTACCCCTTTCACAGGTTAATTCTTAGAATATGTTCCCAGCCCAACCTCACCCTTTCCATCCACACACAAACCATTCAGCAAGCACTCAGGACCCAGTTCCTAGACCTGCAAGAGGGATGGGTCAGAGCCCGACTCCTGATATGACTCAGTTCCAAGCCCTGCCATTTGTAGCATGGACACAGCTCAAGCTGTAGACCCATCAGGTCTGTTTAGTTCAGTGTGGATGTATCAGCATGGCTGGAAGACCTGGGTCCAGCAATTGCAAAGCCCAGTTCCAGTGTAGTGTGAGTGCTCAAGTGTGGGCTTGGATTTTGGAAACACTTGAGTCCACAGACGCAGGTTTGCAAGCAGTGCAAATATACCCTTAATGGCTTCAGAACTGAGGAGTGGTGTCTGTGTGTGTTTGTTTGTGTGGGGAGGGAGACAGGGACAGCGACACCAGAAACAGCCATGTGCCAGGCTGGGGAAGAGGAACTGAGCAGCATCTCTGCCTCAACAAGTTTTATGGCCATTAATAAATCAATCAAAGCATCCATGGGTGAAGCGGCAGTGGCTTGCTCCAGTCTACCCCAGGTAGGGGCAGAAAAAGAGGATGCAAGAACATAGAAGAAGACCCATTGGAACAAACTGAAGCTGGGATTTTCTGGATAAGGGAGACAGGCACATAACTCCTGCTAACATTCAAGGAGATAAGGATGCCTAAGTGCCTGTTAACTTGGATCCTTTATGATGTCATTCATACCAGCCTGCTGCAACTGCCTGACTAGTTCTAGGTCTTGCTTCCTCCAGGAGCCAATAGCAAAAGCTTCAGAGGAGGACGTCCGTTCCTTGCCTGAAATATGCACCCAGTAGCCCTACGTGATACGTACTCACACTGCTGGCTTTTAACTTATAGGAGGCTGAATGGAACTAAAAGATTCCTTGCTGTTAAATGCTCTAAGTCCTGCTTCTCCCACCTCTCATCTTTAGGCTGGGAAGGCTGAATCATATGGTAACGGATGGCCCTGTTAATGTCTCTCTCTGCCCAGTAAAGTCGTGCAGAATGGAGAATTTCTCTCTGCATTCTTATTGGTGTTAGCATACGGTATTGCTCTGCCCTGCAGTAGAGCAGTGGCCTGGCTCTCTGAAAATCACATCCAGTAAATGAGCCCCAATACCCACCCCATATCTCCCGTGGAGCTGATGCAGTTTATTAGTGCCTGTTCCTTTGGGCCCTGCAGGAAGATTTTGTGTCTGTCTGCATGGAACTGTTCTGAATCCTGCGGTGCTCTACCGTCCCCTCTGTCTACTTAGGTTCTTACAGTGCTGGGGCCCGCATAGCATCTGAGCTGCTCCCACAAGTAACAACCTTCTGGTTATTTGTCTGACTCTCAGGGTCTGTTTTACAGCTGTGTCCAATTTCATTTCTAGTTACAGATGTGGGGGGGGCCTGCATCAGATATTGTTTTGGGGTCCTATTCCATGAACCTCCAAAGGTCTAGATGCTCATCCATAGTGTCCTCTTTCTCCCAGTATCCTGGCTCCTCCAAACCCTTAAGATCCGATTAGAACTTGTCCAAACTTGAATGGGAAGAGGAATGTTTGGTTTAATCTTAGAGCCGGAGTTGGCTCAGAAATTTGAATGCAGATCCCAACTGTCCTACACTTTGTGGGGATATTTGGAGGCAAGGATTTGGTTTGGGAGCATCTCTACTCTTTCTGTGCTTGAGCCTGCTTTCCTTTATCCATTCGTGAGCACCAGTGGAGTTCTGGGTGTCCCGGGAAAACAGGATTGAACACTAGGCATTTGTACAGCACAGAGATCAATAATCATGATGAAAGCCTGGTGGAGTCCCTTACTGGGACTTCTCCGTCTGCCAGGCCAGCTGGGAAATCTCCATACAGCAAATGCTCCCGTGTTATTTCAGCACCTCCCAGTTGCAAACAACTGAAATCACCACAGCCACCACCAGCAGATGAAAGCCATGGTGCATCAGGCCATGGGAGTGGAAGCAACACCCGTTTCAGAACTTCACAAGGATTCATCTGTGGAAAGGAGTGAAGACTGAGGAGCAGCAGTGGTTGGGATGGGCAGTGCGGGACAAGAAAAGGTTGTCATTTAATTTCAATCTGGTGCACCCACCTCTGCTTTAAATGCTCCTCTTAGTAATTTCCTGAGAAGCAAAAGCAGCCTAATCCAACAGACATCTCAGGGAAGCTGACAGCTTTATTAGTCCCTAAACGCTGGCTGTATTTTTGTTTTTATTTGCATGTGGTGTTTTGCTGATGATTCACTAAAATGTTTCCATGTCAGAGCTTCTGCATCTGAGTCTCTTCCACAGCCGGTTTGCCAAGGGCACCAGTGTGCTGCAAGCCACCTCAGCACTACGCTGTGAGGCATAAAAGGGCTCCACTGGGGGTGACAGCAGCCTGGGGCCAGGGTTCCCTATGCACTAGTGCCACTGGGATGTGAGGCAGCACTGCATCTGGACCCTGATCCAAAGTCTCCCAATGACTCCAGCGGGCTTCGGTACAGGCCCATAGACAGCGCCATCCTATCCTGACATAAAGCAGGAAAGATGCAGGAGGGAGTCTCTTTTCCTCCCAGTGCAGCCGCTGGATGGGATAGATTGCGCACTAGGCTGGGGGCCTAGTTAACATGCTTTGTGGCTCCATTGCCCCGGGGGTGTGCTCTGTGCTTAGCTGGCCCCATATGCCGCAGTCAGAGTCAGATGCCAGGGTGGAACACAACACGTTTCCAAAGAGCACTGCAGACCAAATTGCTTCTAGCCTCCTGAGCCAGCCTGGCCTGGCCTGGCAGCATGGCTCCTGGGCTCTCCGTTCACAGACTACCCATCTGCTCCTATGCATACCTCTTTGCTGAGTGAGGAGAGTAGCATGGGAGGCACAGACATGGTTCTGAGGGTTCCCTTGGAGCCTTCAGGTGGGGGAGCTTCCCTGGTTGCTGAATGAAATGTAAGATGCTGTGTGTAGCTAGAAAGAAAGACTCCAGGGGGGCATGAAATGCATGCACACATTGGCAACAGCACGCACACACACTTGTGTATGTTCACAACTTTACACTCCCTCCACAGACACACATGCCAAACAAATGCACACACACACGCACAGAGCTAGGTCCCTGGCCATCTTCACCCATTCAAACATACACTGAATGTGCACCCGTATCCAACACATGCATGCACACCTATAAAAACATCCCTCTTGCCCCCCACAGACATGTGCACAAGCCTGCCCACCTGCAGACCCTTTCTCTCAGTGCTTTCCTAGGCAATGGCATGCAGTCAATCCTTCTGCGTAATCCCCTTTGAGAAGCTCCTATTCCCATTTGTGCGGAAATGCCTGGAATAAGCCTTTGTGGTAGAAGTCTGCTGCAGAAACCCAGATGCTAGGCAAAAGAACAAGGCAAAGATCCTCTCTCTGAGTTTCACTCACCATTGTGCTTTTCCAAGGAGCTAGCGGGATGTCAGCTCAAATCCCCTGGATGGGACAATGGCAGTGGCGTGACATGATACCTTGTCTTTTTCTTATGCACAGGACACTCCTTTTCTATCAGTGATAGCGGCAGGCTGGTTCAACCCTCTGTGAGACGGTTAGGGAAACTAATTGCACCTGTAACAGTGCTGACAGAGTGAACCTCTGTCCCCTCACTTGTAATTGGAATTGAGTCAGCACTCTGCAGCATCCAAACAGGTTACGTGGTTTCAATTCTGGCCCATTTTGTCGGCTGCCTAGAGGCAATTTATATTGACTGCTCTTGCCCTCAGTAGAACTGTGCTGCTCCCATCAATGTCTCTCTCATGGTTTTCCTAGGCCGTTATCCAAGTGTAAGGAGAAGCTGGAGCTTAAGTCAAATGAGACTGCATTGCAGGGATCCACTTGCAGTAGGCAGAGGTTTGCACATTAAACAGTTTCATGGAATGATGGTGGGGGACCCATAACTTATTTTGCTGTCTCAGTTTTGTTTGTGGTTTAGTACTGTCAACGTGTAGGGGCTTGGCATGTTGTATATTGTGTACAGAATTCTAGAGCTGTGGACAAATTTCCAATAGTGCCTAAATGACTTAGTCTGCTAAATCACATTTGAAAAGGGGACTTAGGCACCTTGGCAATTCACACCGATTTGGAATTCTTACCTTTGATAATATACTCTAAACAGATCCCACCCGAGGCTAGTTTGCCATGTTCTAGGACAAGGTCTTTGAATGTGTGTTAGAACTGGTTCTTTGTATTCTAGATCAATACAGAAGTACATTCTGTAATGGGTAGCAAAGCACACTCTTGATTAGCCTTCAGTTTTTTAGATCAGAAGATTCGTTTTAGAATGGGTACTGTGTGTGTTAGAGCTGGTCGTTCACTGATTCTAGATTCTGCAGTGTAGTGGTTTCTGGTGTGTATAATTGGTTCTAGGTTGGGCAGATATCTTTTAGATTATAGTTGGTAGAGTCTATAATTCATAATACCTAGCTTTTATAAAGTGCTTTTCATGAGTACATCTTAAAGTATGTCACCAAGAAGGTCAATATCATTATGCCTTTTTTATAGATTGGAAACTGAGGTGCAGAGAGGTGAAATGACTTGGCAAGTAACCCAACAGGCTAAGGGCAGAGCTAGGACTCAAACCCTCATCTCTTGAACCCTAGGTGCATGCTCCTCATGCTCTCTCTGAAAGAGTATGTTTTGCACTAATTAATTCATTAGGTTCTAGACTTATGTGACTTAGTGGTTTATAGCTAAAACAGTCAAGAGAGTGGGTTGTTTTAGTAGATCATAGATTAGATTTCTTAGAGGCCAGTTTATTTCTAAGTTGGATAGTGAGGGGGTTCTAGATCAGAGAGAGTATTTTTGGGTATGGATAGGGTCTGGATTAATCCGGTTAACAGGTTCTTTTTTGTGCAATCTAGTAGTTTTCTTTCCCATTTATTCAGAAGAGTGAGGTCCATGTGAGTTCATTACATTAAAAAGAGTTTATGATTTCTTTGTTATGACATTCAACATAAATTGATTTGAAATAAGCATTTTAGGCCAATTTAATAAATTAACTGTATGGTTCATCCTTCTGAGTTTTCCCCCTTGTGATCGACCTGAAGCCTCCTCTCTTCCCACGTTCACTGCCAGTATCATTCTTGGCCAGTACTTGCTGCTCCTTCTTTAATCTCATTGATTGGCTTGTTCAAGAGATGAGCATGAAACAAAACTTCAGATATGAAGAACAGCCCTCAACTCCAGGGTCTTTGAGACTCAGGTCTGGATCTAAATTTGCCCACTCTGGTCCAATTCAAGCCCGTTCTGGTGTGCAGCAGTCCAGTACCATAATGGGACACTTGCACTCGAGTTAAACATTTTCCCTTAAACACTTGAGGAATATTCTTGGAAACAGTGAGTTCTAATCTGGTGTTGTAGCAAACCCATGGACAGACAAGATTGCTCTTGTCTGAACCAGAAACCTGATTCTAAAGGGCAAATTCTTAGCACACAATAAGACTTACAGCTACCTGAAAGGGGCAGCTGGGGAGTCCCCTGACACAAGGGAATCTCCAAGCTATGCCACCTGCCCCGTCCCCACATAAAAGGCGTTCCAAGGCAGGGAAGAGCATGATGGGGCAGAATAGGGGAGAGGCCAGTGTACTTGATTCCAGCTAGTGGAATGGTCCATAGTAGAATGTTGCAGGTGGAATACGTTAAAGCAGCCCTGAGGTTGCTCTGTATTACACTACAGACGGGTTTGGCTCCTGGTCAACCCCAGGATTTGGACAGGTAGAAAGGTGGCTTAGAGTCACCCTTGTCTTTCTTACCTCCGATGCATTGAGGAGCCCTAAGATTCACATTCATTCAGTTGGGAAATGCAAGCCTGCCATGGGACCTATATGTCTAATCACTCTCATCTTGTAGAGTGGGGGTTATACAATGGGGCCCCCATCTTGGATTGGAGTTTCTCTGGGTGCTGCTGGAAGATAAATAATAATAATGAATTAGTAATAAAACAGAAGAGAATAATTGAATCTGGACTGTACTGTGATCTAGTGGGTAGAGCACTGAACAGGCAGTCAGGAGACATAGGGTCAAATCCCAGCTGTTCCATAGATGCTCTGTGAAAATCTAAATGTATTTGAAATGTACTGTGTAGCTGATTCTGTGAATGAGGGTGATCTGCATTTGTCATCAATTTTGTCCTTGGGCAAATAACTTTCCACTGCATGTGCCTCAGTTTCCACAATCAGTAAACATGTGGCTAATGATACTGACCCACCTCTGAGATCTCCAGATAATAGGTGCTATCTAAGAGCTAGCCATCTTATTATTAATAATATAGTCTGTAAAGGAATTATTCACTCAGCTGCTACACCTGTGGCTTGGTATCCCTGTCAGTTTCCAACTCGATGGTGCCTTTGTCTGCAATGGAAGAATTTTTCAGCCACAGAAACTACTTGGTTGTTCCCAAGGACCCTGCTTCTCCCTTATCACTCCTCATCATGCGTACCCTACACCAGTGCAGAGATCCTACACCAGGTCCATGCCCCACTGAGATCCTCTGTGAGAACTAGTTTGTGGCACTCCAGTGGCCGTGTGCTGGCCCTTTGTGCAGGGGTAAATTTCACCCTCTGTACACACATGCCTGCCTTAGCCTAGGACCTGAACTATTCATGTTAAGCCCACTCCATCTCCATGGCACTTCAGACCGGTTTTCTCTGCACCCCCGAGCGCCCCCAGCCTGCCTTTCCATGGAAAGCTCAGGAAAAGGTGCTGCAGATCTGTCAGCAAGATAAGTGAGCTCTAAAGAGCGGTG
The DNA here is from genome assembly GCF_025201925.1 of Gopherus flavomarginatus. NCBI lineage: Eukaryota > Metazoa > Chordata > Testudines > Testudinidae > Gopherus > Gopherus flavomarginatus. Next base: position 22,397,238 of record NC_066629.1, on the reverse strand, counting down.
AAATCAGTCAAGGCAATGGCAGCTGCACAGTAATTCATTTCCATCCTGTCTCCTGCTCTGCCCCAAAGAAGCTGAGACAGCACTTTCCCTCTGTGCCCTTGTTTCCTGCGGATCTCTCACTGTTCCTGATGTGTCTGTGAGCTACTCTGAGAGAGGGTTAAATGGACGACCGTGCTACTTGTGTTAGAGGGCTGGAAAATCTACACCACAATTAAACAGCCCCACAGTCCAAGCTCTGCAAGCCCGAGTCAGTGTAGACATACCCCTAGCAGTGTTCCCTCTCATTTTTCCCACCCATGTGCAGAATGAATTTTAGTATGTGCACCAATATGTAGGTAATATAATGTGTCACACATTGTCTCCACATTGGTGCACATACCAAAATTCATGTGGTGAGGGTGGGGCTGAGGGGTTCAGTGTGTGGGAGGGGCTCAAGGCTGGGGCCCGGGGTGTGGGTGAGAACTCCAGCTGGGAGTGCAGGATCCGGGGTGGAGCCGAGGATGAGGGGCTCAGGGGCTGGACTGGGGCAGAGGGTTGGGGTGAAGGGCAGGGGGGTGAGGGCTTCAGCTGGGGGTGTGGGCTCTGGGATGGGGCCAGAGATAAGGGGTTTGGGGTGCAGGCTGCCCCAGGGCTACAGAAGGGAGAGAGGACTCCCCGAACTCTCTTGCCCTACAGCAGCACCTGGGCTAGGGGGGAGAGTCTCTGCCACAGCTCTAGGGCTGGGGCCATGGGATAGGTGCCTCTCTCTCCCCTGGCCATGGCAGGGCCAGGCCAGAGCTGGGTTGGGGCTGGGGTGGGGTTGCCTCTCCCTCGGCCACAGCAGGTCCAGGACTGGGCTGGCGCCAGTGGGGAGAGGCGCCTCTCCCCGCCCGGAGCACCTGCTCAGTGCTTAATAGGCTGCTGCGCGGCCATGCAGCTTAGATGGAACTTAGACCCCTAGACGTTGTCAGACTGGATCAGACCCCATGTCCATCTCATCCAATGTCCTGTCTTTGAGAGTGGCCAACACCAGATGCTTCATAGGAAAGAACCCTGCAGTAGGCAGATGTGGGAGCAGAATGAGGTAGTGAACGTTGGAGTTAGTGGGTGCATTGGTAGGAGGAAAGAGTTTAGGTGGGGAATCAAAGAAATAGCCAACCTCCAGGTCATACAGCCATAGGAAGCATGCCATTGCCATCATGTGGTCTATTTTCAGCAGCACATCTCTCCCCACCTGTCTTGGGCATTGGTACTCAATGGCCAGGGGATGGTGAAGTAGGAGACTCTCTGAAAGCCACATCTGACGAGGTGCTTGCTGGAGTGCCATGGAGACCACTGTGGGTCACCAATAGGCTAGTCCCAAAGGGCCCATTTCTGGTTGTGCAGTTACTGCTCACCTTGTAAAGGGCCCTGACGCTTTTCACAGAATCATAGAAATGTACGGCTAGAAGAGACCTTGACAGATCATCTAGTTCAGGCCCCTGCATTGAGGCAGGACTAAGTATTATCTCTAGACCATCCCCGAAAGGTATTTGTCTAACCTGTTCTTAAAAATCTTCAGTGAGGGAAATTCCACAACTTCCTTGGGTAATTTGTTCCAGTACTTAATTACCCTGACAGTTAGGAAGTTCTTCCTAATATCTAACCTAAATCTCCCTTGCTGCAATTTAAGGCCATTACTTGTTCTGTCCTCAGTGAATAGGGAGAACAATTTATAACTCTCCTCTTTATGACAACCTTTTACGTATTTGAATACTGTTTTCACTTGCCCCCTCAGTTTTCTCTTCTCCAGGCTAAACAAGCCCATTTTTTTCTCTCTTTCCTCAGAGATAATCTTTTCTAGAACTTCAATTCTTTTTGTTGCTCTCTTCTGGACTTTCTCCAATTTGTCCACATCTTTCCTGAAATGTGGCACCCACAACCGGACACAGTATTTTAGCTGAGGCCTCATCAGTGCGGAGTAGAGCGGAAAAATTACTTCTTGTGTCTTCTTACAACACTACTGCTAATACATCCCAGAATGATTTTTGCTTTTATTGAAACAGGATTACAGGACTCTTTGCTAGGATTACGTTGTTGGCTCATATATAGTTTGTGGTCCACTATAATCCCCAGATCTTTTTCTGCAGTTCTCCTTCCTAGGTAGTCATTTCCTATGTTTTATTTGTGTAACTGATTATTCCTTCCTAAGTGTGGTACTTTGCATTTGTCCTTATTGAATTTTGTCTTATTTATTTCAGACCATTTCTCCAGTTTGTCAAGATCATTTTGAATTCTGATCCTGTCCTCAAAAGCACTGCTACCTTGGATTCACCCACAAACTTTAAATATACTCTATATGCCATTATCCAAATCATTATGAAGATATTGAATAGAACCGCACGCAGGGCAGATTCCTGCAGGACACCACTCCATATGCCTTTCCAGCTTGACTGTGAACCACTGATAACTACTCCCTGAATACGGTTTTCCAGTGTGCACCCACCATATAGCAGGTTCATCTAGGCTATATTTTCCTAGTTTGTTTATGAGAAGGTCATGTGAGACAGTATCAAAAGCCTTACTATGTATGAGGCATGTCAGACCTACTGTTTCCCCTCTATCCACAAGCTTGTTACCCTGTCAAAGAAGGATATTAGGTTGGTTTGACATGCTTTGTTCTTGACAAATTCATGTTAATTGTTACTTGTCATCTTATTATCTTCTAGGTGTTTACAAATTGATTGTTTGATTATTTGCTCCATTATCTTTATGGTACCGAAGTTAAACTGACTGGTCTATAATTCCCTGGTCTGTCCTTATTCCCCTTTTTACAGATAGATACTATATTTGCCCTTGTCCAGTCCTTTGGGATTTCTCCCATCCTCCATGAGTTCTCAGAGATAATCATGAATGGCTCAGAGATCTCTTCAGCCAGTTCCTTAAGTATACTAGGATGTATTTCATCAGGCCCTACCGATGTGAAGACATCTAGCTTGTCTAACTTGTGTTTTGCTCAGTCAAGTGCAGTGGGACCCTGTGAAAATTCAGTGTGCCCCAGAACCCTTTGCAGGAGCTGATTTTGGGTGCTAAGATTCCCCTGCAAATGACTGAGTAGAAACTACCAGCATGCTCTAGAGGAAGGAATGTCTCAGAAGATGAGTCATGGAGGTTAACAGATAGAGCTGATGAGGAATTTTTTGACAAAACTTTTTTTTGTGGGGGGGAGGAGGAGAAAAAATGCTGATTTGTTGAAACTGCAACTGTTTGCAGGAAAGAGTGGGTTTCAATGAATTTCTCATTTGAAAATTGTCAAAACAGGATATATCAATATTGTCTAAAAGATCAATTCTGTTTCTTTTTTCAGTTCAAAGTGAACTAAAATGTAAGCTAATTATAGCAAAAGTCAAAAGTGTGAAGAAAGTGTTGAAACAAAACATTTTGATTGAACTGAACCAATTTCTTTTCTAAAGATTTTGACTTTTCATCCAGATTGGGGATGGGAATTTTTTTCAAAATTGCAACATTTTCCCCAGGATGGGCAATCTGTTTCCCGCTCTATTAACGAGTGAGTTTCATGGGACAAAAAGGATCAGGTTTAAAATCCAGCAATTTAGGGCATCCAATGCATTCAAGAATGACCCTGCCAATCACAGTGGCACTCCCAGCTTCCCCAATCCACTTACAACCATGCCCGCTCTCCCTGCTCCTACTACTCTGCGGGCTTTGTCAGTACCTGAGCTCCCCGTCAGCACCTCCTCCTCCTCCTCCCTGACTTCCTACCCCTGAGTACCTCTGGGCTCTCTCTCTTTGGCTTCAGCCTGCAGCAGCAGCAGCCTGGTGCCAGTGGTGTTGGTTATTCAGTAGGTGGCACTGTTCACTTGGAGTCATTCCTGAGCAAACCTCCCAGCCAGATGTTATGGGGTGTTCTGCATTTCCTGCATGAAACCATTTGCACTCATTGAAGATCCCACTCTGCTTTTTGTAGGACTAGGCACAACAACCTGGTTTTCCTTGCCAAATGCTAGGCTGGTTAATTGCCTTTTGACTACCTGAAAATCTTTGCCCTTCCTAGTGGGTACTGAATTCTTCACGCCTCATCCTATACTGTTGTGTAATGTTTCCATGTGCTGTTCTGCAGCTTCCATGTTCTACTCAGAGGTGGCTGCACTTCAGTGCTAGGTGAAGCAACCACTATGGAGAAAAAAATGAGTGGTGTTTCATTGCTCAAACCTCCCTGACCGAGTCTGGATTTTGATTGAAGCAAGACTGTTAAAAAGATATTTACAAGCAGGCTTTTTTTTTTTAAACTGCTTCAGTACACATCACTTTTATGCAGGCAGCAATGATGAAAAGTGGCAGACTGAACGCATATTTTGACACAGTGTGCTTTTTCAGAGCTACCTCTCCTTCCCCACCATTGCTTGTTGCCAGGATTCAAGGTTCATTGTTCCCAATCTTTGCTAAAGAAGCTTTTAAGTGTTCTTTTTACTGGCACTGATACGGGGGGGGGGGGGAAGCGGGAAAGGGGGGGGAAGGTAAAGAGGGTGAAAAAAGTCTGCCAGCTGCATCTGTACAGTGGAAATTCACTTGGTGCTTCTTTTTCCATTTAAATGTCTTTTCTTTCAGCACCTGTCCTTTAGTTTGCTGTACTGTATACAGTCAATCACTCTGCCGCCTCTCCCCACGGTGCAAACAACATACATCATATGACAGGGGAAGTTACAAGAACACTTTGTTACCTGTTCCGAATCATTTGCAATACACAATAATAGCGGTGATGGTAATGAATCCACTTAGCGGTATGAGCAGGACAGATTTACCTAGATAGGACTTTGCAATTATTATTTAGTTGGGAGCATATCATTTTTAATTGCTTTTAGTGGTGACAGGTTAAAGGCCAGCTCCTCCACTGGTGTAAAGCAATGCCATTCATTTGCAGTCATATTAAGCACAATCCTTGGTTTATACCAGCTGAGGATCTGGTTGTAAAATACTGCTTACAACCTCACAATCCACCCTGAGCACCATTACAAGAGAGACACTTAATGCAGCTGTTTGAAAAATGCTGATTTTAATTGTGGGAACTTTTTTCATAAAAAATAGGGGAAGGAGGTTTGAAATTTTTTCAAAGAAAGGAAAATTTTAACTGAAATGAAAATGTTTCATTTTGATTGAAAGGCAGGTTCACTGAAAAAATTCCAGCTGTCTGTAGCATTTATTATCCCCATTTTACAAAGGGGGAAATTGAGCCCCAGAGAGGGGAGCTGGCTTGATTCAAATCATATTGCAGGTCAGTAACTGAGAGGGGCATAGACCCCTGCCTTCCTGGTTTGCGGTCCCATACCCCAAGCATTACACAGCACTTCCTAGGCAGTATTCCTCCGTAAGGCACCAAGGATCAGACCTTGGCACAGGAAACACCAGGGATGAAATCCTGGCTCCATTGAAGTCAATTAAAAAACTCCCATTGACTTCAATGAGATCAGAATTGCACTCTCAGGATAGATATAGATTGAGTATCACTAACAGACAAAGTGCTTGGGGATCTGTGCTTACCTTCATGCACAGGCCACTGAAAATGGGGAAAAACCCATGAACGTTTTCAAAATCGGGAAGCTGTTTCTACTTCACAGGCTTCCAAACAGGCCCATTTTTCATGTATTAAAAGATTTTTCATGACATCTTTAATCAAAATTTCATTGAAACGATTATAGAAATGCTTTTTTTTTTTAACTGAAAATGATGGGCTTCCCCCCAGTAATCAAGAAGTTATACTTTGCCAACACATCCTGGTTTTGGCAAATGGAAAAAAAATGTTTGTTAACAATCTTGCTAATTATTTTGGGCCTGTTTTTATCATAAATGTAGTGATAAATGAGAAATTTGGAAAAAAGTCCAACTTCCTTACCCCCTCTTACCCTCCCCTCAAAAAAATGTTTTAGAACAAAGACCATTTGTTTCCCAGTGGAAAAGCTTTGTTGCAATGTTCCAATCAGCTCCAATGGTAAAAACTTTAATTAGCATCCCAGAATTTAACTGCAAAGGTTCTTTATCAGCCCCTGCAAACCAGTCCAGGTTTAAAAGCAGAATCAATATACAGGAATAGACTGTAATAGCTTGCCAGCCTGCTATAGCTAATTGCATAAGTGTCTCTAAACCACAATGCATAGTTCTTGTTTCTCATTTTTCCGTTTCAACTATTTCTGGGAAAAACAACAGAAGAGAGAAAAATAGAAAAAATATGACAAAGAAACAGAGATATTTACCTAAGTCGTCGAGTGAAATGAGAGCTGACAGGTTCTATAATGTTACATGCCCAGTACAAAGCAGATTGCTCATTCTGCTGCTCATCTCTGTGTTTGACAATCCTCCATGCATATCTATTGCGCCTGCTGCACACTCCATCTCCAGGAACCCCCTACTGGTGAAGAAGGAGCGGGGTCTTTCTACAGCTGTCCTCTTTCCAGCAAAAATGTGCCAGGAAAGTACTTTGGGTGACAACAGAGCATCCAGCAGATCAAAGGCAAACACAATTAAGCCATTAAGTTCTGAATTCTATTCCCATCTCTGCCACTGAATCATGCTGAGTTCCACTCAGCTGACTTTTCCATGCCTCAGTTTCCCCAAATGGAAAGAACAATGCCAACCTCCACGGGTGTGGTGCAGAGTCATGGGTTAAGCTAGAGCTTTGAAAATATAAGGACAGATCCCAGCTGAGGATTGGCTCCTTTGAAGCTGGTGCTGATTCCCACCAGCTGGGGATCTGGCTGTAAAGTAAATGTAAGTACTAAATATCATTCTCCCTCTTATTTCTCTCAGCTGGGTCCAAACTTTCCCACAGTTCAGGGCTGTTTGGATCTGGAGTTTCAGCTCAGGCTCATGTCTGCTCAGAACTAGAGACTGGCAATGCGAGGTCTCTGACCCCAGACATCAGTGGGATTTGGGATCTGGATCCAAATCATGAGGCAAAATTTGGGGGCTTAGGTGCATCCCGATTCATAACCCATATTAAGCACTTGCCTGACATGGGAGGACTGGAAGGAAAGGACAGACTTCCTTGTCAATAACACTGACACCACAGGGACCCCCCAAGTGCCCATGGGGATGACAGATTGGGGCACAATGACAAGGTGAGTAATAGAACTGGGTCACACTGGGCAGCATTGGTGTCCCCACCCTCTCTCCCTGCTGGAGTTTAAAGCCTCAGTCTTACCCTCAGCGAGATCACTGGCATTGGCTTCAAAGTTGCTGAAGGAAAGAGCCCTCCTTTACTAGAGGTGGGAGGCTGGGTTTGGGGCTGACACCCTGGGGTAGTTCAGCACCAAGTTGATTTATCTGGATTGCCAACATCTGGAGTGGGGGGTGTGGCTTGTATAAAATGGGTCTGTCCCACATCCAGGGTAGGCCAAGGCCGTCTTGCAAAACACACTCCTTGTGGTGTTTGTGATTCAGGTTCCATTTCATTGGCACCACTGAACTTGAAGATCAGGGCAGGGGGAAGAGGGTGGAGAAAAGGTTCTGGTTTTGGCCCTGCTTTTTGGATTGACCAACAGGATTGCACCATGGTGGGTCTATCTCTTTATCCTCTCCCTCCCCCCAATCTCCACGTATCTCAGCTACCTGCGGAGAATGCACAGACCTCAGGGCGCCTAGCAGTGCAGGCCTGTGCTGAGGGACTGAGAGGGGAATGCAGAGCAGCGTTGTCAGATTAACTGACAAAAGGCCGGGCCCATACAGCTTCCTTTGTCCCTCCCTGAGACAGCACACACAGTCTCCATATCTACACTCCAGCGCCTTTCCAAGCCCAGCGTGATAATCTTGTCACTCAGGGGAATGCAGGGAGTTCAGGAGCAGGCCTCTTGCTAGAAAGCAGGTGTTCTTCATCCCCCTTTTGCTCCCCACTTTTCCTGCCTGCTAATCTCTCTTGGAGATAACATTTCTGCGGCTCTAACTCTCTGGTGCTCCGTCCTCTGAGTCAGCAGCATTCCGGGGGCTTCAGAGCACACTTTTCATGGAGGTCGAAGGCGAGGAATGGATTTGGAGTCCCAACGGTGGCTCATTCGCAGGCTCAGCGGGGCGAAAATGCTGCCTTGAAAGAGTTGCTGACTCCCCATTTCTCCTCACAAAGCGAGAGCTCTCACTGAGAAAATCCTTCTGAACACTTGTAGCCTAAAAGCCCAGTGGAATCTCTGGGATGAGCGGGTTTTGAGGCATATCTGAGCTGTGCTCCTCTTCTCTGCCTTCGTCTGCAGACAGAGAGGGATTGATGGCAGCTGAGAGGGGCATTGTAACTTCCACCCCAACAGGGACACACAGGAGGGGCAAGGGAACCTGTCTGGGGCCAGTAAGACCCAACTCTCACCTGAACCCTGAGAAACTTTTCCTGGGTTCAGAAACATTCAGACCATTTATTATTTTTTTCCCAAGCCGGCGATGCCCTCAGCACTCCACGTTCCACGGGTGAGTGGGAAGGCCAGGATGCCATGAGGAATGCTGCCCATGGGCTATGCTTGGCCTGGCTTTTCAGAATTCTAGAAGTAAGAGTTGGACCACGCAGCCTGTCTCCAAAGGGCCAGTGCAGGATTGCACCCTGCTGCACATTTCCTACATGCAGGGGAGGTTTGGATGGAAAGCAAGACACACCAGAAGCCAGGTTTAAAGCCCAGCTTTACAGTCCCAAGAGATCTCAATAAGTCGCCGAGCTTTATGGTGCTGCTCCAAGCCTCACTCATCTCCAAGGGAGAGACATCAGCAACATGCAGGGTTTTGAATAGCATCTTCATTTTCATGCCAGAGCAGACTGCTCCTTCCATGGGAAGTCCCAGATTCCTGCCTCCTTTCCCCTCCTCACCTGTAACATGGGGAAGCTCCCAGCTCATGCCCTGTACCTGTGATGCTCCAGTTTCATGGGACTCTTACAGCTCCAAGATAAAGACGGACTTGCTCTGTCTTATTATTTCTCTTGGCATTTTGCCACCACCGTTATTTAAAACAGAGGCTGTGGCAGCACATCAGCAACCGTGGACACCAAGTGGCTGTCTGTATCCAGAGAATGGATAGCACATAGCAAGCTTCCCTGCCATCCTGTGGGCAAGCCTGGCTTGGAGCATCTACCCTTGGGGTTAGGGAGCATTGCTCATTCCTTATGGCTCATTCAGTTCTTGCCCTTTCTGCTTCAGCTTTTCCTGGAGTGTAGTTAATACCAATCCACATATGGACATTTATCCTGTAGGACTGGATCAGCCAACTCATTTCAAATAGGTCTCCGGTTAACATGGTAAAGTGCCGATCACAGCAAGATTAGAATTTATGACCTAGAGATGAGAGAGACTCATTTAGCCCATTCTTAATCTCGCGACCCACGCAGACACCCATCCCTTATTGCTTGCATTAGCAGGGCAATGGACCAGTTGGTCTCACTGGCCTTTTCCATCTCTAGCTTTTGAGATGAAACGTGTCTCCTGTTTAAATTGGAACCAGCACAAAATGCTTTTCAACTGAAGCAGAAACAGTGGGGAGCGGGGCTGCTTATTCTGTGTAGTCAGTATATCTCCCTGTGCATTAAGGCAGGCAATAGCAGTGTTAGGGTGGCAAATTCTCCCTTGTCACTCAGGGCAAGATCCAAAGGCCACTGAAATCTTTCCAGAGATTTCAAGGATGTTTTTGGATCAGGCCCTTAAAACACATTATCTATCTATCTATCTATCTATCTATCTATCTATCTATCTATCTATCCACTTAACTAGCCCCCCTACCACTGTAATATCTGAGCACTGTGTTCCCTGGCTGCTGCTTCTATGGGATTCTATATTAGCTGAGTGGAATGTGTAAAAAAATTAGCCACTCACGCATCTGTTTTTTATACAGTAGCATGACTCTCCTGTCATGTTTCCACTTTTCCCCCCTTGTACTTGATGTTTGCAAGCCTCTTTGCTTTGAGATGTGTCAGCTACAATTGGGCTTGAAACACTGAATAGCTGCAATTTTCTCTCTCTCTCTCCTTTGCTCGAGTTTTTAATTTTCTCCGGCCTCTGCTTGAGCAGTTTTTGGCGAGTTCAGTGTATATCTGTGCATGCAAATAAGCAGAGGAAATAGATTACCGAGCTGCAAAGATAGATCAGTACATTCCAGGTACATGCAGCTCATGATAAAAATAATTCAGGGTCATTTCTGGACTCAGCTATCCCTGGTGTCATTCTCATAGTTTAAATGCCACTCTGAGCTGTGTGCAAATATATTGCTCAAGGACAGATTCTGCCATTTTATACATTAATGTAAATCAGGAATAATTTCATTGGCATCAGTGTGTTGATCTGGAGTTACACCCACTTAAGAAGGAGCAGAACTGGCCTATAGTTATATATTTACTCGTGCAAATACTAGCTGTCTCATAGGTCCGTTTTACTGTTTTAAAAATATTTACATTTCTGCAATGGAACTGTGGTACCTGTGTATTCTGTCCAGACACCTAAAAATGCTTCTTCTCTGCAGGAAAGGAAGAGAAATCATTGTCATTCTTAGGGCTTAAAAATTGTATTAAAGCTAATGTTAAAAAATTATATAACGCACAGGTTAAGAAAAGAGTGTCTGTACAGATGTATAGTGCTTGGATTATCCACAAATACAAAGTTTGTTTTAAAAGTCAGTGGATACATATCATACACATGGGGAAATTAACCAGAATAGCAATTAACTATTCCAGAAGAGCTTCTCATATGGATACTCTCTTCTGGAATAAAAATGATTTCATTCCAGAATGATTACTCCACTTTGCAAGTGCACTAAATTTTCCAGACTTTCATTCTAGAATGGTACCCATTTGGGGAACTATTCTGGAATAGTTTATAGCTATTGCAGTCAATTTCCCCATGTAGACATGGTCCTCCTCTTGGGAGGTGCTCAGATTCTGTGGTGATGGGCCTGTGTAAGAACCTGGAGGTATAGATAAACAGAATGTGGGGTATTATTAACAATAATAATTAGTGTAATGTAGTATTTTGCATCCTAGAAAAACTGGTCAAAAATATGGGAAAAAAATCCATCCATTTTTTTAAAGTTTTGCCATTTTTTTGTTGAAATCTGAAAAAATGTCCACCAGATGAAATCTTCAAATACTTTACAAGCTTCACAAATCCAATAATTTTTCTATACACTACTGCAATGCTGATAGCTATAGGGTGGGTTCTGCATGGTTTCCACCCAAACCCCATGGACTCTATTCCTCCAGGCTGGCTTATGACCCAGCCCTGGTCTCATTCGAGAGCCAGACCTTTTGCAGAATCACTCCTGGGTGGGAGAGTTCAACCAGCTGCTTGTTAAAGAGGATCTGGGCTCTCTGTATCCTGAAATGGAATCAGAGGGCATCTCAGGACAACAAAACTGTTTCAAAAACCTGTTACAGCACTGAGATACCAAAGAGAATCTGATTACTAGTCCCTAACTAGACACTAATTCAAGTCTTTTCTCAGGCTGTCATAAACAGATAGTTAAGGGTTAATGTCTCTTTTACCTGTAAAGGGTTAAGAAGCTCAGTAAACCTGGCTGACACCTGACCAGAGGATCAATAGGGGGACAAGATACTTTCAAATCTTGGTGGAGGGAAGTCTTTTGTTTGTGCTCTTTGTTTTTGGGAGTTGTTCGCTCTTGGGACTAAGAGGGACCAGACGTCAATCCAGGCTCTCCAAATCTTTCTGAATCAGTCTCTCATGTTTCAAACTTGTAAGTAATAGCCAGGCAAGGTGGGTTAGTCTTATTTTTGTTTTCTCAACTTGTAAATGTTCCTTTTTTGCTGAGAGGATTTTACCTCTGTTTGCTATAACTTTGAACCTAAGGCTAGAGGGGGTTCCTCTGGGCTATATAAATCTGATTACTCTGTAAAGTATTTTCCACTCTGATTTTACAGAGATGATTTTTACTTTTCTTTCTTTAATTAAAAGCTTTCTTTTTAAGAACCTGATTGATTTTTCCTTGTTTTAAGATCCAAGGGGATTGGATCTGGACTCACCAGGGATTGGTGGCGGGAAAGGAGGGGGATGGTTAATTTCTCCTTGTTTTAAGATCCAAGGGGATTGGATCTGTGCTCACCAGGAATTGGTGAAGTCCCTCAAGGCAACCCAGGGAGGGGAAAGTGTTGGGGGGACAGACAGTGCTCCAGACACTGGAATTCTGGATGGTAGCAGTGTACCAGATCTAAGCTAGTAATTAAGCTTAGAAGTGTCCGTGCAGGTCCCCACATCTGTACCCTAAAGTTCAGAGTGGGGAAGGAACCTTGACACAGGTCTATATAGTCTCACACTTGCCTGTATGGCAAAAAAAAATTTCCAAGCCCATGGAGAGCGGCTCCACTTAGAGATGGAGAGAAAAATTTACTCTTTTTAGACATGCAGGCATTCTGCTTCCACATCCCACCTTGCCACACCTGGGACTCCTGGTCTCTGCCAGTGGTTCCAACCTCTGCCACCCAGCCTGAGAAGAGGAACTCTCTCATTGTGAGTAACTGACATTGCACATCATGTACCGGTGCCCAAGGTGGGGAGTTATAGCCACATGATGTGAGGCTGCCTTAGCCACTCTGCTGTGTGATGCGGCCTGTTGTCAGCATGCAAAGCACAGGTCAAAAGGGCATGAGAACCCATTTCCTGGAACAGATAGACCAGGGGAGCTGAATGGTTTCTGATACAGGGCCAGATTCTCATGTACAAACCAGCTGAGCGCAAAGGAGCCAGATCCTGGCTTAACTGGCTGGTGGAGAAATCTCTCAGTTGGTCTAAAGCAGAGGAGGGAGGTCCTGCTCCCCGCAGGTTAGGTGGCTAACTGGAGGCTGGAGGGGGCCTGGCAGAGGCAGAGCAGAGCTCTGCTCTCTGATTTTCTGGCATATGGTCACTTAGGGAGCACCCACTGCTGGTGTAAGATAGAGCTGCACCAGCACTACCCTAACTCACACCGTGGCTGAAGCTGGGACCAGCGCAGGGCAGATCAAAGGTGCAGGGAGCCATGGCTGACTCTCTTATGTCCCAGAGAGGCACTGAGATATAGGACAGAATCAAGCCCACAGAGTCTGGAGGGAACAGAAAGACTATCCAGAGCTTATTACTAGCCCAGTAGCCATTAGTCAGGTGGGCCAAGGAGAAGGAGCAATGCAAATCGGCCCAGGGAGGGAGATTCTGTTGAGCTCACCACTTTCCAACTGCTTCTGCATGTTGTTCTTTCCAGGGAACAGTGACAGGCAAATACATGGCTTTGGAAGTGTTGGCTCATTCCGCACACTCTGGGATGCGTTCCCAGCTCGGGGCACAGCGGGGATTTGCGTGTGTCAATATTAGAAAGCAAACACCACGCTCAGAGAAATATTGAAGAGCTGGTTGCCCTCCCTGCTTGTGTTTTTATTTGTCAGCACTTATTTTTGTTTCCTGACATAAAGCGGAAACATTTGGTCAGGCTGCAAATGTTCTCATTAGACACAGCAGTCTGGGATGCCATTCTCTTTGCAGTAATGCTTTGAGCGCCTCTAGCCGCTTTCATGCCAGGGTCTTGATATGTTTTGTTTGTAAACCACGCTTCACACTCCATTCCACTGGCTCAACTACACAGAGGATAACAGCCTACTACTGCTGAAATTTAATGGAGTTACTCCATTAGCTGAAAAGGTAGCTGTCTGTGCTTTGGTGCTGAAGTTCATGGGATTAAACCCAGCCGAAGATGTGTAGCACTGAAGGTGTTTCAAAAGCACTCAGTGATGGCTGTTAAGACTCACAATGCCCTGTAGGTAAGGCAATACGCTCATGTTGTAGAGAAGGTAAATTGAGTTGCATACAAGTGAAACAACTTGCCCAAGTTGACACACAGTGGTCCAGTTCCTTGGCTAGTGTAAGCCATCATGACTTCAATAGAGCTATGCAGACTTGCCCCAGCTGAGGGCCTGGCCCAGTAAAACAGTGGCAGAACCAGACTGAATTCCTGCTTGATGTAACTCTGTTGAGTAGATAACCAGGAATGTTGCATGCATTAAAGCTGCTCATTCTGTACACTTTTTGCTGGGCTGCTGATTCGCAGATTGAGAGATATACTCATGCTAGCTCTGACTGGCCTAGCGTGCTAAAAATAGAGCATAGCTGCCACAGCACCAGGGACAGGATAATACATGCCTAGTGTCTCAGATGGGTGCGTACTCGTGGTGGCTAGCCCCTTCTGACGCTTTCTCTGTTGCAGCCACTATCTCTATTTTTAGCATGCTAGCTTGCTCTAAAATAGCTAACCCTAACCCTAATCCCTCCCCATCCCCCCTTGTAGACATGCCCTCAGCATCTGATTTTGTGTAGCTTTATGCCATTGATTTCAGTTGATTGATTTCCATCAGTTTATGTGAAATCAGATTGAGGCCCCTTGCGTATCAAATAGCATCTTTCAGTAACTTGGGACACAGCAGCTATTCTGCCTTTGTACCGTGGTGCATTAATGTCAAACGCTAGACTGTTATTATGTCATTATTTTTAATTTTTTACAATTTTTTGCATGTGAGTGTACAATGTGTGTGCAATGGGCTGGTTTATAGAAGGGAGGGTTTTGTCTTGTGTCTGACACCAAGGAGACACTTCCTCAGCTGGTACAACTAAGACTGCTCTAACTCACTAACCAAACAACTGTGAATTAAAAGTTTTGTGTTCTCTTCCCAGCTATATTGTAGAGATCCAAGAAAAACTACTTCACTTTTTTATGTCTCACTTTCCCCCTCTGTAAAAGAGACATAATAATACTTCTGTACGTCCCAGAGCCTCTCCAGGGTATAATTCGTGATGGTTTTCAGTGTGATTGGAGATCCATAGATGGAAATGTAAGCTATATATAACATTATATCCAAAAAATGATATTTAAAGAATGTTAAGGGTGCAAAGTCAAGCACTTAGGAAATGCCAGGATTAAGGTTGCAAGTGCAATTTTAATTCACTCCCCCCTTGTGTGTGTATATGATGCTAGTCATTGTGATCATCTACAATTTTTTCCTCATTCACTGCACCAGATGGGTGTTGGTAACTGAATGGGTAGCTAGTCAATATTTGTTTTATCATCATCATTGAGTGTATCCCCCAATATATTATTTACTGCACAACATCCAAGCCCAGCACCAAATACAGAATTAATTAAGTTCATCTTGGGCTTTTCTATGGTGCTTGTAGTATCTTAGGTCCAACTCCTCAAAGATGTTTAGCTGGCTAACGCCTACTGATTTCAGTGGGAGGGAGGGGCCTAAATACCTTAGGCCATCATGCTTTATAACCATTCAAGGATGTATCTTTATAACACCCCTGGGATGTTAAGCACTGCTCTCTTTCCCATTTTACGGCTGGGGAACTGACACACAAGGATCAACACTGTCAAAAGTGTGATGTGGTTTGGGGAACCCAAATTGAGAGTGTCAGTCTGTTTGTTTGTTTTTCAGAGCACTTCTGTCATAAACAGATAACTAAGGGTTAATGTCTCTTACACCTGGAAAGAAGTAACCTGAAACACCTGACCAGAGGACCAATCAGGAAACCAGACTTTTTCAAATCTGGGTGGAGGGAAGTTTGTGTCTGAGTTCTTTGTCTTGTGCCTATCTCTCCTTCGGCTATGAGAGGATCTCTGTTTCCTGCCTTTCTAATCTCCTGTTTCCCAGTTGTAAGTACAAAAGATCAGATAGGGATTTATATGTTTTTTTATATTTACATGTGTGCAGTTGCTGGAGTGTTTTGAATTGTATTCTTTTGTAATAAGGCTGTTTATTCATATTTCTTTTAAGCAATTGACCCTGTATTGGTCACCTTAATACAGAGAGACCATTTTTATGTATTTTTCCTTCTTTTTACCTAAAGCTTTCTTTTTAAGACCTGTTGGAGTTTTTCTTTAGTGGGGAACTCCAGGGAATTGAGTCTGTGCTCACCAGGGAATTGGTGGGAGGAAGAAGTCAGGGGGAAATCTGTGTGTGTTAGATTTACTAGCCTGACTTTGTATACCCTCTGGGTGAAGAGGGAAGTACTTCTGTTTCCAGGACTGGAAATAGAGAGGGTGGAGTTCCTCTGTTTAGATTCACGGAGCTTGCTTCTGTGTATCTCTCCAGGAACACCTGGAGGGGGGAAGGGAAAAGGTTTATTTCCCTTTGTTGTGAGACTCAAGGGATTTGGGTCTTGGGGTCCCCAGGGAAGGTTTTTGGGGGGACCAGAGTGCCCCAAAACACTCTAATTCTTTGGGTGGTGGCAGCTTTACCAGGTCCAAGCTGGTAAGTAAGCTTGGAGATTTTCATGCTAACCCCCATATTTTGGACGCTAAGGTCCAAATCTGGGAATAGGTTATGACAACTACACATTTGATAGCACTTCATATATTCACAGCTAAGCTCCCATTGGCCTCAGTAGCCATTGTGAGAGCTCAGCACTTCTGCCAAGCAGACCCCTTGCATCTCATGTTGGGAACCCAGAAACACACTACCTTGCACCACCTTTAATAAATCCTGGAAAACAAACGAAGGCTGGATCAGGAGGACTTGGCCTGAAAACAACATGCGAAGAAAAGACGGAAGGTGACGTCCGTCCGGCATCTGTGGTCAATAGGTAAAACCCACCAAATCTAATGAGCGTGTTTTTGTACCCGGGCATATGTTTGAAGAATTGATTTCTTGCGGCAGCATCTCACGGAAGGCAAGCTGTGCATGTGAGCTGATGCTGACAAGGGAAATTGGAAGCTCACTGTTGTTTGACAGGTATATTATTCCAACTGCCCTCTATTTATTTACAAAACGAGAAGCTCAGATCCCTGAAATGATGCAAGTCAGAGCTGCGAGAGGCCTGGTTCCTTAGCCCTTTGGAGCTGGCCTCAATTTGCTTGACATTTCAAATGGATGAAAGGGGAAGGAAAAACACAGCCTTTGCTTCACAGCCTTTTCCCTCAAGCCGACAGACTTCACACTTAAAAAGCTAGGAGGGAAAGAATCCATGTTTATTTTGCTTGGCCACGGTGACAAACATGATACGGCTGCCATCACTCCATCAGACCTTCCCCACTCACATGCTCCTTCACTGGACTGAATGCTGCCGGGGGGCATGAGGGTGACTTCTCTTTTCCCCCATGTGGCAGTAGGGGATCTGATGAGGGGTGCAAGGGACATCATGGCTCAGATTGTCTTGCTGCCTCCCAGCCATTGGTGTCCCATAAGAGAGACATGAGGAGAGAGACTTGCTTCGGGGAGCCCTGCAGACAGAATTGCCAGACACCGTCCTCTGGGAAGGAGAATGGCATCACTAAAAAGTCACCGCTCTGTGCACCAGGGCCATGAACTGAAGATAGGTCAAGCATCCTTGAGGTCAACAGCATCAAAGACTGCTGATAGGTTTCAAAGGGTTGGCGTGGAGACAAATCTTTCTCCATGCTAAGAGGAGGCCATCTAGCCCCTATCAGACTCAAGCTCCTCATTTCCCCTTCCATGTTCTCCATAACTTAGCTTCCTCCTAGTCTCCTTTACTTCCCCACCAAGACCACTTCACTCATCCCACACTGCTCACCTGGAGGCTTCCTTTGTATCCATCTCCCACGTCCGCCTGGGCACTTCCTTGGTGCCAGGAACTCTCCTTCTGACCCCATCTGCCACACCTCCCCCACCCTCCCTTTCACTCCCTGCCCAAAAGCAATTTCCTTGCACTGGCTTTCAGACCAGTTGATCAGAAGGCGTTGAACCATGACACCGTAAATTACTTGGGGTCTGCCTGCTAAAGAGAACCCCTCTCCACTTGCTATGAGCTACCTTCTCGCTACTGGCCACAGTTGGGAGCAATGGGGATGCTCGCTCCAGAGTCACCCTACCTCCAGTTAGGTGCTTAGGAGGTTGCAACAGAGGGAGGTTTTCTTTGCCTCCACCACAGTCACAGCTTGCGATCCCTAGCAACTCTCCAGGCTGCATTTGATGGGCACGTGGTGAGCATGATTGCTGTTGGCATGAATGGGTGTGTGTGTGTGTGTGTGTGGCTTACCTTTAACAGAATAGCTATGTGTGTGAGTGCAGAGCCTGGCTATGTCTACACTGCAGTCAGAAGTGGGATTGCAGCACCCGCAGGCCTACCCGAGCTGGCTTTCATCTAGCTATGCTGAGTAACAATAGCAATGAAGCTGTGGCAGCGTGGGTCTGGGAGGCTCAGGCATGTGCTCAGCTTCCGGGGTGGGCAGGGCTAGTCCATGCAGGTGGCCACCAGTGCAAAGTTTGCTCAGATATGTGCAAATGCACCTGCTGATTCCAGTGTAGGCATCTCCTGTCTGCATTGGAAGGGGCAGGGGCTGCTTGGGTGTATCCTAGCCGGGCCAGCTCTAACTGTTTTGCTACCCCAAGCAAAAAAAAAAAAAAAAAAAAAAAAAAGCACCGCTCTGCTGTAACAATCCCCCTGAGTGCCACTCTGCCCCGCCGAAACAACCCCCCCAAGTGTTGCGCCATGCTGCCCCGCCGAAACCCCCCCTGGGTGCTGCCCTACTATGCTGTAACAGTCCCCCCCAGCTCCGCCCTGCCAAAACAACCCCCCCGAGTGCTGCCCCACTGAACCAAAAAAAACAACCCTGAGCGCCACCCCGCCCCTTACAAGGTGCTGCCCCAAGCACGTGCTTGGTCGACTGGTGCCTGGAGCCAGCGCTGTATCCTAGAAAAGTAGGCTAGAATGGACCTCAAGAAGTCATCAAGTCCAACCCCCTGCACTAAAGCAAGACCAAAGAAACCTAGGGTGTGTGTATATCTGTGCATGCTTTTGCCCTAGGTGATTTTCCTATCTTAAAGTCTGTTTGCGTGTACAGGGACCCTCTCCAGAAGGAACAGAGCTGGAGAGGCAGAGTTCTTGAAGAATCTGGGGATGATTAAATGAAGCGGATTCACTTGTATGTTACTGGAAAATTGAAATGAGTATCAGCCTCTGACTTTGTAGCTTATTCAGCTCACGCCTCTTGCCTGCAAGCCCCAATGCAAAATTCATCAGGCGTCAGGCTATAGAAAACCACTGAGACATCCTGGGAAGCAGAGATTATGTCTGTCCTGAGAGGTAAACCACAAAATAGACCTGGACAGAATTTAAAAATTCTTTCTCCTCTTTCATGCACTCTGGTTGGACCAGCATTTGGAAAGTATGGCCCAGCTTGGATGCCTATAAAAGGACCATACGCTCCATTTGAATATGGAATTGATGGCTACCTGCCAAGACCACCAGATCTGGATGTTGCTCTGAAGTTCTGCTGTCCATCTGAGAAGGCCTCCAAAAAAAGCATGATTTAAGCCTCACTACCCCTCTGTGAAGTAGGCAATGGGCCTAGATCTCGGGGTGGGGGTGGGAACAGTGCATTCCATGTGGACATTATAATCCCTGTTTCACAGGTGAGGCACAAGAGAGGGCAAATAACTTGCTCCAAGATGTACAAGAATGATATTTAGAGCCAAGGTCAGTGGGTTACGCTCAGCATGAAGCTGGGCTACTGTGTTATGTATTCTTTGTATTACAGCCACACTTAAGCTCCCAGTTAAGATGAGGGCCCCATTTGTGGGGCACTTAGCAAGAGACATCCCAGAGAGTTTACAATCTAAAGTGATTGACAAGGGCTGATAAGTGAAACAGAGGCACAAGGAGGGGAAGTTACTTGCCCAAGGTTACCCATCAAGTTCGTGGCAGAGCAAGGAAGACACGCTACATCTGACTCCCAATCCAGTGCCCTATCTCCTAGGCCATGCTGCCTCCAAAGAATCACCCTTTTAGGCCATTTCCTGCTCAGTTTGGGGTAATCCCACAGTGGGTCCCATAACAAGCTCCTTCTTTGTGCCTGGAGCTAATTGGAACATGGTAAGGATTTCCCTGAGTACTGTCAGAGCTAAGTATTGTGATTCCAACAATGGATGAGATTCCAGCACCATCAAACCCAAACCTTCACCCTCGAAAGTGAGCCCTGAACCCCGGCCTGAACTCACCACTCGACCAAAACCTGCCGCCTCCCCAGCTCATGAAGGGTTACAAGCGGAAGTAAATTCATCCCCATCCCCCTGGAGAGAGCAACGGCAGCTTAACCCTGGTTTTACCTGAACTTAGAAGCACAGGCTCTCCCTTTCTCACACAGCAGAGTGGCCAACGGGGTTAGTTGTTTTATTCAAAAAACTGAAAAGCCCTGCTGTTTTCTCAGCAGTGATTAGGTGAAAAAGAAAGAGAGAGACACACGCAGAGACCTAACCTTAGACCCCTACAGCGATGGAGTGCTGTCTAAGATGAGAGACTGAAGAAATAAAAATTATATGTTGTTGATGTTATGAATTCATTGTGCCCTTAGGTTTGATTTCACCCCCACCCGCATCATTTCTTTTTTAACCTATCAGTCTATTGAAGTCACTTAGCCATCGAAGGTGAGAATACAGCTGGTATTGGAATGAATTTGCTGGGTGGCAATCTCCACGGGTCCTTGTGTGTGTCTCCAGTGGCACCTTCTCCAAATTAATAACTCAGGAGGGAATACAGCTTTTAAATGAATAAAATCCTCCTAGACTAAAAGGTATTCAAAGCTGTTGAGGAATCTGTTTATATGCTTCCTCCTGTGCCCTGCTGGCCTCGGAGAGGAAACCCTCCTTCGGTGTTTGTATTGTGAAGACGAACTTAACCGATCCCAGAAGATTAGAGGAGCATGTCCGGAAGGAGTACCCAATGTTCCCAGCTCTCATCTGAAGTCAGTGGATGTTGCAGTTGCTCAGTAGCTCTCAGAATGAGGTTCTAAGGCAAGATAATGCGCGTGAGCAGTGAATAAAAAGCAAAAGTGGGGAAATGATCTCCTCACTCCCTCACCTGTCAAGCCTGGCAGGATGTTTTGAGCTGAGTTGGAAATGGTTTTCCCGTCCTGCAAAAATTTTCAAGATTTCCAGACTTTTTCCCATCTCAAATGGTGACTCAATGTTGACGTTTCAAAATGTTTGCAAACAGAAAAAAAAAATTGGTTTGGGTCAATCAAAATGTCTCACTTTGATCATTTCAAAAAAATTGTTTTGATTTTGTACATTTTAAAGTTTTTGTTTAAAAAGATCAATAATTACCTTACATTCCTAAGCAAAAAGTCATTCTGAACCAGAATTATTATTATTATTTATTTATTATTATTTTGCATTTGGAAAATGTCAAATATCTCCTATTTCAACAATTTCAAAACATTTTCTTTTCCTTACAATCATTTTTAAGCTGAGAAATTCCTCATTCATGTTCCTTTCCCACAAACGCTTTCCATTTCTACGAACTGACATTTTTCAACAAAGAAAAACCTTTTTGCAAACAGCTCGTTTTTCAGCATCCTGAGCCAGCCTGTCCTCTCTGCTAGCATTTAGTGGTAATTTCTAGGTAGGTAGATAGCTTTAGATACTAATTTGGGATCTTAAACTATTTTTTATGTGTGCGCTTTGCAGCTCACCTTTAAAGTCTCTTCAAAGAGCAGAGTGGAACAGGCTCAAAGGCAGTGTGCAGGGTCAGGAGATGATAGCATCCTATGTGTCAGAAATAGTGGGTGCAAAGAGATTCATTCTCCTGCTGCTTTAAGCTACATTATGACCAGGGACTTCTGACCTCTAACATCACAATGCAATGTTTTCCCCTCCACCTTTCTCCTCTCACCATGCCTCCAGCCGGCTTCAGGACACGTCCTTTCCTCTCTCTCCAAACATCACAGGTAGTGAACAAGGCTGCAGAGTCCAAGGCTGCCAGATCACATGCCCTTTAATGAATATGGAAGCAATGGATTCATTAGTCGCAGGCCATATGTGCCTTTAAAAAGCTGCTGCAAAGCATGATGCGGTGTGTATTTGGGGACAGAGCATGGAAGTCACCCAGTGGTGGATAAAAGCTGAGAGAATTCTGTCCAGTGGCTGGCTGCCTGGCTTGGTCCTCTCGCTGACAGGGATGGACTTTTCTGCTGTGAATGAATCTTACTGGTTTCTTTCCCTTACATGGTTTGATCGATAGCTGCTTGGTTTAAACTGGGCCCAAACAAAAAACCCCAATCCCCTTGACTTAGTGGGTGTTAAAAATCCAGACCTGAATTTTGTAAATGGTCCCTCACTTTAGAATGAGTCTGAAGCAAGGCCCAGATTTCCAAAGGTAATTAGGTGCCTAAAGATGGAGAGAAGCATCAAAAGTGCCTAAGCAGGTTTGGGTATGTAACTCTCATTGATTTCAATGGGACTTAGGTACCCAGCTTGATTAGTGCTTTTAAAAATCCCACTAGATTCCTCTCTGTATTTATAGATACCCGAATACCTTTAAAAATCTGGCTCCAATTATCTGAAATCTGGAGCACTGCAACTCCAGACCAGGATCTGGATTTTGCACTGTGAGCTAGTCTCTCTGGCACGTTCCAGCCAGTATTCCAGCTCATTGGCCTCTTTTCATAAGACAGCTATGCTGTCAGTTTGCCTCTTAGGTGAAGGATAAAATCTTGCCCCCTCTTCTCTTTTTATGCAGTTACAGACTATAGTCTCTTATGCCAGTAGGTCCCATCTTCAGAGACTTCTCTTTGGTTTCCTTTGTCTGGGCCAGCCCCCATCTCAGGCAGTAAACACAGCCTGTCTCCATAGATGTCCATTGTTCTGTATGCTGATTGAGTTAGTCCTGAGGCTCGCCTTGACTCACTTTCCTTTGACAGTTTTGGAACCTAATATTTTACATTTGTCCTAACTCTTAAACTATTTCCCTTACAATCATCTTGCAACAATTATAAGGACCGGTGGGCTTCAGGCTTTTGGTAGAGACCTCACATGCCACCCATTGGTGAAATAGTATGTCAGTACCAGACCTAGGGGATCCCTGTAAAGCCTTGTGCACCCCCTGTGCCCACTACCATCAGGCACCAGAAGTCTCTGGGTCACACTCACCCATCTCTTTGTGTGCTCCTATCCAACTCCAGCCAACACTCCTCCCTCTACACTTGTGTTATTTTCCAGTCCCAGAGCAGATACAGGACTTGGAAATTGAGAACTTCCTGTCCATGTAAACCCGCTTGGTAACTGCCCTCCCTCACACCGAGATTGAACTAAACAAATTCATGGAGGATAGGTCCATCAATGGCTATTAGTAAGGATGGGCAGGGATGGTCTCCCTAGCCTCTGTTTACCAGAAGTTGGGAACGGGTGACAGGGGATGGATCACTTGATCATTTCCTGTTCTGTTCATTCCCTCTGGGGCACCTGGCATTGGCCACTGTCAGAACATAGGATACTGGACTAGATGGACCTTTGGTCTGACGCAGTATGGCTGTTTTTATGTTCTTTGGGCAGGATCCCCAATGTGGTGCCCACAGGCACCATGACACCCACCAGGGCGTCTAAGTGCGTCCACATACTGGCCGGCGGATGAACATCCACTGAAATGCCACCAGCAATCTACGTCATCCACAGGCATCGCTGCCAAAATGCTGTAGATTTTTGTCGGTATTTCGGTGGCGACACCTCTGGATGACACTGCTTGTCGGTGGCATTTTGGCGGCGACGCCCATTGACGTTGCCGCTTGTCGGTGGAATTTCAGCGGATGCTCATCCACCGCCATGGCCCTCTGTGGCTCATTTTCTGGCACCTGGCAGATGAAAAAGGTTGGGGACCACTGTTCTTAGGGGATGTCTTGATATTGCTGGGATTTTTTTTTTTTTAATTTTAGCATCACCAAGCAGCAGTTCCCTGATTGTGATTGTGACTAGGCCAGTGCTGAGAGGCTCTCAAGCCTTTTACTTCTCGATTGTTAATCTGAATCCAGTACAGGCTGGTAGTGACCAGAAACTGAGCCCATCTGTTGGGTTCTTAGAGTCCCACAAAATTAGGTTGCACAGTCAATGGGTCTGCACCACTCTGCAGGGTGGCCCAGGAATCAAGCCCCAGAGCCATGAGTCTCCAGGGATGGAACCCAGCTCTCCTCTGCTCCTGATCTTGGACTTTTGACACGGCCCCGTGCCTCAAGTTTCCCATCTGTAAAATGTGAACAATAATACTGCAGGGCCTTCTTTCTGAAGCACACTGACCTCTGTGGTCGTGGAAACTGTTGATCTTCACCTGGCACCTTTTGTTGGTAGCCTCAGCAGAGAGGCCAAGAAATGAATGAGCCAGAGACTGGACTCCATCTTCCGTTCAGGGTTGAGGCCCATCATGCAGGCAACTTATGCAGCTCCTGCTTGACATGCTCTGAGAATAAAGAGAGGATTGCAAGATTTCGAAGCACCTCTTACCACCTGTAATTCACTAACACAAAGAAAAAGCCAGCACCCACATCTGGCTCTGATCATTGCTGCCTAGCATGTAGAGCTTTCTTTTTGAGTGGTCATATGTGCACTTTGCAAGCAGAACCTGTGTGGCAGCCATGGGCAGGCAAGAACATCTGAGCCTCCTGGATTCTGGAGCGCTTTGGGGAACTGCCTGGCATTGACTGATGCTCTGATTTAAGATGGCGAGGGCTGCAGGTCGATCAATACTCTAATCAACACGGCAGGCATCACAGCCACTTCACCGCTCACCTCAGCTGGGAAGAAAACAAGAGAGCAAGAGATTAACTCAAGAGCTTAGAACTCCTCTTGATGAATAATTGAATCAATGAGCCTGGGAGGGGCCCAAAATGCAAGCAGGGAGCAAGGGGAGGAGAAGCAGGAGGGACACCAGGCAGGGGGAAAAAAGGCTTTCAAGCGAAAAGAGGAACTACAGTGGCTTTCACGTTGTAGTGTGCAGTGCAGCTGCCTCTGATCTAGGGAAAGGAGAGGAGAAACATGACTTCAGCTGATTGGTGGAACTTGTGTGCCTTGGACTGTTGTCCCCTCCGTCCCCCTCACTTTTTCAGTGTTCCCTTTTAAAGAGTGTTAAAATGCTGCCCCCACTGATTAGAGCAGTTGCAGAAGGCTCTTCTTCTGAATCACAATGAAAGCCCGGTGAGTGTGGATGGCTTTTTACAGGGTGTGTGGGTAGGGTTTTTGTAATTAAATAAAGTAATAATAATAATAATTAATAATTAATAAAAATGGACTTATATATCCATAATGTTCCAGATACTGAATAGATCTAAGGGGGAATGCAAGGTTCATACAGCCCTGGGGCTACTTGAAATCAATCCTATAGCTTTCCAGTTCCAAGACCTTTTTGAAGTGGGGACACACAAATGCGCACACACAAAAGGAAATCTGTTGGGTGATGCTGATGGTGTGGGTGGAATGGGTTAGATGCAACATGGGAGATAGCCTGGCTTGTACTCTCCAGGTCCCAGATGCAAGCAGAGACCCACTGCTGAGGGGCATAAAGATATATGAGCAGAGGAGGAGGAAGGGGTTTGCCAGGATGGATCAGAGAAATACTGTTTGGATTAGGAGAGAAGGAAACTAAGAGCTGTTTGATAATAAAAACTAGGTCCCTTGTACTGTTAAGGGCTGTTAATGGAGAAAAGACAGTTTTGGGGACTGTGTGCACACCTGTCTTAACTTGACCCCAGATTGGAGCCAAAGTCCTTAACAGGAAACACACCTAGGTGACCTGCATTACACAATCATTTTGCCTTTTCCGTGGGTGTAGAATGAGCTTTGGACTCAATGGCTGGTTAGTGCCTGTGCTCTATCTTAGAGCTGGTGAAAGGGGCAGGATTGGCCATACTGGAGAATGAAGTCCAGAAGAGAAGGCACACCCAACCCTCAGCTGTGCATCAGCTCCTTCCACACTGCCCTACACATAGGACTCAGTTCTGTCCTGCCGTGTTTCATTTTTCATGGCCTATTCATTCTTTCTGCTGAGTCTGGAATAACGGCGCCAGTTGTGGTGGGTTTTAGTGAGGTGGGCAATGCTCCACGAAGAACGGGTCTGAGACCCACCAAGTCATTTCATATTGGCCATCAGCTGGTAATGACTTGCATCTCACTGCCAACAGGAGCTAGATTCAAACGGGCATTGTAGAGATGTAAGACCCTGCTGCATCCCCTTTCCAATCCCCTGAGCCTGTTTTTGCATTCCGCTTTGATTTGCCTCCCATTCACATCTCCCATCAGCTCCGCTCAGTTCATCGTCTGTACATTTCTCTTCAATCCCAAAATTTAATTCAGTTCCTACTGCCTTGCAGATCATCCCGATGAAATCGCTGCTTCCTTGTTAAAATGGGTTCCCTTTTTGGTTGTCATGTGGGGAAGATGGAGATTTCTTTTTAAAGGCTTCATGCAGATGTTTGGCATTTGCTGTTGTTCAATAAAGTTGATCATTTTGCTCAAGAGGTATCAATGCAATTTTCCACGCCACCGGCTTAAAGATTGCATCTTGGTTAAAAAAACAACCCCTCTCTGTCCCTGCAAAACCAACAACAACCATTCTTTTCCTCTCTATTTGAGTTGAAAAGGAATAAACAAAAGAAAGGGAAAAAATCCTATGTTGTCTCAACAGCAAATATATTAGTAGCTTATTTAAATCGAGGTGAGTCAGTCCAGAGTAGATATCTCTAGCACATTTTTGTGACTCCTTATTTCATCTGTGTCATGGCTAGCATAGCGATAGCATAGCTGGGGAATGCCTTTCCACACCATTACATTTCCCAGTGAAATATGTATGAATTACCGCTGATGGTGGTTGGAAGCTATCTGGACATAAAACATGCAGAAAATGAAATATTAACTTTCCTATCCAACCCGGTAGCGGCTGTTATGTTTTGTATTATAACACGTTAAAGTGAAATACTGGAATAAAAAATAAAAATAAAACTCCCAGACTCCCATCCTGGCAGTATTGTGCATAAATGACATTGGATGTGGATGATAAAATTGGAAAGTGTGTGTGGGGGGGGGAGGTATATTCACAGTTTAGTTGACGATGAATATAAATAGGGACTGAGCCAAATACAGGTTGGAAAGAATCCTCTAGAAACTTTACTTTGATTAAATTACTACAAGTTGCATTGGTAAATACGAAAAAAAACCCAAAACCTTATAGACTCAATGGGCAAGGCTCACCTTCAGTGTCACTGTATTAATTTAAATTAGTTCATATTCAGGGTGAATTTTGTCCATTACTTGTAATTGCCTCATTTTGTTCCTTGTATATTGAATTAGGCCTTGATTCAGTATGATATTTGAGCCTGTGAGTAACTTTTAGCACAAGAGGGGACATGATCTGGTGGATGGGACACTGAACTGGGAGTCAGTAGACTTGAGGTCTAGTCTCAGTTCTGCCACGGACCTACTGTATGACCCTGGGAAAGTCACTTCCTCGCTCTGTGTCTCTGTTTCCCCTCTTACCTTCTGTTGATTTAGATTGTAAATAAGTAGGGGCAGGGAGTGTATCTTACCATGTGTATGTACAGCTACTAGCACCAGAGGACCCTGATCTCAGCTGGGGTCCCTGGATGCTACGTTAATAATAAAACTCCTTTCAGATTAATAGATTTTAAAGCCAGAAGGGACCACTATGAGAACATAGCCTGACCAACTTTCTCTGTTTATACAGTGGCTAAAATGGGAGTTAAAGTTATGCCAGTGCTTAAGTTTCTTACTGAGTTTGGCACCCAGGGCCTGATTCAGCACCCATCAAAGAGAATGGAAAGATTCCCATTGACTTCAGTAGTCTTTTGGATCAATCTCTAACGGCCAGATCAATGGGAGTTAGGCACCTAGGGATCTTTAAAAGTCTGGGCTCAAATGACCTAGGACTGCTAATTTATGCATTCACACCTGTCTAATGTTATTTCTCTCACTTCCTTCCTTCCATGTTCTTGTTTCTTCACCTACTGAGTACTGCCTAAATCCCTGAGTCTGAGTTCTCTGGAGTGCGCTTGTGATTTTTCTCATTATGTTATTTGTTTCTACTGCAGGGTCCTAATCTCTCTTTGAGGTCCCTTGGCAATAAAGCAATAGAAATATTAATAATAATAAGTTACTAATAATTAATAATGATATCCTGGGCTTTATGCAGCCGCAGACACTGAGCAAAATTCATCCTTCATATCCTATAATGAATTGACCTGTGTTGTGTTAGAATGTTTGTCACACATGACACTTAGAATCTTTTATTAAGGAAGTCAAAAAATAGCCCTGGGTGATGTCTGTGTCATTAGTTCTATTTTACCAGTGAGGAGACTAAGGCACAGAAAGGTTAACCAACTTAACCTACATCACACAATGAGTCACTGGCAGAGCTGGGACTAGAACCTAGTAGTCCAAGCGCCCATTTGGAATCTCAAAGTGTTACATATACTGCTCCCACCCTCAGACCCAGAGCTACATAAAAGAGACTTATTGTAAGTAAAGTAAAGTAAAACTATTTCCCCGTGTTTATTCCCCCCTGTTCTTCATACCTTCTTGTCAACTGCTGTAAATGGACCATTTTTATTACCACTACAAAAAGTTTTTTTCTCTCCTGCTGATATTAGCTCACCTTAACTAATCACTCTCATTAGAGTGTGAATGGTAGCACTCATTGTTTCATGTTCTCTCTCTCCTCTCTCTTTCTCTCTCTCTCTCTATATATATCTTCCTGCTGTATTTTCCACTACATGCATCCGATGAAGTGGGCTGTAGCCAACAAAAGCTTATGCTCAAGTAAGTTTGTTAGTCTCTAAGGTGTCACAAGTACTCTTAGAATCCTGTGGCACCTTATAGACTAACAGACGTTTTGGAGCATGAGCTTTCGTGGATGAATACCCACTTCCTCAGATGCATCTGAGGCATCTGAGGAAGTGGGTATTCACCCACGAAAGCTCATGCTCCAAAACGTCTGTTAGTCTATAAGGTGCCACAGGATTCTTTGCTGCTTTTACAGATCCAGACTAACACGGCTACCCTCTGATACTTGACAAGTACTCTTGTTCTTTTTACAGATACAGACTAACACGGCTGCTACTCTGAAACCTGTCATTGTAAGATGTGTAATTCTATTAGCCACAGTCTGATGCCTGTGTTCCCAATCCTGGATGAGGGTGGGTGTGCTGAAAACAGATAGGTGGAGAGATGAGTCACAAACTGGTGGCTGAAGAGTTAAATTTTCCTGGGGAAGAGACTTATCTCCATTCTCTGCCTCTGGAGAAGATGGAGGTCTAGTGCCTGATAATTGGACAAGCTGGTTGAGTTGTGAGAGGAACAGGTGATAATGGAGCTGGTGATAATTGGGAGCTAAAATGAGCTTTAATTAGCAGCTGGCCACCAGGTGTTCTGAGCTATATAAATGAAGGAGTGGCACAGTTGTGTGGGACATTTGACTCAGGAAGTTGGTAGAGATTGAAATTGGTCATGAAATGTCCTTTTATTTTGGTAGAATTACAACTTTTTCGCATATGTTTGAGTAAGTGCTTACCTTGTGCCACGCTGCAGGACATGGTGTAGCATGGCATGGTGGGAACAGGTGTGCTTTGTGTGAAACCCCCTTTAGCAGTGATGTCTCGTGGTGACTTAACAGACTCCTGAATCCATTTAATTCAGCTGCCATGAGCTAATTTAACTGAGCTGGCTTGCTGTGTTTCACAGTGTGGGGAATCCTTCATTGCACATGACTGGAGGGGCAGTTCTTAAGGCTTTTACATCAAGGGATGGAGGATTCGATTTAGTGTTTTGACAAGATGCTTACAATCAGCATTTGTCTTATTTGAGCCCCAGTCAGTTTGGTTCTCATAGGTAGCAGCCCTGGGCACATACAGACCATCATTGGGGCTGGTCTTGAGATGCATGGATCTTTCCTGCCAGCAAAAAAATAGCCCCCCCCCCCAAGTTGCCCGTAGGAGGCAGTTCACGCAATGGGTCATATGCTAGTGCCTGCCCAGGTGGAGGGGTCTGATGGTGATGCCACAACATCTGAGGAGCTTGAGAGGGAAAGTACCTCCTTGGTGATCCATCTCCCTGCAAATTCAGGATCGTTTTCTGCATGCTGTCTAGAGCTACTACCTTCCTCCAGGGTTTGACTGCTGGAGAAAGAGCTAGGCAGGGCCTGTCAATTGCAGGTGGTGGCCCACCTAAGTGGGTTTTTTTGCAGCTATTTGTTCTCCTTGTGTCTGGCCCTGACTGTAAGAAAAGTCACCTCATGATGTGCGTGCAGTCATTTGATGGGTGCCATGTGCATCTCACTTGCCACAGGAGCCCAGGGAACTTGCTGCTTTGGCTATTTGTTCCTTTCCCCAAAGGATCGTCATACAGCGGCTGGCAAGTCTCTGGGACCTCCCGCTGTAAGAAGGCTCAGTTAGAGCAGGGAAGAGGGGATGCTGTAGACGTGGGCAGCCTCCCCAAACCAGGGCATGCATTGAACCAAAGCCCTGCTCCTTCCTGGAGCATTGGCTTGGAAAAGCCTGTAAATGAAGCCTGGCTAAATGGAGTAATTAAGTGGAATAAGTTAAGTGGAGGAAGTAAGCAGAGTAAATCTTCAGGTTCATTCTGACTCAGCATCCTTTTCACGTTCTCTGCTCTCAGCTGGGTGTGAATAAAAAGTACATCATTGGTGGGAAGCTCCGTGGGCTGTGTGGCACTTCACTACCACCGGCCCTTAGCAGGAGGGAGCCTTGTCTGGGCCTGCTGGGGACCAGCTCCCTGTATCTCCCACCCATAGACAACCCAAGCAGTCCCCTCTTAGCCCCTCTGCTGACCTACGCTCCAACCCCCCCGAGATCTTCCTGCGGGGTCCAGCTCCTGATCTGCTGGAATTCACAGAATCACCAGACCCAGACTCCCCAAAGGAACTGAGCACCCCAGTTCCACCTTAGAATGCAGCTCCACTTAACACAACACCTACCCTTGTTTAGAGAGAAAGCAAGTGCAAGTTTATTTAGCAAAGAACAGAGATTCCTGTGCTAGCAAACAGAAATTTTGGAAACAAAGGAGTACATCTAAAACGGAACCATAACAACCATCCTAGAGCCTGAACTCGGCTATCAAGATGTCCTCTTGTGAAACAAGAGACTTTACCAAAAGTCCTTTGCATGGAATTCTTCAACTAGGATGGCTAAGGCCCTCCTTTCATGAGACCAAGCCTGCTGGCAATTTGTCTCCCCAAATGAAGAGTGCCAGGGTGTTTTTCTGCACCCCTTAGATATATTAGACCAGTCCCTTGTTCTTTGCCTGTAAGCAGGGTTCCTTCCTCCACTGTTCACCTCTTCCTGTTCATTTCTTCTCTTGCAGTCCCTGCTATCTCTTCATTAGCATTTGACTCAGTATGCGAATAGGATCCTCTTGTAAGACATACAATACATCATGATCGACCAGGAAGATAAATGTCATCTCTCATCTCCTGTCTAGTGGAACCTGTTTTAAGGCATATAATCTCTGGGTGACCTGCCTTTAACTTCATGGCTTTAAGAACATAATTTCCAATGTAAATACATATCTCCTTACACAGTATTTGCATGTACATTTCACAAAGATGATGAGGACCAGTGTGACACAGGCTTTCCATAGAGATCTTTTATGACACTCTTTGGTGAACTAGAATGCAGATAGATACCAGACCCAGGGTCTCCCTGTAGCTATGTAACCCTCTGTTAGTTGACATCAAGAGGTCCTTGGGTCAACTTGTCTGACCTCCTGCACATTGCAGGCCACAGAACCTCTCCCACCGACTCCTGTAATAGATCCACCTCTGGCTGACTTACTGAAGTCCTCAAATCTCAACTTAAAGCCTTCAAGTTACAGAGAATCCAACAGTTACTCAAGTTCAAACCAGCAAGTGACCTGTGCCCCCTGCTGCAGAGGAAGGTGGAAAAGCCCCAAGGTCTCTGCCAATCCAATCTGGGAGAAAATTCCTTCCCAACTAGGGTGACCAGACAGAAAATGTGAAAAATTGGGACAGGTGGGGGGGGAGTGTAATAGGAGCCTACATAAGAAAAAGACCCACAAATTGGGATTGTCCCTATAAAATCAAGACATCTGGTCACCCTATTCCCAATCCATATGTGGTGATCAGTTAGGCCCTGAGTGGGTTGGCAAGACCCTCCTGAGAAAGAATTCATTGTAATTACCCTGAGCCCTCCCCATCTAGCATCCCATCTCCACCTGTTGGATAAATTTGCTACTAGCAGTCTCAGATGGGCCACATGCCATTGTGGGCAACTTCATCATACCATCCCCTCTATAAACTTATCAAGCTCAGATTGGAAACAGTTATGGATTTTCCCCCTGCTGCTTCCCTTAGGATACTGTTCCAGAACTTCACTCCAGAACCATTGAGGTACTTAGCTATGTGTATGCAAGTAGGCAGGCATAATATAGCAGTAACTAAGATAGCAGAACAGCATCTCAGTAATCCATGATGTACCCCCTTGCCTGCTTGCCTTGATGCACGTATCTCCTGCACTGGTCAGGAGAAAGTCCTTTGAGAGCACCAGACCCCATGGAAAATTGGGGAAGGGGGAGGGCAGTGGATTTTGCTGATGAATTTTGTGTGTCTTAAATATCAGTTCTGCCTATATCTATCTGCCTAGGTTCTTATCAGGCACTCCTTACTGAGCAGGCAGAGCAGAACTCAAAGGATCAGGCTGTTCAAGAATGGGCCTAACCAACTGACTAGATTTCTTCTTTTGCCCTAGGAAGTTACTGAAATGTCCCCATCTTCTTTCCATATGTTTGTGACCTTTTCCTCTTCCTTTTCCCTCGTCTTCTGCTTGATTGTTGGAGGAGAGGTGGTCTTGTGGTAGAGATGCAGGACTGGAATGCTGGGGACCTGTGTTCAGGTCTTGACTTGGTCAAGCACTTCCTGTATTACCACAGACAAGTCACTTTCCTGTGCCTCAGTTTCTCATCTGTAAAATGAGGACATTGATGCTTCCCTGTCTCCAGGGGAAGGCTGAGATGATGGAAGACTCTCTGTTTTGAAGGGGTTCAATTAATGCAAAGATGAGGATATATCATTCTAGAAAGACTTAGGGTAAAGAAGGACATCTTGCATTCTGCTCCAAAGGCTGTAAGGTCTGTTATCATTCTTTCCTCTTCCAGAAGGGTGTTCCATAGCATTGGGTCAGTTCATTAAAAGCAGCCATGGAGTTGCCATTTAAACTCAGAGCATCATCCACAACTTCATCTGAGGCCTTTCTGGGTCGTTCTTTGTTCTCATTATGCGACAAAATCCATTTTTCTTTCGAGGTTTGCAGAAAGAGAACAATAGGAAACAAATACAGCCATAGAAAAGTTCAAATAAAAGCTACATTACAAACCCACATTCAAGTCATCACAGAGTCCACCAGATTCGTCAATGACCAAAGCCTTCCAGGTAATGAGTCCTACTCAGCGATTGCTCGGAGAAATAATGCATTTTGGAAGCAAGCAATCAGTATATGCTGAATAGGAATCTATTTCACAAGCATTTTATCTACTGTTAAGGACACAAAAGCTGGGGAAAGGAGATAACTATCCCTATTAATATTGATTAGACCATTATATATCTGAAAAAGTGATTATAGTCTGAGGGGCTTGCATCTTCCCAATGTAGAGAATCCTGCTTTGAAATCATTAAATCAGCAAGTGATAGGTTGCCTTTCATGAATTGTAATTTACCACAAATCTAGCAGCTTTGGCCAAAAAATAAAAAAACAAAAACCCAACAACCAAAAAAACCCAAACCCCAAGACTAGGAAGAGGTTTTGGCAAATAATCCTCAATCACTAAGCTGCTAGTTTTCCTTCCACTTTTCTGCATCGTTTCTGATTTGTTGGGGTGTCTTTTTCCTCACAGTAGAGAAAACACTTGGTTGCAGTGATATAGAAAGGGGCTTCTTTATTGAGGTGGCTAGACACTGAGGTTCTTTCATGTTATTCAGTTCTTAGACACTGTGCTCACCACACAGGGTCTCCCTAAATCCTGGTTTGGATTTAGCAGTCATGGAAGGAACTGTGGGTGAATGTCACTGTCCACCTGAGAACTTCTGCGCTATGCTTATTCCAAGGGTATGTCTACACTGCAAATGAAGATATGATGCTAGCATGGGTAGCAATAGTGACATAGATGTGGAGAGACGGGCTAGCAACCGCTGTGGAGCCTGGGTAATTATTTGATTATTATTCATATTATTTGCATTATTATTTGTATTTATTATCATAGCACCTAGGAGGCCCAGTCCGTTGCGCTAACATTGCACCAGCCCAGAACAAAAAGACAGTCTCTGCCCAAGGAGCTTACAAGCTACATTTTCTATGCCTATGGCACCTTCATTTGTAGTGTAGTCATAATGGGAAGCTGAAGAGCAGTCTGCAAACAGGAGCTGGAGTGAATGCTATTTTGTCTTTTTTCCCCCCCTGTCATAAACAGATTGTTAAGGGTTAATGTCTCTTGTACCTGTAAAGGGTTACAAGCAAGGAACTGGACACCTGACCAGAAGACCAATCAGAAGACAAGATACTTTTAAATTTGGGCGGAGGGAAGCTTTTGTGTGTGTTCTTTGTCCGTTGTGGGTTCTTCTCTCGGAGGGTCTGAGAGAGACCAGACATTACTACAGGCTCTCTAAGTTCTT
The DNA here is from genome assembly GCF_025201925.1 of Gopherus flavomarginatus. Classification (NCBI taxonomy): domain Eukaryota; kingdom Metazoa; phylum Chordata; order Testudines; family Testudinidae; genus Gopherus; species Gopherus flavomarginatus. The sequence continues at coordinate 22,362,850 of NC_066629.1, read as the reverse complement.
TTCATATAGTAAGTAAAAACAGGCGGTTTAGGCTTTTTGATTGTTTTACTCTATTTGCAATTGTGGACCTGGCTGGTTAACTTTTATATGTGTAGTTGCTGGGAATATTTTGATTTGTATTGGTACTGGGGGGAAAGTCTCTTTCTGGTGTCTAGTATCAGAGGGGTAGCCGTGTTAGTCTGGATCTGTAAAAGCAGCAAAGAATCCTGTGGCACCTTATAGACTAACAGACGTTTTGGAGCATGAGCTTTCGTGGGTGAATACCCACTTCCTCAGATGCATGTAGTGGAAATTTCCAGGGGCAGGTATATATATGATAGCAAGCAAGCTAGAGATAACTAGATCAGTTCAATCAGGGAGGATGAGGCCCTGTTCTAGCAGTTGAGGTGTGAAAACCAAGAGAGGAGAATCTGGTTCTGTAGTTGGCAAGCCATTCACAGTCTTTGTTTAATCCTGAGCTGATGGTGTTAAATTTGCAGATGAACTGAAGCTCAGCAGTTTCTCTTTGAAGTCTGGTCCTGAAGTTTTTTTGCTGCAGGATGGCCACTTTAAGGTCTGCTATAGTGTGGCCAGGGAGGCTGAAGTGTTCTCCTACAGGTTTTTGTATATTGCCATTCCTAATGTCTGATTTGTGTCCATTTACCCTTTTCAGTAGAGACTGTCCAGTTTGGCCGATGTACATAGCAGAGGGGCATTGGTGGCATATGATGGCGTATATTACATTGGTGGGGGTGCAGGTGAATGAACCGGTGATGGTGTGGCTGATCTGGTTAGGTCCTGTGATGGTATCACTGGTGTAGATATGTGGGCAGAGTTGGCATCGAGGTTTGTTGCATGGATTGGTTCCTGAGCTAGAGTTATTATGGTGCGATGTGCAGTTACTGGTGAGAATATGTTTCAGGTTGGCAGGTTGTCTGTGGGCAAGGACTGACCTGCCACCCAAGGCCTGTGAAAGTGTGGGATGATTGTCCAGGATGGATTGTAGATCCTTGATGATGCGTTGGAGGGGTTTTAGCTGGGGGCTGTATGTGATGGCCAGTGGAGTCCTGTTGGTTTCTTTCTTGGGTTTGTCTTGCAGTAGGAGGCTTCTGGGTACACGTCTGGCTCTATTGATCTGTTTCCTTATTTCCTCGTGCGGGTATTGTAGTTTTGAGAATGCTTGGTGGAGATTTTGTAGGTGTTGGTCTCTGTCTGAGGGGTTAGAGCAAATGCGGTTGTACCTCAGTGCTTGGCTGTAGACAATGGATCGTGTGATTTGTCCGGGATGGAAGCTGGAGGCATGAAGGTAGGCATAGCGGTCGGTTGGTTTTCGATATAGGGTGGTGTTAATGTGACCATCACTTATTTGCACCATGGTGTCTAGAAAGTGGATCTCCCGTGTAGATTGGTCCAGGCTGAGGTTGATGGTGGGGTGGAAGCTGTTGAAATCGTGGTGGAATTTTTCCAGAGTCTCCTTCCCATGGGTCCAGATGATGAAGATGTCATCAATGTAGCGTAGGCAGAGAAGGGGCGTGAGTGGACGAGAGCTGAGGAAGTGTTGTTCCAGGTCAGCCATAAAGATATTGGCATATTGTGGGGCCATGCGGGTGCCCATAGCAGTGCCACTGATCTGGAGATATATATTGTCATCAAATTTGAAATAGTTGTGTGTAAGTATAAAGGCACAGAGCTCAGCAGCCAGTTGTGCTGTGGCATCATCAGGGATAGTGTTCCTGACAGCTTGTATTCCATCTGTGTGTGGGATGTTTGTGTAGAGAGCCTCTACATCCATGGTGGCTAGGATGGTGTTTTCTGGGAGGTGACCAATGCATTGTAGTTTCCTCAGGAAACTGTATTGTAGTTTCCACTGGCCATCACATACAGCCCCCAGCTAAAACCCCTCCAACGCATCATCAAGGATCTACAACCCATCCTGGACAATCATCCCACACTTTCACAGGCCTTGGGTGGCAGGCCAGTCCTTGCCCACAGACAACCTGCCAACCTGAAACATATTCTCACCAGTAACTGCACACCACACCATAATAACTCTAGCTCAGGAACCAATCCATGCAACAAACCTCGATGCCAACTCTGCCCACATATCTACACCAGCGACACCATCACAGGACCTAACCAGATCAGCCACACCATCACTGGTTCATTCACCTGCACATCCACCAATGTAATATACGCCATCATATGCCAGCAATGCCCCTCTGCTATGTACATCGGCCAAACTGGACAGTCTCTACGGAAAAGGATAAATGGACACAAATCAGACATTAGGAATGGCAATATACAAAAACCTGTAGGAGAGCACTTCAACCTCCCTGGCCACACTATAGCAGACCTTAAAGTGGCCATCCTGCAGCAAAAAAACTTCAGGACCAGACTTCAAAGAGAAACTGCTGAGCTTCAGTTCATCTGCAAATTTAACACCATCAGCTCAGGATTAAACAAAGACTGTGAATGGCTTGCCAACTACAGAACCAGTTTCTCCTCTCTTGGTTTTCACACCTCAACTGCTAGAACAGGGCTTCATCCTCCCTGATTGAACTGATCTAGTTATCTCTAGCTTGCTTGCTATCATATATATACCTGCCCCTGGAAATTTCCACTACATGCATCTGAGGAAGTGGGTATTCACCCACGAAAGCTCATGCTCCAAAACGTCTGTTAGTCTATAAGGTGCCACAGGATTCTTTGCTGCTTTTTCTGGTGTCTGTAAGCTATAGGACCCTGTGATATTTACATCTTGAAGTTACAGAGATAATTCTTTACTTTTTCCTTTCTTTTATTAAAAGATTTATTTTTTAAAGAACCTGATTAATTTTTTTTCCCTTGTTTCCCTTGTGTTATTCCAGGGGATTGGGATAACTCACCAGGACGGGTGGGGGGGAGACGGGAGGGGGAGAGATAGAATCTCTCTTTGTTTTCCTTGAATCTGTTTGCCTCTTTGTGGAAGGGAAGGGAGATGCTTCTCTGTATGGTGATTTAAGAGGTTGGATCAGTATCTCCCAGGATAGCCCAGGGAGGGAAATTCTGGGTGGGGGAATGGTTTATTTCTCCTTGTTTTAAGAACCCAAGGGATCTGGGTTGTTGGGGTCCCCAGGGACGGTTGGGGAGATCAGAGTGCCCCAAAACACTATATTTTTGGGTTGTGGCAGTGCTATCAGATCTAAGCTGGTAATTAAGCTTAGAGGATTCAGGTGCTAGTATCTCATTTTCTGAACTCTAAGGTTCAGATCTGAGAAAGACCCCACATTAAAAAAAATGTTCAGCACCAAATTTTTAATCTTTTCATTAGATCCCAGTTTCAGCAAGGTAGCTGGTCTGCAGTTGTCTTCTATGAACATCCCATTGAAACCAAAGGAACATTATTATTTAAGCTGTGCATGGTGCTAGATGGTGTTATCTCGAACACAAGCCCCTGCCCCAGACAGACTATAATCTAAATTGGACATAACCCACCAGGTGACAGAAACAGACAAGCAGTACAGCTTTGTCTAGGAGGAACTTTCGTTCTACCTGGAATGTGCAGTTGAATGGCAGGTGTGTTCTATCAGGATGTAGCAGGCCCGATAACAGGATGTGCAGTACCTGAGACAGTCAGCAGCATGTCACAGAAGTTGCTCTGCATGCAAGATATACCTGGTGTGACAGTAGCATTCTACTTAATTATGTACCACACCGGGAACACAGAGAGCATTCTAGACATGCACTGCTTCATGCACAATATCCCTTGTCCAATAGCATTTTTCAGTCTGGATATACCCTACCTGGAATATTCAGGTTCTTTATGCCTGGCATGATCATTCCACTTGGATGCACACCATACCTGGAGTGCCCAGCAGCATGTACCTGGTATGATATTTATCAGTTTAGGACAATGCCTTGCCTGGAATATTCAGCAGCTCATCAAGTGCATTCTACCAGGATCCACCCAGCATGCTAGCACTGGACTTGGACACATTGAGGATGTTCTGAGGCATGTCAGTTGTTCTTTCCTTACTGTACATTCTCTGTACATGATGATGATAATTTATATTACTGTTGTGCCTAGGAGACTTAGGTATGGGTCAGGACTGCAGTGTGTTAGGTGCTGTACAAACAGAGAAAAAAATGTCCCTGCCCCACTGATGCATTATGTATCCAATAAATGGTTATTTTTTGACAGGCAGGTACTTAAATACCAGTTTAAATCAGAAGCTGCAAGCATAGTTTCTTCCTAGTTGAGGATTTAAGAACCATTATCATTTATCATCATTTTTTCTCCCTTTCTCTAATGTATTACCTTGACAAATATTATCAATAATCTTTTCCATTCCAGGAGTGAGTGCTTCACCGATCTTCCGTTCATCTGCTGCAGTAGAGATTAAACAATTTCTTGTGCTTCCAGGACATGAAAGGAGATGTCCCTGGGCGGGGCTGTGGGCTGAGGAATTCATGCCAACTGGCTTGCTGATGGGTTTACCTTTTAATCCTTGCCCTTGCTTGCTGTGGATTGCTCTCTTACCCCCTTCGTAAATTACAGCTGATATTAAGCTGTGGATGAGGGAAAGGTAGGGACTCTGCCATTTCAGCCTGCCGGAGAAGATAGGTCCAGTAGTCACCGTTATCAGCTGATAATCGATAAAAGAAAATGAAATTATTAGGGGGATAACTGAGTGAATCTGAACAGCTATTAAAGGTACCAGCTGAGACTGAAGTCCTTTGTTTCACTCTGGAACAGATTTAGCAGGGAAACAAGAGCCCGGATTTCCCCCACAGATAGCCAGAGCCCTCCCTTTGAGGGACACCCTCCAGGAGATAAAAGTGAGATCATTCGTCATGTCTAGTTGTTCTCAGGTTTCTCCACCAAAGCTTCCAACATGGGCAGCCATTGTGATGGAGATTAATAAGAAACGATCGCTTGCCCCCTAGGAAATGAAATGAGAACACCCATTTGTTTTGTACAGGCCGCCAAACAACATCTGGTCACTGATGATCTGGCTCTTATATTCTCAGACAGCATGGTGATGAGTGCTCTATAAATGTCTGGGCAAATAGCTTAAACAGACTTGCTTCAAACCAGCAACCTAGAGCTGAAAGGCTCTCATATGTCATTACTGATGTCCTAACTCCCAGGGCATTCAGCCCCCTGGGAATTCAATCATACCCAACTCTAATCCAGTTAGAGGATGCCCACACACCTGTGGGTTACAAATCTGTAGCTTATTCTTTTTTCAAAGGAATACCCTTCATCTGGATTTACCATTGTGCCTCACTAACTGCTTCCACATCACCTCCCTCCCCCCCCACCCCCAACTCTCTGGTATATTTCACATGATCTGAAAGTGAAGTTAACTTTTAAAAGCTGTGCTATTTTCAGGCACCCCCCAAGGTGCTATTAGGCTGCAGAGGGAGCTCAGTGAAAGGAAAGCTAGCATTGACCTGTTCTGTTCTGGAAGGTAAACTATTAGCCAAGCCCTCTTAATCTCCGCTATAAGTGGAACACACTTTGACTGATTGCTTCCTCAGAGGAAACTTAACTTCTTCTAAGGGAGGCGAGAGTATTTTATCTATATTGGGATTTTCAGGGCATCCAGGAGTTGTCAGAAAAATGAGCAGATAATCCGACAACAATCAGCGGGGAGAAGGGTAAACAAAGAACTTTTTCAAACAAGGTTCTCCCCATGTTGGATAGATGGAGTGAGAAGGAATCATTAGTAGTGGAGAGGATGCTTCACTGTTTATTTTGCTTTTGGAGGGGGTGTGCATGGGGACAGGTTAAAAAATATTGGATTCACTAATGAGCAGACTAGGAGGGTGGAAATATTGCTGCCCTTTGTGGCCCCAGAGGCTGGCCAATATTTGGGGTTACGCCAGGTTGTTTGCTTTAGGATGAGAAATTGGTGATATGAGTCAGGTATATTCTTGATGTATTTCTGTTTATTTAAAAAAAAATCTACACAAAGTCCTATTTTCCTGAAAACAGTAGACAGCAGTTTCCTTGGTCAGAATTCCCTATGTCTGCCACTCCAGTGAGCTCTGTGCCCAAAGGATCTCTGTCTCTTTGCTTCCTGTCAGGGGCTTGCTCACAACTTCTGCTGTGGGCTCTCTGCCCCCAGTACACAGCGGCTGCAATCCTGCCTCCTAATCTCTGTGTTTGCAACCAAAATCCCTCTGCACTCATGGCCTAGCTCTGATGTGCCATTAGACCTATTGCCTTGGGCAGTCGTTGCCAGCTGCCTTTACTACATAAGGGGGCTTGATTGCTTCATCTGTTGAGCTAGAAAGAGTCTTGGCAGTCACATTGGCTTTAATGAGGTTTGTGATTGACTTTGGATCCAGGAACTCAAGGCTATGAACAATGAAAATGGGTCTGGACAGGAATGCAGGGGGGGCAGCTGGTACTTGGTATGTATCTAGAACCTGAGGGTTTCAAAGCTCTTTATGGGCATCAGCCTCAAGGCATTCCTATGAGGTAGACAAGTATTATTATCTATTATAGGAACGTAGCAGTTGTCACATCCAATACATTGTTTCCAACCAGCTGCTTCAGAGGAAGGCGCAAGAAACCCTGTGATAATAGGGAGTTATGGAATCACCAGTCCCTAGGGAAAGGGTTTTGTACCTTCACCCATCACCTTAGTACCGGTGTGCCTTCACCATAGTCTTCCTGGACCCATTTTACAGAGGAGACTCCAACAAAGTGTGCGATTCATTCAAAGTCATGCTCTGCAATTGGTGTCAGAGCCAAGCTAGAACCCAGGAGTCTTGGATCTCTATCACCTCCAATAACCATCAAAGATCACTCAGGCCAATTATTTTTCATACAATAGAGCCTCAAGGTTAGGCTCCTAAATCCATACTGAGGCAACTAAATAAGTGGCTAGAATTTCAAAATCACTCAGTACTAAAACCAGTTAAAATTTGCTGAAGTTTTCAATTTTTGATTATTGATGGCTTCTTACATTCTTTTAGTTTTTAAACCATCGGTCAAAAATTTTCTGACAACCAAAAACTTTAGACCAAATTCTGATACTTCAATATTTTGGTTTAAAATTTTAAAGGGAAAAAAAAGCCCCTGTGACATTTCCCCGCAGTTTTGTTTTTGGTGTTCCCCCCCCCCCCAGATCTCTCGAGCATCCGGAAGCCCCCACTAAAACTAATGGGCCCTTCAGTGCTCAGCCCTTCTGAAAACCCAGCCATTTAATTAAGCTTTGGGATTCTGCAGTCTTTCCCTCAGTCCCTGGGAGGCAGATTCTGACAGCCTTCCTCAGGCTGAGTAGCACTATGCTCCATGACAAATCCTACGCACTTAGGGTGACCAGGTGTCCCAATTTTATAGGGACAGTCCTGATTTTGGGGTCTTTTTCTTATATAGGCTCCTATTACCTCCTACCCTCTGTCCCGATTTTTCACATTTGCTGTCTGGTCACCCTCCATGCACTTCCTAGCGACTCTTTGAGGCAGAATGAGCAAGAAGATCAGTACCTAGCCCATGGATGATAAGGTTGATGGTGATGGAAAGGATTGGATACATTGCACTTACTGGAGGAAGATCAAGACTCCTTCAGGGAGAGTAGAATTTCAAGGCTGCTAGACTGTAATTTGTGGCTTGCTATCCCCATGGATCTTTTAGCTGCATCCTAAGTATCTCCTTTCCCTTGAATGCTCTTCTACTTCTTCTAATTATTATTTATGGAGAAGACACTAAGATAAAAAGGCAACACCTCATATAGAGCTAGGATGAGTGCTGTATGCTGCAGTGCTGTCTTCTAAAAATGGCTGGAGATTTATTCTTACTTCAGGTCTAAAATTACCCTGTAAAACTCTCACCTTCTCCTCCCTGCCATCAGTGCTTGTCTGAATCATCTCTGAAATGTCATTCAGAGGGGTCAGAGATGGAAATCTATGGCTCAATCCTAAACAGTGCTGGAAGGAGAGATCCAACAGAAACAGCTCTGGTTCTTTTGTCCCAGAATCCTTGAAAAGGCAAGAGATCATAGATTTGTTCAAGGAAGGACTGCAGTTAGAGCCAGGGCATACACAGCAGCCATCGCTGGAATGCTGCTGATTATGTGCAAACATGTTATCAGCCCTGAATTTTGAGTAGGCTTGCAGTGCACTTAACAAGAGTTTGACTTATTATTTTTTATTCCTGATAATGCTTTATGGTGGAATATATTGATGCCATTTGCTAGAGTATCCCTTCCTTAAATATTTTTTACATAATGTGCATTATACAAGTTCATAATAGCTTGTGCAATCCTTGTCTTTCAGTGGCACCAATAAAGCAATTTGGATTAAATTAAATTGAACTCACTGAAAGAAGGAGGATGGGGCTAGAGAAGAGATGAGGGAATTTGTGTATGTGTGTGTGTGTGTGTAGAGAAGTAGAGAATGGACTGTGATGAAGGGGAAGAAAGAAGGAGATATTAAAAGAGGGATAGAGGAAAAAGAGAGGTGGAGGAAAAGCAAAGAGGAGGAAAGAAAAAAGAAAATTCAAAGTGAGTGGAGATAACATGGTTCACATGTCTATCCAGAATAAAGAATACTGGAATCAGTGATTAGTATTTGGCAGACAGATACAGCAGCAAGGCCAGAGATAAACAGTTTAGTGCTGATCATGCTCCCATTGAAAGAAATGGGATTTTCTATTGAATTCAGGTGTATCAGGCTAAGTCTCAGAGTGGCATTTGCAAAAGCACAGACATGACGTAAAAGCACATGTCCTATTGAATTTCAATCTTCAGGCTACAGGACAATCTATGAAATGTGACACCCTTTGGGAAAACTTTTTGAATGTCCCAAGACAACAGTGGAGTTAAGAGTATCTCAAATAGCCATCCAACCCTCTGTTCATCCATCCACATATCTGTGTACCCACACATCCATCCATCCCTCTAGCCACACATCTGTGCATCCAACTTTGTATCCACCCATCCATGCATGTTCTTCCAGGGTCCTCATCACCATACTGTCTAAGCGCCTCACATTATTTAAAAGTGTCAGATTCTCTCACACTTAACTCATGTTAACTTGTACTTTACTTCATGAGTCCCATGGGACGGTCATCTGGATCCAAGGCCATTGAAACTGATCGGAATCTTTTCATTGACCTCAATGGTCTTCCGCATTACATAGTGGGATACTACCTGACATGGGGCATAATCAGGCCAGAGTGAATGATAGGCTGGGAAAATTCAGGCTCATTGTTTTCATTTGCTTTCATTGTCTCTTCCTTGTATTATTTTTGGTTGTGATCTTATTGCGGGTTTGATCTTGTTCTTCTCTTTATTTGACAGGGATTCAATTATCCTCACTGATGCAATCATCATTTACTTGCTGATGGGCTTGTCAGGCATATTTGATTAGGAAAATTAACTACACATTTCCCCTTGCTTTGGTCTTTTCCATTTGTGAGTTTGTTTCATTGTGGATTTAATTTTAAAACAGTAAAATAAAGCAAAAGGAAGAGCAGAAAATGATAATCTCAGGAAGGAATGAGCTACATGGGAGACTCCTTTCCTCAGAGGATCTGCTCAGTCACGGTTTTACAATTTGTATTGCAGTAGCATCCCAAGTCCCCAGTAGGGATTGAGGCCACATCACGCTATGCTGGGTAGTGGAAAAATAGAGAGGAAGACACAGTCACTATCCAGAAAGAGTTTAGGGTGGGATTTCTAAAGCTATCAGCGTGGGCCTAACTCTGCTCTCATTGAAGTCAATGCTAATACTCCCTGAAAAACCAAGTGCCTTTCCTGTAGTGCACCTTGCTGGCCGCGCGTAGCCCTGGAAGGACACCATGCAGGTTAAAAGGTATCAGACAAAATTCCTCAACTGGGGTTCTACTTTGTTAGGTCCAAATAACCTTAAACTCTGTGGTTCCCAGACTTAAAATAAAGTCTCCATGGGCTGCAGTCTCTCGTCAGTCTGAGGTTTGCACAGCCCTCCTTCTTGGGGCCTGTACTTCTGGGGCCCCAGAAATGCAGAGAGAGAGAATGCTTCCCAAAAGCAGCCCCAGCTCCCATCCCACAGTGTGCATGGTGGCATGAGCAGCATGGAACTCATAGGAGCTGGAAACAGTTCCCTGTAGCGCTGCTCTCGATGGGGTCCATTTGCTCCTGAATGATGCCTGGGAGGCTCTCTTCCAGAAGCTTGTTGCGTCCTTGATGAGGGGAAAAAACCTGAAATGAAACAAACACTGGAGTCTGAGAAAGGGCCCTGGCTCCAGCATTGCTCGACATTTCCATATGCCTTGTAATTAAATTGTAAGTAAAAGCAAGGAGTTGACTGCTTCGCTAATAGCAGAGAAAGGAGGCAATCATGTAACTTCCATCTGTCTGCAAATACAGTTTATGGTGGAAATACATTAGCAACCTGGAGCTGCATGCCAGGCTCAATTAGACTAAACAGGATCAAAGGGCACTCTGGGTAATAAATATCCTGGCAGAATTGAGCCAGAGTCTTCCTATTTATTGCTAGAGGAGATAATAATCATTAGCAAGTTGGAGTGAAATCCAGTGCCAAAGAGGAAAGGACTGAGCAGCAGAAAGCGTGCTTTCGGGGTAACGGAATCTGTCCCCTCTGCCCAGAATTATGCCCAAAGGTGTAGTTGGCATCAAGGTTATTTTTAATTATGTTGGGGGTAAGGGTAAAGACTGCAGCTCACATATCAATCTCTAATTGTAATGGGGAAGAGAAGTGGGGAAGGGAATTGGGGAACTGTTTAAAATTTACACTGGGTAATTGAAAGCTAATACCGGGCTCTGGCTAAGGTAAAGAAGCACCTCTCCTTTAATGAGGCATAGGGGGAAATGAGACTGGCTCTCACTTGCATTGTTACTCATAGAGAATTGCCTTGCAATTAATATATAATATAATTTATTAACTCATTCCCAGATTACACAATGGACAGAAGTAAAGCATGACATATTTGTGACACCTGGGCTACAAAAGACACATACACTTCCGATTGTGTCTCCTTGGTATGGAATTGTAAGAACACAAAACTAAATCATCTTCACCTTACAATAGAAAAAAGAAGAAAGAAGGCAAACTATTTTAGTGCCACGGCCCACTTACCCTCAAATTTCAGCTTGCTCCCTAAAAAACGGTGTCATTTAGCGGATAGGTAAATATTGTTTTATTAGCAAGAGCCATGTTCAATATCTGAACGTGGATTCAGTAGTCCAGTTATTCTGTCTACAGTTTTTGTTACAGTCATTAATAAAGAGAATACAAATTTATATTTTATAATACTGAGTTTTCTATCATTTTTCTTTCCCACAGCCAAGATTTTCAAAAGACTTTAGCTCCATTTAAGACAACTAATTAAGTAGACTGATTTTCTTCAACTCTCATTGTTCTCAATATATGGAGGGAATTGTCAGAAGCACCGATGGACCAAATTTTTAAAGCTATGTAGGTGCCTAACTCCCACTGAAATCAATGAGTTAGATGCTTAATTACCTTCAAAAGTCTATACCCTAGTGACTTAGAAGCACAAGTCTCATTGATTTTCACTGGGACTTGTGGATAAAATTTTCATAAGTTCCACATCGGTTTAGAATCCTGTGATTTAGGCACCTTGGTAACGAAAGTGCTTTTGAACTTCTGGCCCCTAACAGGCAAATGTTTGTAACCAGGGGGAAGGATAATCGGAAGACATCTCACCCTGAAGAGCTTATTGTTGTCATATTGAAGTGGATCTTGTGGCATGGTCCCACTGAGTGTTTGACACCTGTGGTCTCTCTGTTGCACTTGTGTAAGTTGTATGTAGTCTTATCCACCTTCAAATCCCTCTTTCAGACACCTCTGTCATGATGCAGGTGCAAAAAAGGCTCATATTACTCTGGGGTGTATTAGCAGAAACATCATATAAGACACAGGAGGTCATTGTCCTGCTCTGTTTGGCGCTGGTGAGGCCTCAGCTGGAGTATTTTTCTCCTTTTCCCCCCTATTTCCTTCCTCCTCCCTTCTAACCCTAAATGTTTGAAAAGACAAACAAACCAAAACTCCTTCAAGCTGGGATAATTCTTCACCAGCTTCGTTTGATGTATTTACATCCCCTACCCTTTGTCTGTTTGTGTCTTTAGCTCATAAGCTCTCTAGGGCAGAGATTGATTCTTTTCCATGTTTGTACAGCACCTAACACAGTGGGGCTCCAATCCTGGCTGAAGCTTTTGGGGGGCTACCAGCATATACATATTGGTGCCCATAAAATTTGACAACAGGTCGCCGGTGTGCAGATATTTCTATCTCTATGTCGGCTGGTATTGTCACATTGTTTCATGTACCCAGTCAGTCTGTACCCCTCTATTTTCTCTTGTCTTATACCTGGATTGTAAGTTCTTTGGGGACAGGGGCCATCTTTTTGTTTTCTCTTTGCACAGCAGGCTCCTGGTCCCTGTCGGGGACTCTTAGGCACTATGGTAGTACAAATAATAATAATAATTAATAGTAACTCAATGAACATATTTAAAAGATATGGAGATACATAGATTCTGTGGATTATAAATAGCCTTTGTGGTGGTTGTTTTTTGTTTGCTTGTTTTTAAACAACGTTTATTTCAATTAAATGTTTTTCCTGTAAACAATAGATTGTTTGGTGTCTTGGTATAATTAATTTTCTAATGAGATCCTTATATTTTGACTTGTCAGAAAATCTTTATGCTTCCTGTGCACAGCCCTCATATACTGAGATGCCCATGCTTTTAGGGAAGGTGGGTTTATTCATTAAGATGTTAATTGTGAGTCCTGATATGGGGCAGCACATAGTTGCATTGACCTAGGAGCGTACAGAGATCCAACTTATTTCTCACAAGTTCCCACATGTTCTAGGAAGGAGGTACACTAACCCTATATGTGGCACTGCATAAGTTCCCTGGCACACTGACATAGCTGCGCTGGCTGCTCAGTTGGTGCAGAGTCAAAGCCAACGCTCCTCCCCCTACATGCACAGGAAGTAGTGGCTCTTCAGAGACTGCTCTCCTGCCCCTGCAATGGTGCCTAGTGTAGGGAAGTAAGGAGGTTCCTTGTACCCTTGTAGCAACCTGCCTGGAAGTTGGAGGGTAGACCACAGATTGCAGGATTGAAGAGTTTGGAGGAGCCACTAGGAAGTCAGTCTGTGAGCACATGGCTAGAATGCTTCCTGCATTGGCAACATCTCTGTAAAGAGCCAGTTTAATTTTACAAGCATGGAGTCCTTTGATGTTATTACCCTGTCCACAGTGGATAAAACAACCCTTGCTTTCCTGTGCAGGATAGGCACAGTCTGGCCCTAAACTAGATAACAGAAAACACATGTTATTTTATTTGACATCTCTCTTTTATGTCTCTCTGTATTTGTAAGCTGTCTTGCATAAGGGTGTGGGCAGGTACATGTTCAGCAGGATGCACAAGTAAATTGCTCCAATGAAATATAGTAACATACCATTGTTCTATTTGAGGCCACGTGGAATTGGTAAAATCATCTACATGGGCTGGCCACAAATATAATTTAATAGTAGGCCGCTGGGTTCTATTTCCAGCTCTGCTATTGGTCTGTGGTGTGACTTTGGACACATTACTTTTCTCTGTGCTTCTGTTTCCCTTTTCACCTTTTGTCTGTCTTGTCCATTTAGAGTCTGTTTGTTTGTCAGAGGCTGGAGATGGATGGCAGGAGAGAGATCACTTTATCATTACCTGTTAGGTTCACTCCCTTTGGGGCGCCTGGCATTGGCACTGTCGGTAGACAGGATACTGGGCTAGATGGACCTTTGGTTTGACCCAGTACGGCCGTTCTTATGTTCTTATGACTGTCACCTCTCTGTAATGTGCAATGTTTCTCACTTGTCTGTACAGTGCCTCGTCTAGCACAATTTCACTTGGTCATCTAGGCACTACTGTGATAAGAACAACAACAACAACAATAATAATAATTAATAATAAACAGGGAAAATTAAGTCCTCATGTATTCTTCTCTAAAGAGAAGGTTTTGAAGATAAGCCAGGCTTCCTATTTCTCATTAGAAGTGAGTGATGGTTAATTTATTGTAATAAAGAGCACTGGCTTAAATCTGTCTAAGAACATTTACACTTGATTTAAGAGGTGAGGAAAATAGATTCATATTTATTAGGGCAGTTCTGTCCGTAAGTCTGTAGGGGAGACTTGCTCACCTATCTAGGCTGCTGCTCTCACCTATTGTATTATTGGTTCAATATTCAATTATTGGAGATTTGGTGGGTTGGTTTGATTTTTTTTTTGAGATAGGAAGGGAAATTAATTCTAATATATTTTATCCAAAAATCTAGATATGACGTTGTGAAACCATTCTGCATTCTGTTGCTCCTCAGAATGGAAGCTGATGGTTTGATTAAATTTATTTTATAGTTCAGATATGAGCAAGTTGTTTTATTACTACTGGCAATTGGCAGGGGTGGATTTTAGAGAAACAAAAGTAGATAATGATTATCTATCTATCTATCTATCTATCTATCTATCTATCTATCTATCTAATCTATCTATCTCCAGACACTCCTTCTATCTATTTATCTATCTATCTGCCATTGTTGTACCATCTGAGCCACTTCCTCATTTGGATGTCATTGATAGTGTCTTCCTAAGTGAAGGGAAGCAGTGAGTGGGCATTCTTGTTACAAGTCATATGAAAGCCTGTTAAATGATTGCACTTGTGTAGCCACAAAAAGAAAATGAACAAAATAATTCAAGGCCAAATTTTCTGATGGGGTCACATGTAAATAGATACTCAACTCAGTTACATGCTTTGTGTACTTCTGATGAAATAATCATATATTTAGTTTGATTTTCTTTAGAATGATGAATAACCTTAAGAAATCTACAAACATTATCAGCAACTTTTCGACCTTTTACAAAGCCCATTTGCCTTGAGATAATGATAGGAAATAAGATTTCTAAACTATTAGCAAGAACTTTGTCTAGAATTTTTGAATTATTGTAGTTAATTAAATGAGGTGATAAGAAGCATGGAACTGTTTTTAACCTGATGTAGGACTATATTATATATACTAACAATGGACATTGCATGGCCTAGTGGATGGAACAATGGACTTGGACAATCTGGGTTCTATCCCTGATTCTAACATTGGCCTGCTGCATGTCCTTGGGTAAGTCACTTTACTGCTCTATGCCTCAGTTTCCCCATCTCTAAAATGGGAATAATGATACTTGCCTCCTCTGTAAAGATTTGTGACCTCTATCGATGAAAAGCACTCTATAAGAAGGGGGTGGTGATATTATTATCTGATTTAACATTTAGATTGCAGTAGCATCCAAAGACCACAAGTAAGCTGGGCACCATTGTGCTAGGTACCGCACAAAAATATAATAAATGACAGTCCCTATCTGTGATGGGGTGTCCACTGCACACAGGACTGGAAGAGGTTAAGGTGCCCAGGCAGGCCTATTACCTCCATAGGCTACACCTGGAGGAAGAGCCAGGGAGCAGGGAATTGATTGCAAGCAGGTTCCATTGTGCAGGAACAGGTGGGGCTGATGAAGCCAAATAGCTGGTAACAGATAGGGACTGCTGGGGAAAGACAGTCATTCCCTGGACAGAGAGTTTGGAGCTGGTACTCCCAGAGAAAGGTGGGAGAAATAGGAGTTGTAGGAAGCAGTCCAGGGAAGAAGTAGTGAGGGCTGGGAGAAGAAAGCCCAGAACTGTTGGGGTGAGGGTTCCTGGACAGGAACGTGGAGTAGAGGGCGGGCCCAGGATTCCTTACTAGCCCCTGAAGCAGTGAATGGGAAGACTGCTTAGGGCTGTTGAAGGAAAGACTTTGATGTACCCTGGAAGGAGGAAATCCTGAGTCATCTGGCTGGAGGACTGAGTCATGAAGAGGATGCTGCAGTCCCTGGGACAAGAGGAGCTGCAGACCTGAGAAAGAGAGTATGTGACCGTGGGAAGGCTGATTACCTTGAGAGCTAATCACCAGAGTGACCAGAAAGAGGCACCAGAGAAGCGGTGAGTGTTGCACCCTGTGACACTGCACCAAAGAATATACAGTGTAAAATTATTATGATTCTGACTTCACATACGGTTTTAGGAAGCCATCTTTTGTCATGTGGGCTAGATTCTCTGGTTCTCTACAGCCAGTTAGTACCACACATGCAGAGCAAAATGGCCATATTCTGGCTGGAGGTCATGAGCGGAAAATGTCCTTTGCCCTGGGGAACTCTTCACTGGTTTATAGTTAGCAGAGATGATGTAACTGACTCCTTCACAAGCCAGCCTAGGCTATATGCCAGGGAAGGCAGGGAGAGTATGTGCCAGGAACAGGGCAGAGGGCAGAGGAGTATTGCAGAGCCTGCTTCAGTTCTGTATGTCTGCTCAATTTTAATCCAGCCATCTTTTTGCTTGCGTTTTTAGTGCCACAGGAATCTCTCATTGGAAGAAGGGCATAGGCTACTTTTTACCTCAATACCTCATAGAAGGCCAATTATTCTTAAATATTTCCTTTTGCTCTAGTCTATGACGTCTTCTAGATTGCCAGACACTAGCTTTATTTCTGTTGGTGTGTTGTTGGTGACCAGTCCTTTCACTTCTGAGGAAGTTTCTGGTACCTCTGCTATCCTAATGCTCATTGTTCCCAGTTGACTGTCTGTTTTAGCTTTCAGCCTGGTAGTTTCTGAGTGTGAAATAACTGTGAACTGAGTGGTAATCTCTGCTATAGTGGTCCAGGTACTCAGGGATCCTCAGCTGTCTCTAACTCTTAGTGAGGAAGCTCTTTTCTTGAGCTTCACGTTTAATGCTGGGGGATTTCCTGCGTGGCACGACTGGGTTTTGCCTCACACGCAGGTGACATGCCATGTTGCCACTGGCCAAAGGGCACATAGTAGTTTGTAATGGGAGGGTTGGGCTTGTGATTGAAACATGGGATTCATAGACACAGTCTCCTTAGGACACTTTAGCAAGTTACTTAATTTCCCGGTGCCTCTGTTTACCATCAATCAAGTTAGGGGTAATAAACCCTACTTGATCCCATTGGCTGTCTTTGTGGTCTAATAGTTCTTCAAGGCGGGGACTGTTTCTTCCCACAGTTTGTTCGTAGAGCATGCAGTACAATGGAGAGTTGATCTTGTCTTGGGATTCTGGGTGCTATTGTAGTAGTAACAAAGAATACTAATAATTCCAGAAAGATAGGGCATATGAAGGTAGAGAAAAGGGGCATTTGCATGCAGCAAAATGGGGGCTGCAGGTGGAAATAGCTTAGCCCACATGACCCCATAAATCCATGTCTATAGAGGAGGATCACAGTAGATTAGTATTGCTGGGTGGTTCCATCAGCATTCCTAGTAAATTTGTGTTATTTATGAAGTCTTTCATACACATAGCGCTTCTGCATACAGCAAAGTGCTGAGACACGGTTTCCTATCAGGCATAGGGCAACAGGGAAATTGGCGACGGAGAAGTGAATTAAACACAATAAAAATAAAAATGCCCAGCTAGAGCATTCATCTGTCATAGGAATGGCTTTTCAGCCTGGGACCTGTTCAGTGAGAAGCAATGTTACATAATGCAAATGCAGGCTATCGTTTTAAGGCCAGAGATCTTAACTGTTAAAGGTTGGGAAGAAACAGGCAGGTTATCCCATCACTGCAGGTTTCTTGTACCTTGCTCGGAAGCAGATGGTGCTGGCTGTTGTTGGAGGTAGCCTACCAAATGAGATAGAGCAAAAATCCTGGAGAAGTCTCTCTAGTATCCAGGGTGCACTGCTGAGCAGCTGCCATGCTTAGACAGGAAAGGTAGCAGACTGCCCCCACATAAACAGGTTTGGAGTTGAATTCAGGATCTTGTTAGCCAGGAGCATGGGCTGGAATTGGTTTGTTGTGAGACTGAGAGCTGCTAGTGATAATGACTGCATTTCAAATCTGATGTCTGGGTTTTTTTTAAAAGGAAAAGAAAGATTCTAACCATGTGCAATTAAATAAAATGAGAGCTGCAGTCTGACATGCAGTGGGAAAAGATGTTCCTGAATGCCTGATAATTCAGCATTCCTAATATTGGAGCAAATGTGTTCCTCACATACATCCATGGAATTCCACTGGGGGTACTCAGGACTGAGCTTTTCTCCTAATACAATGCATTCCCAGGATGCTGTATGGACTGGAGAAATTGTGGGTTGTTGCTGCTTTTAAACATCAGTCAATCCCAGATTTTCAGAATTGCAGGCGCAAAAACATACGCACAACTTGTTCACAGCAGCATTGTGGCTGCATGGACAGGACAATGCATTGGAACTCTGGTGACTAGGGTTCTGCCACTGAACAACTGTGCCACCCTGGCTAAGTCACTTCCCTACTCTGTGCCTCTATTTCCCCTCCCACCTCTTGTCTGTCTTGTCTAGTTAGATTGCAAGCTCTTGGAGGCACGGGCTATCTCTTATTAGGTATATATACACTCCCTACCATAATGAGACCCTGATCTTGACTGGGATCGCTAGGTGCTATTTTAGTAATGATTCTCCCTTCAGATTAATGGATTTTAAGGGCAGAAGAGATCACTGTGAGCATCTAGTCTGTCTTGCAAAGTACCGGGCCAGGGGATTTCACCCAGTGATTCCTGCAGTGGAGGGAATAACTCTTTCCTGCTAGGTAGGTGAGCGCAGTCAACCCCCGCCCCCCCTTACTTGTAGCCTGTAATTTTATCCCTAACGCAGTTGTAGTTTGGCCAAGATTTATAGCACAATACAAGTTTATTTTGTACAGCATCTTTCATAGGAACTCTATCCCCAGAACACATTTCAGAGTCAAATAAAAACGAGACAGTACCGGGCATAAATTACAGGAAGCAGTGGTTTTGAGACATTGGAGAGTGAATAAATTGAAGCAGTCAGTCGTAAGGCTGGCAAATGGGGAAGGGGGGTAGAAATTCAGAGGCAGAAAAGATAAGTTACATTTTTAGGCTGAAGTTTGAAATGAAAGGGAGAGCTAGCGAGGGGGAGGGAGGGATTGAGGGAGACTCTTCAAAACAGCAGCAAGAGGGTGTGAAGACTCTGAGAAGAGAGAGGGCTGCTGGTAAGCAAAGAGAGGGAGTGGAGACAGGGTAGCCATGAGTTCAGCTGGGAGTAATGCAGTGGAGTGTTTTAAAAACAAGGGCCTGGATCTTCAACTGGTGTAAATCAGTATCAGTAGAACCACACCAGTTTGCACCAGCTAAAGATTTGCTGCCCAAACAAGCTATTTTATTTATTTTAAATTGGATCCCGTAATGAAGGAGGATGGGTCATGGGATGTGAGAGTGGAAGAGAGATAATCCCACTTCTGTGTGCTTACAAAGCAGGAGAGCAGCAGAAGTCTGGAGTGATGGGGTCTTGGAGAGGGGGCAGAGGCAGGAGTTACACTAGTGGGGGGAGAAAGGAGCCTGCACTTTGACTTGCCATAGCCAGACAATGGGTACTTGGCAGTTACGTTTGCTTCTGGCTGGAGCCAGACTTGCCTTGCGAGGCTGGTTTAGTGTCTTAGCTTCTGGAGATATGGGTTCAATCCTACCTGTGCCATGGGCTCCCTTTGCAACCTCAGGTGAGTCTGCCCTGTGCTACATCTCCCCACCTGGGAAAAGGAGATGCTACTTCTCTACCTAGCAGGGATGTTTTAAGGATAAAATATATTAGTGAGAATGAGATGCCCAGATCTGGGGACCATTATAAATCCCTAGATAAACCAATGGCACCATCAAGATCTTTAATTTGAGATGTAATTCAGTAATGTACTGGCTGTGTCACTCCTTTGGTTGGATAGAAATTGAACTGCTTGTCACTCCATAGTGCTATCAGCATCGGGAGACTGTACTTTGGCTCAACTAACAGTGGCTTTTGCTAGTTCAGCAGGAGGATCTGAATTCTATGGCCACGAGCTCTGTCCCTGCTACCACTCTGAAGGTCTGCCTACACTGCAGTCACAGGTGTGATTACAGAATATGGAGACCTATCAGAGTTAGCTTAGGTACTAATATCCGTGAAGCTGCAGCTTGTATGTGTGTGGTCAGTACTTTACCTCACCAAAAAGAGTTGTCATCCCCATTTTACAGAATAGGTAAACTAAGGCACAGAGCAATGAGCTGATTTGCTTTTCTCATTGGTCACTGGCACAGCCATGGATAGAACCCAGGATGCCTAAGGCCTGTTCTGGCCTCTACAGAACACACTGCCTCCAAGAGGAGAAATATTAGGCAGACCAGACTGAATTCCATTTGAAAATGAATGGACTTACACCAGGGATGAACTTGTCCCCTGCCACTTCCTTTGTGTCTCTGGACTAGCCACATTCTGGCAGTAGCGTGTACAAATATAAAATAATGAGGTGGCAGCCAGGAGTGTCTGGAGCAGGCAGTGAGGAATGAAGATGGATGATGGTAGCTAAGACACAATTTGAAAAGGGATAAATACAGGCAACAAGTTATTCACCAAAGCAATTTGTAAAGAGTGTTAAAAAACCTTCAGACAGGATTGTTTCACATCATCTTTTTCTATTTGTGGCCTGACAGACCCCCGTGTAAATGGCACTGATGGATGGCTGCAAACCAGTCCCCTTAATCTGCAGCTGTGCTATTGATTAGCTTAACTCGCATAACGCCTGCTGTCAATGTGACCTGTCGAGGCGGATTGAGACGTGGGAGCCGCTGGTGCTTCTGATAGGTGGCCATGGGGTGGTGGGGTTGACTAATGAATGCAGAGGAGAGGGTGGGCGGTAGACATTCACTGTGGAGGACTTGGAGACCTCAGGCAGAGGAGAAAGCAGAGAGCTGTGGCCAGGAGTTAACTGTCTGAATCCTAGTAAAAGGTCAGCAGGAGAATGAGTCTGTCCCCAGTGACAGTTTTTGAGAGGCAGCTATATGAAGCCAAGCATCCACGCGAAATAACTGATGGGGAAATTCAGGACACATCTGCTGTGAGCGGGAAGGGGAGAATGTTTTAGCTCGATTGACATAGTTATAGCTGCTGTTTCTATAGCCTCTTCACCCCAAGGGATCCCAGAGTGCTTTGTGGACTGATACACAAGCTATGCAGAGGCATTGCTCAATTCTTAAGTACAGCTGCCTCTGTGGTGAAGGATGGTCTCGTGGTTTAGTTGCAAGATGACCCGAGATCAGTTGTTGGCTCTGCTACTGGCTTCCTGTATAGCCTTGGGCAAGTTATTTACTCTCTATGTGCCTCATGTCAAATGGAGATGATACGCTCACCCTCACAGGGATGCTGGGAGGTGGTCGTGCGCAGGGCTTGAGTGGGGATGGAAGGAGAAAGGTAGGTAGAATGTGTGACCACAGTGTAGGGAGGCAGAATGGAGTCACTCGAGGGTTACTCTCCTGACAAATTACCTTCAGAGCTTTAATTAAAAAAACAACAACAAGGTCCTGAGTACTTGTGTTAATCTTCCTCCCAGAAAGATGGTAAATCCACCTGCTTGCATGCCCCCCCCCCCCGCCACTTATCCCACCATGTGGGTTAGCACAGACTCGGAACAGAGTGCTGCCAGTTGGGCTGCTGACATCACTCCTTGCAGTGCCAAGGTCTCCTATTCAGGCACTAATCTGGTCTGACCTTACTTAGCTTGCAAGAGCTGGGATCACGGCACATGGTGATATAGCTGCAGCAGGTGGAGGAAAGAGGGGAAAAAAAAGCTGTGCATGAAGATATTTTTAATTTGATTCAGCACTTCTTTCTTCCCAAGGGACGGGGGGGGGGGGGAGGGAGGAAGAGTGCAAAGAGTGAGAACCTGCAGCCATGAATAAAGGGGTGGAGAGGGACAGACTATTGTATGGGCATAGGGAGCCTCAGACAACCAGATCCAGGATGGAGAGAAGAGACAAAGAAGGATAAACAAAGTGGACTCACTACAGTCCTGATTTTGGCCCACTTTGAGGTTGCTGCTTAGGTAACAATGACTAGAGAGGGACAAATCATGACTATTTCTCTTCCAGCAGTGCTTAGAGGCAGGACTGAGATCGGAGCCCCAGGGTGGCAGGTGCTGTGCCTACACCCTAGCAGAGACAGTCACTGCCCTGAAGAGTTTGCAGTCCAAATAGGAGAAAGGAAGCATCATTAGCCCCATTGCAGCTGGGGATCTAAGGTGCAGGGATGATAAATGAGTCAGTCATGGAAGACTGGCAGAGCTGGGAATTCAACTTTCATCTCCTGAGTCCCAGCCCTGTGCCTGAGCCACAGCCCCATCCTTCCTTTGAGGTTAGTGCTCCCATAACAATGACTAGAACTGAATGAATAATATGCTGTTAATATTGATTGGTTCAGACTGGAAAATGCATTTTTGACTTGGGACCCTCTGGTGGTACCTCCCGCATTCTGGCCATCAGTTTCAGCAGAGTCTAGGGCCAGGATGGACTTTGGGAAAGGAGTTACAGATCGTGTCTCCAGGTCAGGCCTGAGCCACTCCAGCAGGGCACTGTTGAGTAGCTTCTGTGTTGTACCTGGAGATAAACAGAAAGTTTCATTCCCCAGAGCTACCAATCCAGCCCCTTTCACCCGTGCTGAATTCACTCCAAGCAGAGAGGTTCTATAGCTGGTGACACTAAAACCGAGATTATACGATCTTGAATTAAATTTGCAGAATTGTTTCCGATTGCTTCCTTGACCTTGTTTCCCAGCATCATGGACTGGATAGGTTGTTACACTGCAGAAGTAGCAGATCCAGCCCCTGCTTTCCCAAGCTTTGCTTTCATTTTGCAGGCAGACATACATTTCCTTTGCCGTTGTCTCCAGTGAGCTGGAATCGTGTGGAGCAGACATATCCCTCCAGCTTGTTCAGCGTGCTCCTTTCCCAGAGCCAGGGCTCAGCTACTCGAGCAGTCTTGAGGAAACAGAAGTGTTGCTCTTACTTTTCTGTGGCAAGACTGTCCCAGGAGCTTGTGTGTTGCCTTAAGACTTAGTGTATCGCACTATTGTCATGCTCAGCAACTCCAGCCAGCCAGATGTCAGAGTTGTCAGGCATCTTCCTAACAGCTGAGCATTCAAAACCTCAGTCTTCAGCTTGAAAACTAGAAACCTTTTTCTAGTAGGAACTGCCATGCTGTGAGAGACCAGTTGTCCTTCTATTTGCTCTGACCAGGTGCTGGATAGTTGTAACAAAAGTGTTAAACTCCAGTAAAGCACCTGACCATGCAACTTGACACTGGAGGCAATTGTTCTACTCTACTCGGCAATAGTGCCGCCTCAGTTGGGGTATTAGGTCCAGTTTTGGACAAGCTGGATAGAGTCCAAAATGGTAAAAGAATTGGGCATGCATAATCCAGAAAAGAGAAGACTGCAGGGGAACATGATGTGTCTTCAAATATGTAAAATGTTGTTATAAAGAGGGTGGGGATCAATTATTCTCCATCTCCACCATGGGTTGGACAAGAAGCAAGAATTCACATGATCTGCCACTGCCTCCAGTGCTTTATCCCTGCAGCAGCTCATGAGGAGGAGAGGGATAAGCCATGCAGGCAGAGCAAGGAGAGCCAGCCTGTGACTGTTGTAGGGAAGTTTACCGGGTCAGGGGAGTTATTATCTGGGGGTGCTTTCTGGGATGTGGCACTGCAAATAGAAACACTGGTTCTGAAGGTCATTTTATTTCCACCAAAGAATTTAATTAGGCTTCTATAAAGCGTTTAGATTTAGGAGTGGAGCGTTTTTAGCTCCCCTGCTGGGAGTGCTCATGAATATTAAAAATGAAATAAAGATGAGAAGCTGGGGAAGAGATGGGCCTGAAGTCGTCTCTCTCTCCAGCTCCATTCTCTTTAGAGCCTGCCTCAGATGAAGCAGTTATTACTCTACAGGGAAGGCCTACATAAATTACAGGGTTAGGCGGAGAAGAGCCTGTCCCTCCCAAAAAAGCTGTGTGGTAGGAAAGAGCAGTGTGATCTGTGACTGCGGGCAGCCCCCTGAGGGGGAACATGCATCCTCTTGTGCCACCTGCTCAAAGCCCGCCCAAGCCGTGGGGATGGCTGCACCTGGAGGAAGGATTGCCAGAACTTTGCTGGGAGTGGGGGGCGAGGGAGGAGGCAGTTTCCACATTGCTAGAAACTCTGGAAGAGAAAGCAATGCAGCTGGGGAAGGAAGGGAGAAGGAACACTGCTAGTCCATGGTCTCCTGGGGAATAACTGTCAGTTCTTTCTTTCCTCTGCACCTGGAAACCAACCAGACATCCTGGCATTTACAAAGATTTCTGCAAGACATGGAGGCTCTGGGCAACCCTGGAAGTGGGATAATTAGATATTAAGGAGCAGGAGAGCCACAAACTGGTTGTGGCTAGTTGCTTTGCTGCCACCTTTTCAATAAAAGCTGGATCCTGCAGTCCTAGGCAACATTCCTGCCAGTTACAGTGGGGCCTGTGCACAGCAGGAGTTCTTGCATAAAGGATTCATGCATGCTGGAAGGAAAGCATTGACTGTGGGGAGGAGGGTTAGGAGATCAGATGGCTGTGAAATCCCAAATGTATCCTCCTCAGAACCAGTCTAGGGATTTGGCTGAGAATCTAGAAGCTTGACCTGTACCACTCATCCTGTCATTTACCATGTGCCGTAACAATCTAACAGAACTAGAAGCTGAGATTATGGGGGTCATGGGATGCCAATGCTTCTGCACTGTCATTGGAAACTTAGGCTAGGTTTCTGTTGGAGGATCCTGGGAAGCTAGACACTATAGGAAGTACCGCCCAGCAGGGCCTGAGTGGCAGCCCCCTGATTGGCTCATGCTGGTATATAAGCCAGGAAACCATCATGGGGAGCTGTCTGAGGAATGATGGAAGATGACCTTGCTTCTGCTTCAGACCTCACCTTTCTATGGACGCTAGATGCCAGCTTCTGACTTTGGTTCATCCCTTGCTTGTTCTTTGGTATCTGGTACCTGACCTTCATTCCCTGGTATCCTGATCCAGCTCAATCCTGATCCTCCCTGCTTATCTCCTGATTGCAACTTGGTAACTGATGTGTGCACCTGAGGCACCCGCCTGGCCCTCAGGGGGTCCTCAGTAGAGGGAGCTGAGCAAGGTAGGAGCCACAGCACCCCTTGTGATTGGTGGCCAGAATAAATAAGGTGCCCTCAACAGTTTGAGAAGGAAGGCCAAGTGCAGCTTCCAATTGAGAACTTCTGCTGGCATTCTCAGACTGGCCCAAACAGCACGCTGCAGATACAGAGAGGCAGGTGATCTGAGTCCTGTGTGCACTGGGGGAGGAGGGGAAGTGCTGGCGTGTCACAGCTCTGATAATATGAGAATGAGAGATTGTGTTCAACTTTCCAACACTGCAAATATTCCCTCCAACCACATGCTGCCTTGCGAGACAGACACTCCCACTTCCGTCAAGGGGAAAGAAATGGCCTGATCACTTTTCCTCACAGTCTTCCAAAGAGGCTAGCGATTCTGGGGGCTCAATCTTAGACACCTTGGAGAGCCCTAACTTCAGATGGAAGTGGCTCAGCATTTTCTGAAAATCTGGACCCTTTAAGAGGTCACCTCAAAATTCAGGCACCTCAAATGACTAGTCACTTAAAAAAATGGCCATAGCCACTACCTGGTGTGCAGTTTGCCACCTTACCTATTTCTCTCCCTTTTTTTTCTGTAGTTTCTCTTTTCTTATCCATCTCTTTCTCTCTCCATATCTTTCCAACTCTGCCAATTTATCCCTCTTCACATTGCTCCGATTACTTCTTGCGATCTTATTATATTAATAAATCTCCAACCCCTGAGCACTTAGAATTATATTACTTCCCACATAAAGAAGCTCTCCACGTTACTCTATCACAATTCCCTTTGATATATAGATGACATTCAAATGGTTTGACAATCTATAACTGCTCTCTTTTGCTCTCTGGCTTCCACTCCAATCCCTCTTTCCTAATCCAAAACAGGTGTCAGGGCTAGAATGATATCCCAGTCTTTTAAACTGGAAATTAAACTCCCACTCAGTGGAGTTTGGGCATCTCCAGAGCAGTACTTTTTTTTGATTATCCCAGTGGAAAAGGGGTTTTGATTTAGCTTCTGACATTAGTTCCCTTATGGCTTCCTCAAGCAGCATCAGGAGGAGGTGGTAGGGAGAGTGTGTCTGTCTGGAACAGAACACATTGCTGAATTAAGTGACCTTAAAGAGTGCTATGGTATGTGTCACTGCGAGCCAATTGACCCTGTGTTAAAATGGTTATTGTGCAGGCTCCGAGGGGGATAGTGGCTGAAAGTATATCACCGCTGTGATTAAAATATAGTGACTGTGTTCCTTCAGAGTGCGAGGGGCAGGCGTGAAGTGGAGTCACGTGCATGCACACACAGGGTGGGAGGAAACTGGCCTCACTCTTCCTCCATTGCCATTAATTTTCATTACAGAGGAAATGAAATTTGGCCCAGGAGACCCCCTATAGGTCCAGAGGAGAAAAGTATCTCATGTTATGGTAGGAAAATGCACTTTAAAACATCTTAAACTTACCTGGAGGGAAGTTAAAGGATCCAGTCATAGCTTGTCATTTGGCAGGTGGTACTTACTTTGGCCTGCCAGAGGGTTTTCTATATTGCTTATTATCATGCTTCAGGGCATAAATCAACCTCCAACTAATGAGGGTCAGGAAGAAAAATTTCTGTGATTATTCTATGATCACCTGCTGCAGGGTTTTCTGCACCTTCCCCGTAAGCAGCTGGTACTGACCTATGTTTGAGACAAGACACTGGACTAGAAGGGCTTCTAGTCTGATCCAATCTGGCAATTCCTGTGTTCCTATGGTATTTAAGCACTTTCACAAGAGCTCATGGAGTTTAGGGGATTCCCTTCTGCTTTTGGACTAGCATCAGCTTCTGTAATGAGCTCGTTCGAGTTGAAGGATGAGTCACATACCTATATGTAAAAAATGGGGACTTTTGCCCTTACCAGAAATGTTCTGCCAATGCTTTTCTAACAGATCTTTGGAGGTGAGGCACAGAGAGATGAAGGGTATGTGCAGGTGGGAGAGTCCCAGAGCCCAGGCTCCAGCCCAAGCCTGAACATCTACACTGCAATTTTGTAGTTCCACAGCCTGAGCCCACTAACACAGGGCAGTAAACATGGATGAGAGAGACAGAAGAAAAGGAAGCAGAGTGGCTCTCAGCTCTCCTCCCTGTGGCAGAGCTGCTGAAAGTTCCCTTGGCAACATCAGGCAGCAAAGTGCCCCGCAAAACAGGAGTCGAAAGCCCTAAGGAATTTCTCTTTGGATAATAAACACTATTACTGACACGAGCAACTCTCTCTGCTGCTCTGCAGTCCCTTCTCTCTTGCTGATTCTCTTGCTCTGTCCATGTCTCTCTCTTTCTCTCTCTCTCCTTCTGCAGAGTTTGAAATGGAGACATTCAGACAAGACAATGCACTGGGCAAGCTGAGCTGGGCCGACACATGACTAATCACCTGCATGTTTCAGATCAGGACGCATTGGCATGGGCTCACTGGTGGGTGTCAGAGCTTGCAACCATCCTGCTCATTCCCGGTAGCTAAATGGAAAAGAGGTCCCATCTAGATGGGAGTGGGGACTCCTGGTGTGAGGCTCCCCATGTGGAAATGGTAGAGAACCACTCATTTCTGTAGCTTTGCTTTGGAGCTCATGTGCCATTTGTCCTGTGTTTCTGGGGGCATGTGTGATGGTGGGTTTTGGAAATTGACTTTCGGCAGAAGTTCACAAGCCATATAGGTGAGTATTCACATACAAAGTTCTTGTCCACTCATCCTATCAGGGAGTGGAAACAGGATCATGTGAATCATCTGGCCAATCCCAGCTCACCAATACAGTGCAGATAATATTGTATACTGACAGAAAACTGCTCATATCAGCCCATTGTGTAAAAGGAAAAACACAATAAGGGGTAGGGACTGGCTTTTAGTTCTGCGTTTGTACAACACCTAGCACAGTGAAGTCCAGGACTGGACCTCCTGGTGCTACCGCAATACAAATAACACAAATAACTAAAATAATTCATAAAACACTTCTGATCCGCTTGACCAGTGCGTGCCACATCCCCTTTTAACCTATCATCCCCACCGAGGATAATAGCCTATTACTCCTGACAGCTAATGGACTTGGTCCTTTAGCACAAGCGGCAGAGGTCTGTGTTATGGATCTGAAGGTTCCAAATCCTTTTCAAAAAATTTTCATCTGCTCACAGCTATTTCTTAGGCATATAAAGAGAGAGAGGATTTTTTACTTATTTCTTCAGCTTTAAGGCTGAGATTGCAAATGCAGGTGTCTCTGGGCAGGTATAAACCCCAGCAAAATCCTTAATGAAGAAGATCCAGCTGGATCCCCTTACTGGTGGTCTGGGATAGATACAGTCTGTCTTTTGCTTCTCCTCCATGCCCATGACACATCTGAGAGAAGCAGCAGAAGTCGGAGCTCTCAAGAATAATGTCATCTGTGCAGTGATTAAGCTCTGCAACCAGCAGTCCCTAAACTCATCAGTAATCCTGTCTCTCTATAAAAGGAAGCCCATATATTAAGGCAGCAAGAAAGAGTGTGTCACACCTCTTATTATAAAGCTCTGCTAGGCTGTTCCCAGCTTCCAGGAAGGTGGGAGGCCAGGTTCCCAATTCAGATTCTGCACAGTCTGCATTTACAGAATGAGGCTTCGACACCTCAGCAGCAGTGCTTGCTCCCATCTAATGCATTTGCAAAGAGATGCCGGGAGCACTTTAAACCCTTTTCAGTGCTCAAGTCTGGAGATCTGGATTTAATGTAGTCAGTCCAGGTCCCTAGTGGAACTGGGCACAGGGAGAAAAACCATCCAGTTAAACTGGAAGAAGACACCGAGGAGTAGAAGAGCAGTGGTGATTCAGATCTGGGTATATGAGCACTAGCAGCTCTGTAAGTTGGCTCAGAGTCAGGAGTGGGCTTTTGTAGCTGCTGGGTTGAGAGGTGTGGCAGGATAGCAAAGCTATCTCGATGATGGGGGGGTTCTGATAGACACTGATGTTGCTATTGTTGGTATTATAGCACCTAGCTTAGCTAGAGTGATGCCGGTAAGGTATAGTTGAGGTGCATTGGCAAGAACTTGTATAGTGTCCGCTCCACTCCTGGTTCATCTTCAGTGTTGTTGGCCCTTTACTCATCTAAGCAGATAAATTAGTTTATATAACAGCCCTGGCCTGAAACACTTTGGACTGGCATCAGCTTACTCAAACTGTGATCTCAGGGATTGGGCCATCTAAGGATAATTGCTTTGAACAATCTTCTCCGTATCAAATTCACAGCTAGAGAACATAGATTTAATCATTTCTGGACTCTGTTTAAGAGTATTTCAAGGGGTCTGCAGCCAGCTGATTTCTTCAATGAGCTGATTCTAATCCTGACATAAAAAGGGGCAAGTGCTGTAGGCCGGTGGCAAACGCTAGCCACTGCTCTGGAGCAAGAAGCAGGCCTTTGTGTCTTAGGTTTCCCTGTATCTCATGGCCTTCAGATGATAGGCAGCTCCTGTAAGACGAAATTTCCTCTCCTTGACATTAAATGTAACCTTTATGGATTTTGCTCTACATATTTCTGGAATTACACAGTCGCTTCTTTAATCTCAGTGGGCTTTACGGTAACATTTTTTGTTTAAGGTTTCAGCCCAGCTGGATTTATCCACAAGGAGGGCTAAAGGTGCTGAGAGGGAGGAAGGAGATGGATATGATGGCTCCTGAGAGGCAGGTTCTGGAGTGAGTGCTCACTTTCAAAATGCTGGCAGATTCTAGCTCAGGGACTGAGAAGCATTTGGCTGAGCATCTTTGTAGTTTAGGACTAGGGGTGACCAAATAAGTCAGAGACTTTAGAACCTTCCCCCAAAGTCCAGGCTGAACTGAACGCATAACACTAGACTCGCTCAGTTAAGGATTTGCTCATTTCCTTCCCTCCTCCAGTGACTATCTGTCATAAACAGATAGCTAAGGGTTAATGTCTCTTTCACCTGAAGCACCTGACCAGAGGACCAATCAGGAAACCGGATTTTTTCAACTTTGGGTGGAGGGAATTGTGTCTCTGTGTCTTTGTTTTCCGTCTGCCTGCCTTCTCTGAGCTTTGGAGAAGTAGCTCTACTTTCTAGTCTTCTGTTTCTAAGTGTAAGGACAAAGAGATCAGATAGTAAGTTCTATGGTTTTCTTTTCTTTGGTATTTGCATGAATATAAGTGCTGAAGTGCTTTGATTTGTATTCTTTTGGAATAAGGCTGTTTATTCAATATTCTTTTAAGCAATTGACCCTGTGTTGTATCATCTAATACAGAGAGAACATTTGTACTTATTTTTCTTTCTTTTTATATAAAGCTTTCTTTTAAGACCTGTTGGAGTTTTTCTTTACTTCAGGGAAATTGAGTCTGTACTCACCAGGGAATTGGTGGGAGGAAGGAATCGGGGAGATCTGTGTGTTGGATTGCTAGCCTGATGTTGCATTCCCTCTGGGGGAATAGGAAAGTACTTTTTGTTTCCAGGATTGGGAACAGAGAGGGAGATTCACTCTGTTTGGATTCACAGAGCTGGTGTCTGTGTATCTCTCCAGGAGCACCTGGAGGGGGGAAGGGAAAAAGGATTATTTCCCTTTGTTGTGAGACTCAAGGGATTTGGGTCTTGGGGTCCCCAGGGAAGGTTTTTCAGAGGGACCAGAGTGCCCCAAAACACTCTAATTTTTTGGGTGGTGGCAGCAGGTACCAGGTCCAAGCTGGTAACTAAGCTTGAAGGTTTTCATGCTAACCCCCATATTTTGGACGCTAAGGTCCAAATCTGGGACTAAGGTTATTACATGAGTGGCAGCTGGTGGGAGATAGACAGAAGCCAGTAGAAATATTATATTTTTCTTTTCTCTGCTAAGGGCTTTTTAGCAGAGAGAAACAGTTTGGTTTTAAAAGGGAACCAGAGAGAAATTTTTTTTTTCTGCTCTCTCTGGCAGTTTGTGGCTTGCATGTTAAGCAGAAGTCGTTAAGGACTATTAACAGTCTTTTGTCACACAATAGCACTCCCATTGAGAGTCGTACCAGCACTTATAGGCATGCAAATAAAGTGGTTTTTCTGGTTTCCCTTCATTGAACATTAGCTAGAGAGAGAAAAGGAAAATTAGCTAAAGGCACTGTTGCTAGGCAGACTTCAGGAGGCAACAGAGAACCTGCAGTTCAGAAGATAAACACCGGAGGGCACCCCAACACCAGAAAACAGGAATCATGACTTCTAAGGCAAAAATTGCGGCCGAAGAACAAATCAAAGAAGCTGAACACAGGCGACAGATGGAGATGAAAGAAAGAGAAGAACAAATCAAACAGGCAGCACACAAAAGAAAACTAGAAGAAGAAGAGTTCGCCCACCGAAGGAAACAAGAAGAAGAAGAGTTGGCCCACCGCCGAGAAATGGAAAAGCAACAAAAAGAGAATGAAGAGAAGGAAAAACAGAGAAAACATGAACTGGAGTTGGCAAAAGCTGGGCTGCCTGTGCCAGCCAACCCTAACAACCCAGCGCCAAATATT
Organism: Gopherus flavomarginatus; assembly: GCF_025201925.1. NCBI lineage: Eukaryota > Metazoa > Chordata > Testudines > Testudinidae > Gopherus > Gopherus flavomarginatus. The sequence goes on along the minus strand of NC_066629.1, from coordinate 22,331,441 downwards.
GCTCCACAGCACAGGAAATTTCCCACCTACAAGGCAGGTGATGACACCGAGGCCTTCTTGGAAAATTTTGAAAGAGCCTGTCTTGGGTACAGCATTCCCGAAGACCAGTACATGGTAGAATTGAGGTCACAGCTCAGTGGACCTTTAGCAGAGGTGGCAGCTGAAATGCCTAAGCACCAAATGAATGACTATAAACTTTTTCTAACCAAGGCCAGATACAGGATGGGGATAACCCCAGATCATGCCCGTCGGCGCTTCAGAACCCAAAAGTGGAAACCAGAGGTGTCATTTCCCAAACACGCCTACTACATTGCAAAAAACTATGAGGCCTGGCTAACAGGAAACAACATTCAAACCTTGGAAGAACTGAACCTCCTCATACAAATGGAGCAGTTCTTGGATGGTGTTCCTGAAGACATCACGCGGTACATACAAGATGGAAACCCCAAGAATATCGCTGAGGCGGGGGAGATTGCAGCCAAATGGATGGAACTGGCAAAAAGCAAGAAAGCTACTGTCAAGGGGAACGATTACCCCAGGGGGCACACAGACCATAAACCCTACAACCGAGGACAGCCAAAGACCCCACATACCACCCAAGTAAAGCCACAGATACCCTACCCTTCAACCTCACCAGTCTCCAGTAACTCACCTCGGCCCAGTAACCCATCAGATGGAAGATGCTTTAAGTGTAATGAACTGGGACATATCAAGGCCAAGTGTCCCAAGAACACCATGCGAGTGCAATTCATTACACCACCATCACACCAAAGATCCCCAGGCCCGGATGCCTCTCAAATACCCTTGGAGCGAAGGGAAAATTTGAGAGTGGGCGGAAAGAAGGTTACTGCGTGGAGAAACACGGGGGCACAAGTGTCAGCTATCCACCAATCCTTCGTTGACCCCAAATTCATCAACCCAAAGGCCAAAGTTACAATTTACCCCTTCATGTCACAAGCTGTAGACTTGCCTACAGCTCAACTGCCTGTCCAGTACAAAGGCTGGTCAGGAATGTGGACTTTTGCAGTCTATGACAATTATCCTATCCCCATGCTACTGGGGAAGACTTGGCCAACCAGGTGAGGCGGGCCAAGAGAGTGGGAATGGTTACACGTAGCCAAACCAGGCAAGCTTCCAGACCCATTCCTGTTCCTGAGCTGTCCACAGAGGCCCCGTCTGTGTTACCAGAGACCCAGACAGAGGTAGTGGACCCGGATTCCATGCCTACCACTGAAACAGCCACAGCATCTCCAGTCCCAGGCCCGGAACTGGAACAACAACCAGCACCAGCAAGTGCAACTACATCTTCAAACTCAATGCCAGAGGGCGCCAGTGAGCCAAAACTGGCAAAAGCGACAGACAGCCATACCCAAAAGGCTCAGCCAGAGCCTGAAATACCCTCAGGTGCACCAGCGCAGAGCGGTTCACCAGCAACGGAAACAACCCCATCACCTACATCGCTTCCAGAGGGACCAAGCCCCAGTCCACAGTCTGAGGAAGAACTGGTGACCCCAGCCTCAAGGGAACAGTTCCAGACTGAGCAGGAAGCGGATGACAGCCTTCAGAAAGCTTGGGCGGCGGCACGGAGCACCCCACCGCCTCTCAGCTCTTCTAATCGATCCCGGTTTGTTATAGACCAAGGACTTTTATACAAGGAAATTCTTTCTGGTGGACACCGGAAAGAATGGCAGCCGCAAAAAACAGTTGGTGGTTCCAACTAAGTACCGGGAGAAGCTCTTAAGCTTAGCCCATGATCATCCCAGTGGCCATGCTGGGGTGAACAGAACCAAGGACCGGTTGGGGAAGTCCTTCCACTGGGAGGGGATGGGCAAGGATGTTGCCAAGTATGTCCGGTCTTGTGAGGTATGCCAAAGAGTGGGTAAGCCTCAAGACCAGGTCAAGGCCCCTCTCCAGCCACTCCCCATAATTGAGGTCCCATTTCAGCGAGTAGCTGTGGATATTCTGGGCCCTTTCCCAAAAAAGACGCCCAGAGGAAAGCAGGACGTACTGACTTTAGTGGACTTTGCTACCCGATGGCCAGAAGCAGTAGCTCTAGGCAACACCAGGGCTAACACTGTGTGCCTGGCCCTAACAGACATCTTTGCCAGGGTAGGTTGGCCCTCTGACATCCTTACAGATTCAGGGTCTAATTTCCTGGCAGGGACCATGGAAAAACTGTGGGAAACTCATGGGGTGAATCACTTGGTTGCCACCCCGTACCACCATCAAACCAATGGCCTGGTGAAAAGGTTCAATGGAACTTTGGGGGCCATGATACCAAAATTCATCACCGAATTCTCCAATAACTGGGACCTAGTGTTGCAGCAGTTGCTGTTTGCCTACAGGGCTGTACCACATCCCAGTTTAGGGTTTTCACCATTTGAACTTGTGTATGGTCACGAGGTTAAGGGGCCATTACAGTTGGTAAAGCAGCAATGGGAGGGGTTTACGCCTTCTCCAGGAACTAACATTCTGGACTTTGTAAGCAACCTACAAAGCACCCTCCGACACTCTTTAGCCCTTGCTAGAGAAAATCTAAAGGATGCTCAGGAAGAGCAAAAGGCCTGGTATGACAGACATGCCAGAGATCGGTCCTTCAAGGTAGGAGACCAGGTTATGGTCTTGAAGGCGCAACAGTCCCATAAGATGGAAGCATCATGGGAAGGGCCCTTCACGGTCCAAGAGCGCCTGGGAGCTGTAAACTACCTCATAGCATTTCCCAATTCCTCACTAAAGCCTAAAGTGTACCATGTTAATTCTCTCAAGCCTTTCTATTCCAGAGACTTACAGGTTTGTCAGTTTACAGTCCAGGGAGATGATGCTGAGTGGCCTGACGGTGTCTACTACGACGGGAAAAAAAGACGGTGGCGTGGAAGAGGTGAACCTCTCAACCACCCTGGAACGTCTGCAGCGGCAACAAATCAAGGAGCTGTGCACTAGCTTCGCCCCATTGTTCTCAGCCACCCCAGGACGGACTGAACGGGCATACCACTCCATTGATACAGGTAATGCTCACCCAATCAGAACCCCACCCTACCGAGTGTCTCCTCATGCCCAAGCTGCTATAGAACGGGAGATCCAGAACATGCTACAGATGGGTATAATCCGCTCATCTACCAGTGCATGGGCATCTCCAGTGGTTCTGGTACCCAAACCAGATGGGGAAATACGCTTTTGCGTGGACTACCGTAAGCTCAATGCTGTAACTCGTCCGGACAACTATCCAATGCCACGTACCGATGAGCTATTGGAAAAGTTGGGACGTGCCCAGTTCATCTCTACAATAGACTTAACCAAGGGGTACTGGCAAGTACCGCTAGATGAACCTGCCAAGGAGAGGTCAGCATTCGTCACCCATGCGGGGGTGTATGAATTCAATGTCCTTCCTTTCGGCCTTCGAAATGCACCCGCCACCTTCCAGAGGCTGGTAGATGGTCTACTAGCTGGACTGGGAGAATTTGCAGTTGCCTACCTCGATAATGTGGCCATTTTTTCAGACTCCTGGCCCGAACACCTACTACACCTGGAAAAGGTCTTTCAGCGCATCAGGCAGGCAGGACTAACTGTTAAGGCCAAAAAGTGTCAAATAGGCCAAAACAGAGTGACTTACCTGGGGCACCAGGTGGGTCGAGGAACCATAAACCCCCTACAGGCCAAGGTGGATGCTATCCAAAAGTGGCCTGTCCCAAAGTCAAAGAAGCAGGTCCAATCCTTCTTAGGCTTGGCCGGATACTACAGGCGATTTGTACCACACTACAGCCAAATCGCTGCCCCACTGACCGACCTGACCAAAAAGACCCAGCCAAATGCAGTTAAGTGGACTAATAAGTGTCAAAAGGCCTTTACCCAACTTAAGGCAACGCTCATGTCTGACCCTGTGCTCAGGGCCCCGGATTTTGACAAGCCATTCCTAGTAACCACGGATGCATCTGAGCGTGGTATAGGAGCAGTGCTCATGCAGGAAGCAACAGATCACAACTTCCATCCTGTCGTGTTTCTCAGCAAGAAACTGTCTGAGAGGGAAAGTCACTGGTCAGTCAGTGAAAAGGAATGCTATGCCATTGTGTACGCCCTGGAAAAGCTACGCCCATATGTTTGGGAACGGCGGTTCCAACTACAAACTGACCATGCTGCACTAAAGTGGCTTCATACTGCCAAGGGGAACAACAAGAAACTTCTTCGTTGGAGTTTAGCTCTCCAAGATTTTGATTTTGAAATTCAACACATCACAGGAGCTTCTAATAAAGTTGCTAATGCACTCTCCCGTGAGAGTTTCCCAGAATTCAGTAGTTAAAAAGTGTTCTTAAAATGTAGAAGTCTGTTAGTTATATACTTAGGAGTATATGTAAAGGTGTATGTGTTGTATTAATCTGTTTATTTTCAAGTTCTAGAAGGAAATCGCCGCCAGTGAGCTTCCCCACTGTCTGCAATTTGGGGGGCGTGTCATAAACAGATAGCTAAGGGTTAATGTCTCTTTCACCTGAAGCACCTGACCAGAGGACCAATCAGGAAACCGGATTTTTTCAACTTTGGGTGGAGGGAATTGTGTCTCTGTGTCTTTGTTTTCCGTCTGCCTGCCTTCTCTGAGCTTTGGAGAAGTAGCTCTACTTTCTAGTCTTCTGTTTCTAAGTGTAAGGACAAAGAGATCAGATAGTAAGTTCTATGGTTTTCTTTTCTTTGGTATTTGCATGAATATAAGTGCTGAAGTGCTTTGATTTGTATTCTTTTGGAATAAGGCTGTTTATTCAATATTCTTTTAAGCAATTGACCCTGTGTTGTATCATCTAATACAGAGAGAACATTTGTACTTATTTTTCTTTCTTTTTATATAAAGCTTTCTTTTAAGACCTGTTGGAGTTTTTCTTTACTTCAGGGAAATTGAGTCTGTACTCACCAGGGAATTGGTGGGAGGAAGGAATCGGGGAGATCTGTGTGTTGGATTGCTAGCCTGATGTTGCATTCCCTCTGGGGGAATAGGAAAGTACTTTTTGTTTCCAGGATTGGGAACAGAGAGGGAGATTCACTCTGTTTGGATTCACAGAGCTGGTGTCTGTGTATCTCTCCAGGAGCACCTGGAGGGGGGAAGGGAAAAAGGATTATTTCCCTTTGTTGTGAGACTCAAGGGATTTGGGTCTTGGGGTCCCCAGGGAAGGTTTTTCAGAGGGACCAGAGTGCCCCAAAACACTCTAATTTTTTGGGTGGTGGCAGCAGGTACCAGGTCCAAGCTGGTAACTAAGCTTGAAGGTTTTCATGCTAACCCCCATATTTTGGACGCTAAGGTCCAAATCTGGGACTAAGGTTATTACACTATCTCCCAACATAACACTTAGTCATGGAACCACTCTGTGCCTCAGTTTCCCCCACCTGTAAAACAGGGCCAATGATTTTGGCCTCCCTTTGTAAATATAGAGCTGAAGCAGCAGAGAAGAGCTACATACTGCCGTTCTTATTCTTTGTTTATTTACATAGCACAGGGTGTGGGTGGAGGTCTGCTCTCCGGTGATCCTCCGCTAAAAGAACATCCCTTTGGGGCCCTTGGCAACTGGGCACAAGTTAGAGCAACCTTGGAATATTTAAATATTTGCAAGAGGAGGGTTCAAATTACCAATAAGATTTTTCTGAAATGGTCACAGCATTGTACAAATCCTTCCCCTTTTTACAATCCTCTGGAGAACCCAAATCACATGCATTCTGCATCTCAGAGAAATATTCTAATGCCTCCACATTCCGACGGAGGAGCATGGTGTCTTTAATTAACACTCCCACATCCTCTCCTCCTTAGTTTCTTGAGTTCCTAATATTTCTTGGATCTTATTAATGTTTTTTCAGCCAATTCAAATTTTATCTCCAAGCCAGACACTTTAACGGATAATGAGTCTAATTTATTCTCAAAAGAATCAAAGTGGGGATTCTAAGCCTTATATTGCTGTAGTTTTAAAAAAAAATAGCCCCTAAAGTGATTTGAGAAGTGGCTGTAGGAATTGAAGATTTAGCACTAGGCACTCTTCATCCCAGTCAATTCAACACCTTCATGTAGAGTGACTGATAAGGGTGGATGCGATGGCTACTCTGAAGTGAGAGAAAATTACCTGCTTGCAACTTCAGCCTGTTATGGTGTCACAGGCACATCTGTTACTGTGTCCTTCTCTAGCAAGACCCAGCCCTTGTTCTCCTGCTTGCATTTAAGGGGCAGGGTGGATGCAAACAGAGCAGAACATATAGTTCCTTTAGCAGGGAAGCAGCCAACATGTTAGATGCCTAAGATCTTAAATATAACATAATTAAACCCAAGGTTAGCCGGCTGTAGAATATAGAAAGTCTGTTATCCGAATCTACCTCTTGTATCTGGTCATTAACCAAATCACAGGCTCCCTTGGGCAAGGACTGTCTTTTGACTATAGATATGAGGCTCTGATCCCAGATCGTGGCTTCTCGCTGCTACCATCATACAAATAGACGATATAAAACATGAGGCACAGGGAGAGGAAATGACTTGCCCAGGATCACACACGCAGTATACAGCAGGACTGGGAATAGGTTGGTGCGTTAAACCCAAGACTGTCTTTCATTCTCGTGTGTGCACAGAATCATAAGAAGAACACAAGGAGAGATGTATCTTGATATCAAATTACTAGAGCATAGCATAGGCGTGTTGAAGATATTCATGTTAGGACAAAGTGCAGGAATGCACAACATCCATTACTGGGTGACCAGCAGGTGGAGAAACCAAGGAGACTATAAGGCAGCAGTTCCATAGCTGTGGTCCTTACTTCCATTAAGAAGGCCAGGATAAAGGGCTCACAGTAAGCACCGTAAGAGCTCAGACACAGGTCTTAGCAACATGTGCCGAGGTTGTATTAGGGGAGATCCCCTCACAATGAATTGTGGTGCTTTAAAGGAGGTCTTTGATTGCCCCACGGAAGCTGGAATTTGTGCTGTGTCTTGATGCACAGCCCATTCTATGGCTACTTGATCCAGACTGGGCTTGCAGAAACTAAGGATCACAGGTGGTATTTGGGGAGATAGAGAACCCTGGCCTAATTTGTGTGACTTTGGGCATGCTTGCTCTTCTCCAGTGACCAGAGCAGCCTGCTATTTACAGGGAAGGGTGTTCTTCCTTTAGATGAAGCAGTTTTCCTTTGGTTGCTGTGCTGAAGGTTCAGAGTGTGATCCCAGCTGACCACCAAGCTTTCTAAATGTATGTGGTGTGGTTTGTGATGTAGCGATGGCCCTGAACAAAACCTCTGGCTCCAACCCAGATGCCTCCTTTTTTAAAGGTGCCATCAGAAACCTTGGGTACAAATATCTGTAAACTGTCTTCAGAATTCAAGGTATGGGTCCAAATATTATGGCTTGAGGCCACTTCTCCTGAGAGCTCACTCTGCAGTCAATGTGCTACCTGCAATGGAATCCTGTCTTGCTTCTCTCCCACCATGACTCTACATTTCAATTTCTATCCCCTTAGCCATTAGGATAGTGTTTGCCGCCGCCATTCCTTCCCCACCACAACGTGCAAGCCCTCGAAGATTAAATGATCCCAACGGGCAGCACATGAGAGAGAGTCCCAGCCTAAATTCCAGGGCCATGATTCTGCTCATTCATTTCTGAGTAAATCGGGAATAACTCCAGTGAAGGCCTTGGAGTTACCCCAATGTGAATGGGGTCAGAATCAGGCCCTCTGTGTTGAGCTGTCATTCTCTGATGCTAAATCTCTGAAAGAGAAACAAATAAACGTGTGGTTTGTTTAAATGCCAGGAGGGAAAGCTCAACTAGAAATTTATTGGAGGAGATTTGCAGAATCCAGCAAGACCATTGGATCTTTTCGTTTAATCTGGAGCTACCAAGAAAACGTTTTAGCTGCTTGGAGTCCTCCATCGTGAAGGGAATGGTGCTGTGCATAATGGAATCCTGCCTGGGGAAAGGAGGCCTTCAGGCTGCGCGAAAAGCAGGAGAGAAAAGCCAGGCTGAAGAGCGGGAAGGAGGGATGTGTCTGAGTAAATTCTGACTCTCAGGGTATGCCTACTCTGCATGCTCCTTATGGTGGGGTGTAGCATATACTGCACGCCTCCTGATACGACTATAAATAGTGTAGGCACTAGTTACATCAGTAAAGACACACCAGAACTTAAGGGTATGTACCCTACACAGCTCTCTGCTCAGCCCAGCAGTGCCTCTCTTCCCAGTCAGCTGCTGTTTTTAGCAGCTGGTGGAGCCTGTTCCCACCACAAGTGTCTCAGACAAGCATGAGAACCTGTAACTACAGCCGGGTAGAAATTGTTCAACAAACATTTTTTTGGGGAAAATTTTCAGATCTGGTGACAATGAAATATTTTGCAAATTTGGGTTTGATTTCACCGATTTTAGGGAGAAAAAATCTAAACAAATGGAAACATTTTGATTTTTCCAGTCACCGTTCCCTTTAAATTTGTGGTTTTTTTACAATTTTTAAAAACTTTAAAAAATGCTCAAAATTGAAACAAAACATTTCAGTTGAAACACTACATTTGACCCAAAACAACATCTTCCTTTTTTTAAAGGTACTTTTTTTGAATTTTACCAATAAACTTGAAACATTTTTAGTTTTGGTTCAACCCAAAATGATTTTTTTCTCTATTTTTCAGAATCATCAAGGATTTGCCAGCTCAACCTGTAATGCACATGGACATGTGCATGCACAGATATATTTAGATTCTTTATCTCAGCACATCTGCTCTCTCCCCCACCCCCGTCCTCCCGCTTCTCCCCAATCCACTCTGCCTCTTAGCACATTCAGATCACACATTCTGTGCAAAGGGAGTCCCGGAGAGCTGGAGTGATGGCCATTACTCTGTAGTGAGCGCTTCCCTAATGCAGAGTGGCACAGGAAATAACCCTGCCAAGAAACTTACAGGGACACTGCAGAAGAGCAGCCTGCATGGGGAGTCGCCTCACGTCGCTGTTACATGTCCTCGACATTTAGAATGGCTGTAATTTCTGCCTCTCGCCTCAGTCTTGCTTTGAAATGAATTTAATAACCTGCAAGATGAACCTTCCTGAGTTGACACGGTATCAGGAAGGGGTGAGTGGCTGCTCGGAATGTGCTTTCAGCTCTGTGCTGCCTGTTGCCACGTCTATGGAAGGTGGCATGGCAGGGGAGATGCACAGTGGCTGTGCGTTCCCTCTGTGAGCTCCCAACAGTAAAAAGGGATGGTCTCTGATCTCAGCTGGCCAGCTCCTCACAGGAATAGGGGAAGATGGCACAGCCAGTGGGCTCTGAGGCTGTGTCAGGAAGGGGCATTTTGGATGAGAGATGTGAATTTAAAACATGAAGGCAGTGTGCAGGAGTCTCATATCTTGTGTGCACTTTCTACGATGTATGTGCACTGAAGCCCCTTTCTGCTCTATCTCTCACGCACCCAAAGCTCTGGAGTATGTTGTACCCACTTGGCTAAGTCTCACTCACCTGTTTAATTACCTGGATGTTGCACCGTGCAATGCAGCATGTTATTGTCCAATGCACCAGCTGATGAATGCATGTACAAGGTCTGCTCAGGCATGTGCATGACAAGTTCACCATTGTTTCTTTGCACTTTGAAGTAGTGTCCAGCAAAGAGAGGATGCAAAGCAGGAGTCAAACAAGGGAAAAGATCAGAGCCCTGCCTCTCCTTTTCCATCTTCATCCCATCACTCTCTGCTCATCACTAATCCCATCAGGTGGAGGCAGATGAGAGAGCACCACAGAGTTAATACAGAAAACCCTGGAGACATTTCAGCATGTGGCAAAACTGAGCCCGAGAACGAATCTAGCAGTAATGAGTGAGGAAATTACAGCTAAGAGAGGAGAAACTGCCCAGCCAGATGAGGGGTGAATGTCTGAGCCGACAGAAAACAGACCGAGGTGTCAGGATGGAATCGATAGTGATCGCAGCCCAGGGAGGAGGAGATGGGATTCATTATAGAAAGGATAAAACAGACATTACCAAACTAGCCTACAGTGTGTGCAGGAGAATTAGGGACTTTAACTTCCCAAGTGCTGACAGTGGCAAGGAGGATTGACAACAGATGAAATCCAACTTTCATTGCTTGGAAAAGACTTAGAGGAAGAAAAAGTTCTTTCCCTCCATGTAGCTTTCTGTGCGATTTCCTTTCTAGTTTGCCTGCAGCCTGGAAGGACAAACATGGCATCCGAGGCTGTTTTGGGATCCAATTTCGCCTCCTTCAGATGTTGTACCAGTCAAATTACTGGTCCCAGCTTGATCCTGCAGTGGGATCCCTGCCAGACCCTTCTGCCCTTGCAAAGCCCCGGTGGAGACATTTGAAGTCCCTTCTTAGATACTGCGACTCTTCACTGGTACAACAATTTGCCTGCATGGATCCTGCCTGTGCCTGGATCTGTTCATGTATTGGTTCAGAGATACCAGGGTGATGGGCACAGTATAAGAAACAACATAGGACAGAATAGGTCTAGTCCATCGGAGAGGCAGTGTGGTTTCTTGGATAAAGCACCATCATCCTACTTGTCCCCTGATAATGGAGGGAAGAAACTGCCAATCTATTGGAAAAACAGCCAGCTCGGAGATGAATAACAAGGAGCTTTTGCAGGGTTCCAGGTCAGGAAAACGTAAATTGATTTACTCCACTTCACTGAATAGTTTTGCAGAGGAAATAGTTCTGGAGCTGGGAAAGCTGTCAATACCTGTGATGTTAGGGCATGACCCAATGAATGGGAAGACTCCCCTTGGTCTTTTGGATCAGCAATGGTCTTGGGGTCAGACCGTTTATTGTGTCATAGCTGCTCCTCTCCAGTGGAGCTGGTTTTTGCATTGACGTCTTACACTTTCCCCAGATAATGTGATACTGTTGCAGGACTGGATGTGTTACCCTTAGAGAGAAATTACAGACCCGATGTCCTCAGTGCATCTCAAGAGCAGTCATTAGACTGTAAGCTCTTTGGAGCAGGGCCCATCTCTTCGTTCTGAGTTTGTAGGGTGCCTTGCTCAGTGGGGATGCTGCAATACATGGTATCATCACATCTAGCTGTGAAAGCACAGGACTGGGAGTCAGGAGACCTGGGAGGAAACCAATGGTGACCTTGGGCACGTCCCTTGCAGTCACCTCTCTTTCCTCAGCTGCACAGCAGGGATGATAATCTCTTCCTCATAAGGGACATGACTAGCCCCTCCCTGTCTGTATTTCCTGCCCACGTTGCCAAGGGCTCTCCTTTTCTGGCTGTTGCTGTCATGCTCAAGGCTTTCACCAGTGTGGACTGCACACAGCACAATGCTTAACCCCTGTCTTGTGATTCCCACCACTGGCCTCCTCTTTGCCCCATAGTCCCTGCTCCTCTGGAATCCCCCAGTTGTTTTCACCCCGAAGAAGCAGGTGATAAGGTCTCAGTTTCCTGAATTGATGTTCCAAGCTCCTAGCAAGTAATGTGGCACAAGGGCGGGTAAATCTATGCATTGTCCTAGGCCTCACGCCGCCCCATAGATTTCCATAGGATTGCACAGTGGGGTGAGTCAATACAGAATCTGGCCCAGCTGATTCACCCTCTGGCCAGATGTTTCCTTTATCCCCTCTGTGATGTGCCAAGGTACAGTCCAGACTAATGAGCAGCCGTGTCACCCCTGCCCTCTAATGTGGAATACCCTTTACAATGCTTTGCTGCTCACCAACAGTCCCTAGCATGTTGGTCATTCCTAGCTATGTCTGTGTCTGCTGCAGCTAGCCAGGCATCCCTTGGCTCTTACCTTAAAGATTACCACAGGGTGACTCCAACACTCCCATTCTCAGATTTCCCCCCAGAAACATGTGTCGTGTACCGCCCAGCCCTCTCCTGGACAGAGCAAATATATCGAGTCTGTTATTCCTTCATGGAAATAACATGCACACAGCTTGTTGCCCCAAATGGAGTTACCCAGCTACTTCAACTGGAACACGCTGGATGGGATAAAACAGTAAAACACATTTATTAATGACAAAGAGAGATTTTAAGTGAGTACAAGCAATGAGGCAGAAACCTCAGAAATGGTTACGAGAAAAATAAAGATAAAATTTTGACTAATGCCTAACTTAACAAATTGAACCAGATTCAAGTAACGTTTTTTCACCACATGCTTTCAGCAGTCTTAGGGCTTGTCTACATCAGAAAGTTGCAGCGCTGGTGAGGGAGTTACAGCGCTGCAACTTAGGAGGTGTACACATCTGCAGGGCACCACCAGCGCTGCAACTCCCTGTTTGCAGCGCTGGCCGTACTCCCGTTTTGTCTCGGGTGTAGAGGATCCAGCGCTGGTGATCCAGCGCTGGTAATCAAGTATAGACACTTACCAGCGCTTTTCTTGACCTCCGTGGAATAAGCAGGTATCCCAGCATACCTGAGGAAGCCTCTGGTAATCAAGCTGGTCGCGTTCCCCGAACCCCGAGCAAGCAGGTCTCCTTCCCTGAGGTTTGCAGGGTGGTTCGGGGAACGCGAGAGCAAACCGGGAAAGGAGACCAGCTTCGCTGTGGTTTGCTCTCGCGTTCCCCGAACAAGCAGGTCTCCTTCCCTGCGGTTTGCAGGGTGGTTCGGGGAACGCGAGAGCAAACCGGGAAAGGAGACCAGCTTCGCCGCGGTTTGCTCTCGCGTTCCCCGAACCCCGAGCAAGCAGGTCTCCTTCCCTGCGGTTTGCAGGGGGGTTCGGGGAACGCGAGAGCAAACCGCGGCGAAGCTGGTCTCCTTTCCCGGTTTGCTCTCGCGTTCCCCGAACCCCCCTTGAAGCCGCCCAACAGCGCTGCAGTGTGGCCACATCTAACACCACTTGCAGCGCTGGTTGCTGTAAGTGTGGCCACTCTGCAGCGCTGGCCCTATACAGCTGTACTAATACAGCTGTAACAACCAGCGCTGCAAAATTTTAGATGTAGACATGGCCTTACTGACCAGACTCTCTAGGTCAAAATCCCTTCTTCCCAGAGTCCAAGGGAGGCTTCCTTTGTTTCTTGAGGTGCAGAGAATATAATGGGCAGGGAGGGGACCTTGGGGTGTTTGTCTCTCCTTTTTTAGTTTCAATCCCTCTCTTGAAAAACATTCCCAGCTGAGAACCAGGAGCCAAAGAGTCTATGTGGAAGGAGATTCCCTGATGGGTTTTTCACCTCTTTGAACTTCCTTTGTCTTCCTTTCCTGGTTGTCCTCCCTTTTGTTTACTGCTTAAATGCAAATTAAGCAGCTCACAGATTCCTTTGTTTAGGACAGACCTGTTTGCCAGCTTCCATTTGTGTGGGGCTGTTGGGTTTGGAATACGTGTTTATTACACCATACAGGGAATCTTATAACTCCACAATGTTGCACACATTTTATCACGATAATGCTGACCAGCAAATTATTAGTTTTAAAATGATACCTTACACTGCATAATTGTGACAATAGTACGTAGGGCATGAATACAGGGGTGTATTCTGTCATTCACATCGAGAGAGGCATATGGGGCATGTGTTCCTTTCTGACTGCGTAGCTGGGAATTGGCAGGCACATCAAAGTTGGTGTCTTGAAAAGGCAGCACAGGGGATGTAGAGCAGAAAGACTCAGAGAAGCACAGATGGCTTTGGTGGCGGCCGTTTGCGAGAGAATCAAGAGGAAATCCATCATCTTCCAGTTGTCTCTGAAATCCCTTTTGTAGCTGGGGATGCACAGGAGCTGGCTGTAGGGGCCTTCTGTCTAAGGCATGGTTGCTAGATCCAGTGCTGCAACAGGGGCCTTTAACTCCAGCTGCACAATTTAGCAGGCTCCAGTGTGTTCACCTTGGGAACCTCCGTGCGCTGTAGAACAGAAGGTGCTGATTGCAGGGTGTGAAGGGGAGAGAAGGCAGTGAGAACAGAAGAGAAAAGTTAAGAGTGCTGAGCAGGCACTGAGGGGACCTGGTCTGCTCTCCTTTCTAATTGCTACTTAAAGGAGGTGATTTTTGTTAGCAGTTCTGCCAGTCAGCCTGGTGGGACTCAAGACAAAAGCCACACCTGCGCTTTGGGCTACACATAGGAGCAACACCGTTTTAAAAGTTGAACTGGTTTAACAAAACCACTTCCACATGGCATGTGGATGCTCTGATACTGGTTTAAACCTTGCCCATGCTGCTTTAGCTAGCGCATGTGATTTCAGATTCTTAAAACAGGTGTAACTTCTGTGCAGATGAGCCCATGTTCTTTGGGGAGTGTAGATCCTTGCATCTGTGTATCCTACTACACTCAAAAACTCTGAGGGCACGTTTCAGCACTAGTGCATTGATCACACACCTCCCGATTTTGTGTGAATCGTGGTCCTAGTATGAATCATGGTCCTTGTGCTGCAGGGTGTAGTCTACTTGTATGCAGCTTTCCCTCCAATATTCTTGGAGTTTCATGCCCCTTAGAGGCAGGAGATTCGGTTGCCAAAGTGACAGAGCAACAGGACCTTTCCCATCACAGGAAAATATTTGGCAGGAGCTTTCAGTAGCCAGATGTTTTGCAGTGTCCTCCCCCTCTCACTGCTTCTGACCTACATGAGACAGAAAAGGATGATGTCTAATGGTATCTCATGATTCAGCTGATCTGCTGCCTGGGCATCCTAGCATCATATCTGTTTGTTTTATTGCCCAGGGCAAGTTTCTGTTCTCCCTAGCATGGCAGATCCAGTAGTGTGTAGGCGTCCTGTCTCTCATGCCCCTCAGGGTCTGAAACAGAGGAGATCTGGGGCCAACCAATGGTATCCCTTCTCCTTGTGTGCTTCATTTATGGATTTCGACAAGAAGTTAGCACTAGTAGAAGATGTTGCATTGGAAGCCTTGGAGACCACAGTGCTCTGTTTGGCCACAGTAAACTGGCCTCTCAATGTAGCCTGAAGGGACCCCCACCAGCAGTGACAGGGGACTTCTGTTTCCATGGACCACTCAACCATTGGCCTCTCTGCTGAGTTGGCCAAGAAGGCTCCCAAGTAGCACCATGCTCTGGGATTATGTTTGCCATGTGGGTAACTTCTGTTTCTAAAATGCAGAAAGCAAGGGGGCTCTGTGACTAGGAGTGCCCCATGAATGCATGGCTCATAGGGCACTGACAGCCCATTCTTCAGCTGAGTTTTTCCCATCTGGAGAGCTAGAGCAGGGCACCCTGGGTTGAGGCACACTGTGCTGAATAATGGGATAGGTTTGGAGATCCTGGGATAGTTCCAGCACTTTCTCAGCTACTGGAGATTCTGGCTGGAAAGCGGAGCCTGGACAGGAAGACTAGTGCAGACTCGGACAGATGCCATCTTTGTTCAGGAGTCTTCCCTGCAAGCTCAGTAGCAGCAGGGGCAGATGAAAGGGACTATAGAGAGGATGTGGGTGAACTCTGGCCCTGATTCCCTCTGCAGAGCCCTGCTAGTATCAGGCATCATTTGGAACGTCTCCTAGGCAGCTCTGGTGTGTTCTCCCAGGGTCTGTAAACATGGTGCTGGATGCATGTGCCTGTCAGGGAGCATTTTGGGTGGAACCAACAGATGAGTCTTGGGAGGTTAAAACTGAGTTCCCTGGGCACCCCCGGAGGGATGGCGCAGAGAGGAAATCCACATGAGCAGTCCATGTGGAAGATGGTCATCGATATGGGGGTGCTGAGCTTTCAGTGCCTCACAATATCCACAGCAGCTGTTCCTTTCCAGCGTGCCCTGGATGCAGCCAAGATAGCACCTGGTGCAGCTGCCTGTGTGATTGGATTCCAAGTGCAGGCTCAGTAGCTGTGTGCAGCCCAGATCTTGGACTCGCTTGCGTCTTCTAATGTGCGCAGTGGTGCTTTGCAGCTACGGCTTGTGCTGAATGCTTTTTCCTCTCTGCTTCACTTGGAGTCTAACTCCTTCCTCCTCCCTTTGCCCTCTTTCCAGCTGAAATGCAGTTGGGACTGAAGTTAGTGCACATTCTGGTGACAGTAACTTTCCACCCTGGTGAGCAGAAAATGCTGGGGGAAGGGTCTCTGGCGTTCTCTTTCCTCTTCCGCATCACTGATCTCACTTTGCTGAAGGGACCCGGAAGGCTGCTGGAGAAGATAGTTCTGAGCAACCACTTTGCACTAGCCTCAGGTGACGCTTCCTGGTGGCTTCCTTGTGAACAGCCAATTGGCAATTTCTTGGATTCTGGAACAAGGAGGAGCATCTTCTCTTTGGTTGTGGGGAAACAATGGAAGTCCTTTCTCCTCCCATCTGAAGAGCGGGGCTCCAAACCAAACCTGGGGTCAGGGCACTCACAAACGGGGCATGTGACTTCCAAGCCAGGATCCAAATGCAAACAACCAGTGCTTAATTTGTGCCAGAGCCTGCCAGGGCTGAGCCCTGGCACCTCTGGTTGGCTATTCATAGCCCCAGCAACTCAGGACTCACTACATCAGTTATGAAAGTAAAAAAAAAAAAAATTGCTTGAGCTCTGACACCTAATTGGTTGCACCCCAGCACCTCTTTCTTTACAAATTAAGCACTGCAAGCAACCCCTTCCTTCATAATGGAGTATAGAAACACCCATTTCCAGACTGGATCAGACCTATGGCTGGTGTAGTCCAGCATCCCCCTCGGTAACGGTGGCCAGTACCAGCTGTTTCAGAGGAAGATGGTCTAATTATAAACCCTTGATCCAACGGCCATCAAACGCTGGTGCTCAGACACCATGTAGACAGATGGATGGGTAGGTACAGATTGAACCCTAGACCTATTGGTTTGGGGTAGAGCCTTCTCAGTAGCAGAATGAAGTGTGTGAAATTGCCTCTCAGTCAATGTTCTACATGGCCACTCGCTGGCTGTTTTCAGAACTTGCTGTCGATCCTCTCTGTCTGGGCTCGTAGCACCCCCCGACTGCCCCACCTACGCTCCCATGCAGAAGGTTGATTTGCAGCTGAGCCATTTGGTGCTGGTTTGGGTTAATCCATGTATTTTAGTGACTCGGAGGATGGGTGCTTAGTACAGTGAATTAATAATACTGGGCAGCAGCTGAATGCATAGACAGATTTTCAAAAGAGCTCTGTCCATTGGGGGCCCAATGACTGCTGGGTACTTTTAAAAATCAGGCCCATTGTGGGTGCTCAGGCCTTAAAAATCTCACTGGGCTGTTTTGAAATCCAGCTCATCCTTCACATGCATTAGCAAATACCTGGTATTAGCACAGTCTGAGTTAATACCTACTGCAGGTATTACAATAGCCTCGGCTTGCAAATTTGCCGGCAAGGGTAGTCTGGGTTTGCCGCTCCTGTAGGTACGAACATTGTTTGAGGGTTGCATCATTTGAGGCACTGGCAAAATCCAGGCTGGCCCCTTTCCACCATTTAGCACCACTCTTGAGCATAACTGTGTCTGCTTTACTTACTGTCCTAATAGCCCTTCTTCAGGACAAGAAATACAGTGTCAAACTCCTCAAGTTCTATATCAAGCCACTTTATGTATCTCTCTCCAACGGATAGACGGAGGATCAGGTAGTAGGGGAATGAGGTGATTAAAAAAATTGGACACAGTTAACAATCAAAAGGAATTTAAAAAAAGAGAGACATCAATCTGCTTCCACCTGGGTTGGGAGATACAGACAGATTGATCGGGCTAGAGCAGTGCCAGCTTCATCCTCCACTCCCTAAAACTCTCCTGAAGGAAAGAACTCAGCATCCTCTCTTTCCCCCTCTCCCTGCATAGCTGATAAATCAAGGTGAACTGTCTCCCGCCTGCCTAGTTTCTCCAAGGTAAGCTCAGACCTCAGGCCTGCAGGAAGGGATCTGTGTGGGGCACAGAAGATGGATGGTTGCCTCTTATAGAGTCTCTGGGAAAGGAACATGTCAGAATGATGAATATTCCCAAGACTTTTTAACTGACTCAGAAGAAAGTGGTAGAGAAACTCCCCCCAGCCTGGCCGTGGGGTCAAGGAGAGGAGAAGACTCGGAGAGTATTTAGCAAGAGTCAGATATTCTGCCAAGCAGCAGGCAGATGCACAAGAGAGGAGTTTGACCCAGCAGTTATTTTTCATCTTCTGCTTCCAGGAGCAATGTCTTCTGCACTGGGATGTCGCTTTCTCTGTGTGTCTGAGACCAGATGGATACACTGAATGAAGTGATTTTAAGAGATGCACATGCAGCCTGCTCAGTCCACAATAGTTCGAATCCCAGTCAAGCCCCTAATTCGTGTGGTAGCTGCCATCCTGCTCAGGACTGGGGATTGAACCCGGGACTATGTGAGCTAAAATCACCAGTATCTACACTATAAGCTACAAGATGAGAACCTAGAGATGCTGCTGTAACAGGCTCACGTCCTGCAGGTCAGCCTGTTCTACAGCTAGGTACAAGCTGCAAAATCTGCGTTCAGATTTCCAAAGTTCAGCGCATTACCTCCCTGGTTACAGGGAAGCTATTAGCAGCAAGACCTGAGTCCCTTGCACCGTGTGTTGCCCACCTGTGCAAAGTGGGATGTAAGGTTATCTGAACTTTGCAGAGAGCATTGATTTGGTACCAGTTTGCACCACATTGCACAGATGTTTAAATGACAACACAAGAGTCCAGCCAGGGGAGAATTCATCCCTACCTCTGCACTGCCTGGTTATCCCCACGGCACTGGCTAAGCTCCCCAAATCCTTTACCTGCACCCACGGGCCTCAGCATATAAAGTGAGATGGAGGAGAGTAGGCACAGAGTTCTTGTGAATGGCAAGCCTTTTTCCCTCAAGTGGGTGGCAGATGAAATTTTTTTCCCCTTATGACTTCATTACACTTTCTTGGCCAGCACTCCCTATGCCAGGGATGAGTAGGATGCAGCAGTCTCAGCTAATCCCTGATTAAATATTTCCTGCATCTGATTGAGAAAACCAGAGGGGCCTGGGGATGTATGAGACTGGACAGCATGCACAAACTTCTTAATTCCCTCCAGAGTCACAGGGAAGGAGCGGATGGGACAAGCTCATGGGGAAACTCAGCCCAGCCACCAGCTAGTTTAAACCACTCAACCTCGGCCAAAATAATTCACCAGCACAATCGGCAGCTGACACCCTTTGCCCTGGCTTGAGACTGGGGTGTTGGGACTCACCTGGACTGGCATTTATATTTCACACTGACTGAGGCTGGCATTTTCCAAACAACCTAAGGGAGTTAGGTGCTAATGTCCCAGTGGGAGTGGGCTACTAAGATCTTTTAAAAATCCAGCCTAAAACCTGGCCACCTGCTACCCACTACTTTCCCTCTGCATGGAATATTGCTGACTGTTCCAAAGTGATCAATAAAATCCGACGTACTCACTCTCCTGGCCCTCTTTTTCTCTGTGTTTGTACAGCACCTAGCACAATGGGATGCAGAGCAATACCACTACTGAGCCCAGTTCTCCTCTCATGTACACCAGGGTAACTCCTTTGACCTCGACAGAGTTACAGCTGATCTACACTGGCAGGGGGAAGAGGAGTGTCAGGATCGACTGGTACCACTAGGCCTGGGAGGCAGTGGAGCCTGGTGGATAGCGCAATGGCCTGGAAGTCCAGAAATATTGGCTCTGGTCCTGGCTCTGCCACTGGCTGACCTTGGGCAAGTCACTTAATTGCTCTGTGCCTCAGTTTCTGCATATGTGACATGGGAGCAATGTTCTATATCTATAACATTTATATCATATGTAATAGTCCTTTGCAAAGTGCAGTGAGATCTCTGAAGAGCAAGGCATTATTATTAATACGGATACTAATACTTTTACGTAGCTTGTAAGCGTTTTGAGGTGGGGACTGTCTTTTTCTGCTGGGTGTGTACGGTGCCTAGCACAATGGGGTTCTGGTCCATGACTGGGGCTCCTAGGTGCTCCCATCATTACAAATAAGTAAAAAGATGAATAATGACTAAAATGGACCCTAGTGAATACCAAGAAAGAGCAGGAAGCGCATGTTTGTTGGTTGTTTTTTTAAAGGCTCAACGCAATGGAAGGCCACAAACAGTTAAATTTCTCTTGGCAGCCAGGAAGGGCTTTGGGTTCTTAACAGTTAGTGCTCCGGCAGCTTTGCATTTCCTCCCCACAGAAGCCGATGTTTTGCTGTCCATTGGGTTCTGGCTTTGATCAGAGAAAGGAGAATACAAATGACACCTTGATTATCACTCACATTTTCAAATGCTGTCCAACAGCAGTAGCTGTCGCCTTTCATAACGCCACTTTGGGCTCCCATCAAATCATTTCACAGCTACCCTGCAAAAAGCCCTGGTGTCCTTTAACAAGCAGGCCCACACTTTCCATTTCTCACAGATCTCGGCTAGGGGGATACGGACCTGCTATGCTGAGCACAGAGTCGTGCTGCAGCCACAAAGAGAAGATGCTCTCCAGGCCAAGGAAAACCTTTGAAAAGGGGGCATCGTGCCGCAGGGGACTGGTGTCAGGATGCACTGAGCCTTTCACCTCTAGGTGTTGGGGTTGAATCTAGAGGCCTAGTAATAACTAGTAATTGTTCCCCTCTGACACTTGTCATTAGGGAATGAGTTGAGGAGTTCAGTGCAATTCTTGCTAGATAGATGGCCACTCGGTGGTGTAACTAGGTCTCCAGTAACCTGAGACATAACTCCTGGACATGGCAGTAGCCTGGGACTCAGGAGCACTTCATTCAGTTTCTGGCTTAGCCATAGACTGCCTATGTGACCTTGGGCAAATCATTTAATCTACTCTGTGCCCCTCACCCTAATGAAGTGAGTTCTGATCCTGCTATGCATTATTCCAGGTGTAGCCCCAGCATATGCACCACTCAGATACCTAGTGGGTTTCTGTGTTCGCCGAAAACAGTTGATAGGATGTACTACAGTTGACTTTGAGAATGTGGGCCAAATTCTCATCTCAATTATCTCAGAGTCAAGCTGAAGGGGGGAGGGATAGCTCAGTGGTTTGAGCATTGGCCTGCTAGACTCAGGGTGATGAGCCCAGTCTTTGAAGGGGCCACCTAGGGATCTGGGGCAAAATCAGCACTTGGTCCTGCTAGTGAAGGAAGGGGGCTGGACTCAATGACCTCTCAGGGTCTCTTCCAGTTCTATGAGATAGGTATGTTATTAATCTGGAGTAACTACACTGATTTCAGTGGCATTAGGAAAGGTTTATGCCCAACTGGGAAGGAGAAAGCAGGTCAGTGGTGTTGCTTGCTCTCATGATTTGGTTGTGAGTGTTGTGATATTTGACATGCTTCTTCAAACCCCAGCTCCTGGAGACAAGTGAACATACGAAAACTGAGGCTTCCTTTAAAAAAAAAAAAACTGAAAGTTTCTAACCCTCATGGTTTCAGATGAAAGCTTGGAAATGTGAAGCTAGTGCACCCTAAAGGTTCAAAGCCAGCATGCAAATAAAAAGAACCCAAAATCTTGTTTGATTATTATTAAGAGAATATCATCATTTGAGGGACCTGATTCATGATTTTTTAATTACTTGAAGTTAGCAATACTGGATCTGGTTTCAGGAGAGATCTAGATTTGTGAAGGATCAGGGGCTTGGGAATGCAAGCCAGGACTGACTGCTGCTTGGCAAATAGTAGAACCTTGGTATTGTAAGGATGGATTCTTGACATGCACATTCAGTTCTGTTTCCTACTTGTCACATCATTTATTGCTAATGAAATATGTTGTAACTGAGGTCAGAATCTGGCCTGGTCATTTCTTGCTATGCCTTCAAAACACAGAGATGCAAACAAAACAGCTGCTTGGCATACAAAGGAAGGAACTGGCCACTGGCTGATTTGTGGCTTGAACACCTACCGAAAATGGGGATCACTTTCCTGCAAAGTACAGATCATACCAAATGATGGATCAGAGCTGTACCGACTAACCAATGTATTGCATCCTCCCATTAGACATTTCTATCTTAAAATCCTCTGCTCCTCTTTCTGTGACTTTTTTTGTTTTGGTTTTGTTTCCTAAACCTGGTCATCTTGTTCTGAATTGTTTTGAGCAGCTGGAGCTTGTGGAAACAAATTGAAGTATCTTCATTTCTAAGAGAAATGATGCGTTGAGCCAGCCAGCTGGCCTTCCTCCATCATTCCATTGCAGAAACGCGCACCCGCATACGAACGCGCGCCTTGACAGATGGAGAGGCTTTGAGTGACTGCTTCAATTTTTTTCTCTTTTTCACAATCCATGGCTGGAGTGCCAAATACTTGGAACCTGTTCCTGGTCCATAGATCACCCAAAAGGGTTAAGGTCCAGCACAGTTAATAACCCTCTGGAAATACTATCCATCAATGGAGGGAAAAAACTCCTTAGTGCCTAACGTACCTGCTCCTGTCAAAGACAGATGGGTCTGCAGTGCTTTGCAGGGGCTCGCAGCAATATGTGCATTTTTACCATTCTCCTTCATTCTCCTTCAACCCTGCTTTACCCACCTCTTTCTAGGGCAGGCCAGCCTGCCTTAAGCCTTGGTGTGTGGATCTTATCCCCCATGTTCAGAGCCTGCAGACAGAAATCACAGGCTGTTGTAAGTTAAGTTTGCATCACACTGCGCAGCTGTGTACACCAGGAGGTGACACTCTCTGTGGGCTGGCAAGGGAATGGGATGAAGTTACACAGCCCAGGGCAGATGGAGGAAGGCATTAGAGGGAATTCCAGGAGCAGGTGAACATAGGCTCTGCAGCCAGCATGCCTGTACTAGACCCACACATGGCTGTGCCATATAAGACCAGCCCGACACTGACCCTTTATGCACACACAGTGTATTGTCTGCCTGGGGACTGTGGCCCTCTCTTCAGGGCTGTGGGGGAGGCTGAGAAGAGCAGGCCTGAGGCATACTCACAGGATTGACACAGGCAGTGGAGACCTTGGGGAGAGTTGCTTATGCCTGCAGCTGGAAGATGTCGCAAATGTTCCCCAGAGAACCTGTTGCCAAATGGTGCGAAGCTGGGCAGTGAGGCAGAACTGTTACAGTGCACCCGTTTGGTGATGATGTGTCTTCATCATGCTGCACCTTGGTTTCCTTAATCTTTAAAATGGGCATGTCAATATGCCCTTTCACCCTCTTGATGTCTGTCTTGTCTGTGTAGCTTATAAGCGTTGCAGGGCAGGTATGTGTATATAGCACCTGGCACGATGGGACTAGTGGTGCCCTCTATCCAGGTTTTCCCAGGATTATCCCAGATGTCCTGGTTTTTGTACCTCAGACGTGGTGGCAACCCTAAATGAGTCCCTGACCTTGGCTGGAGCTTCTTGGAGTTACAATAATGTACCGAACAATAATGTCCTTGTGCTACAGCCTTGCTGCTATCTGAAATACTCTTTCCGGTACAAACCGTATTTCTCTGTTCGGTAGCTGTATATTTGCTGTAGTCAGCAGCAGCCCTATGGGTCTGGGTGGATGTATGCCACCACATACAGTCATTAATTCCCTTGGGGTGACATGGTATCTGGTAGGCATTTTTTCCCAACACAATCTTTGTTTGATGCATGGCTCCAACCCTCTGTGCAAGGGCTCCCGCTGTGTTAGCGATCGCTTTGCAGGTAATGGTATATCCAGATAGGGCGATTGTAGGTATGCTTGCTGTTATCTTTTGTATTCCAGTACAGAACCTCACAGAGATTGGGGTTCCATTGCACCTGATGCCCACTACGCCTACAAGAAGGGCAGTGAGGCCTGGTGGATAGAGCCCCGGACTGGGATTGAGGAAAGCTGAGTTCTAATTCTAGCTTTGCCACTGGCCTGCTGGGTGACCCTGGGCAAGTCACATCACCCTTCTGTGCATCAGTTTCTATAAAAATGGGAATAATGATACCACCCTCCTGCGGAAAGTGCTTTGAGATCTGTGGCTAGAAACCACTGCATACTATTATTATAGATACTGTAGGAAGGGACAGCCCTTACTCCAAAGTGCTTACAATTGAAACAAACACAACCAACAAAGAAAGGAATACTCTTCCAAATTTACAGAGCAGGGAGGGAGGCACGGAGCCATTAAATTATTATTTGTAACATGTGGGACCCCAATCCGAGACCAATGCCCTACTGGGCTAGCTGTTGTAGAGACAAAGCAAAGAAAGATGCCCTGCCCCAAACATCCGGGAATAGAGTGTTCCAGTGCAGTTGCCTTACCCACAAGGCCATCCCTCTCATCTAAGGCAGATGAACAACAGGCTGGCTCGGCCATGGACAAATTCCCAGTGATTTCCTCCATCTCTGAGTAACCCTCAGACCCTGGTGTAACTGCATCAATCTGGATGGAGCAGTCCCAGCAGGAACTGATACTAGCCCCGAGTCTGTCCATCAGTAACCGGAGGGGACACTTTTTGATCTGTAATATGAGGGTCCCCCTTCCCCTCACTCCCTGCTCCTTTCCTGCTCTTGATGTCTCCTCCTCCTCCACGTCATTGGCCCCCGTGAAGGTCGTTGCGCCACGTGCTTCACACAAGCTGCTGGAAGACATCTCTCCTTTTCCTCCCCAACAAAATGTCTGAACAATGTCAGGCCATATGGAGCACGTGTGAGGCAACAGCTTGGATCTTATTGTGCTTGAATAAATAAGAGTCAAACAGATTGTTGTGGGAAGTGAGATGCTAATCAGGTGACCAAAGCAGGGACAACCTGTTACCCTTTTCTCTCGGCAGGCAACACTCACAGAAACCGATTACAACCAAATGAACCTCCATTTTCTTCTTAGGTTTCTGAACCTGATCGTCCTTTGTGGTCTAGATAATAGCAGATTAACACCCTTGCCTTGTGCCAAGAATGATAGTACTTTGGGGTGTTCTGAGTCCATCCTAGCTAAAGCCCCAGAGGTTTTAATAGACCTCATCCCCTCCTTCCCCCCGCCACCCAATGATCAGATACTCATGAGCTACTAGGATTCATTGTCCATCCAGCTCAAACTGCTGCCTAAAGGATAACAAATGGCTCAAATCTCTTCAATGACTTGCTATAGAAGGCCGGCAGCACCCAACGGATCCAGCGCTGGATCCAGCAATCATTCTGTGCATCATAAACAACTGCACAGCTAAACCAATTAATTCAGAGCTGTCTGGGTCTGGTAGCAAAAAGCTTACCCTGAATCTCAGTGCACCAAAGTCTATATCACCTACCGAAAAATCCCTCTGGCGTATTGTAGTGGTCTCACGTGTCAATGTCAAATCTCATGTTTCAGGCTCCTGGCTGCTCATCAGTAGAGGTCAGGAAGGAACATTACTGCCTCCCTCTTTCTGTCCACGTGCAGCTTTATCCAACTGGCCAGACACACTGCATTATTCTTCTGCCTTTCTCTGTAGCATCAGTTCATTGGGCACTGCTGGAGGCAAGGCAGCCCAATGGCACACAGGAAGGATTTCCTTCTGAAGGCAGGAAAACCGTGTCCTGCCTTAAAGTTTATCCTCATGTCTGCCCCATCTTCACTAAAACATGTCAGTGATGTGCAGAACTGTCCTTCCATCTCCATCTGGTACCTAGATGGGTGCAAGAGAGGTACGTGGGAGTTTGTTTCCCCAGCCGAACAGAGCCATTGGGTTCTGCTCAGATTATGGCATGGACTGTATGTCAGTGATTTATATGTGGACAGGAAGATGGAGAGCGCTGAGGATGACTATGATAAGGATAGGGTCACTGTCCACTTCAGTCAAGTGTCTCGTGGCTTGGTGTTTGCTTGTGCATACATGGCACTGAAAAGTCACATGCCTATGGTGCACGCCATACTCAGGGGACTGAGATCCTCAGATTCCCATCCCATGCCTATAGTTCTGGCTCCAAGGCTGATCCAAACCCAGAAGAGGATGTATGTTCTGGTCTTTGTTTGGTTGTCACCTAAAATGATGGAACCTATACCCTCACCCAGATGCAGCATGAACCTTGCGTCCCAGCCAGCCTTCTGGATCCAGCTCAGAACTCCGTCTCCTTGGCCCAACTCTAGGGCCACATAAGAGGGGGAGGCAAGCCAGGCCTTGGGGTTACTGCCCCCTGATTTCAGCTCTCCCATAGCCTGGAGTTTCCTGTTGGAGCCAAAGGCCTCTGTTGCGTGTCTGGTCAGACTTCTCAGCCTAGTCTGACAGATCCTTTATGAATCAGTCCAACCTGTGCAGACCACAAGCCCAAACCCTTCTGTACCACCACAGGCAGTATGGCCTCATGGAAATCTGGGTTCAGTTTTCAGGTCTGCCACAGGCAGTCTGCCTGACTTCGGCAAGCCCCCTTCATTCCTCATCTGTAAACTGGGGATAGTAAGCCTGCCTCTCCGCAGTGGGGCTACTCTTGTGGGCTCTCTGAAATGACAGTGACAGCAGCAATATTACTATATCAATAGATAGAGGCAGGTGTTCCTTAACCCACACCTCTCCATTCCTCTCCTCAGTGAGCTCCCTTGTATGAATCTCTACTGAAACCATGCTGCTAACGTTAAAGGCATATGTAGATCTGTATTCACTCCCGATGATACAGCTTCCCTTCCCGGACTCAGACACATGAAAAGCTTTTCCAGTTGACTATTGAGTTCGGCATTTAGCAAACATGCATCCATTTGATTGCTTCTTTGTCTTTACCCAGGCAGCAGCGAAGTCGCTGCACGACTAATGTACTTGTCTGTGTTGTTATGATGTCTCCATAAATAAAGTGGGTAATAAAAGCAGCCTCCTTTTTCTCTTTTCCAATGGTGACAGGAGCTTCCTGGCAAATTACCTTCTTGGAGTTTTTTTTTTCAGTAGAAGCAAAAAGGTATTGGTGTATCACGTCATCTAATAAACAATCACTTTTCCCTCCTTTCCAGCCCATTGTAGATGGGGTAATGAATACATTTTATCACTGTCTCTAAACGTAAGACAAAGAATCCACAGTCACTGGGCTGCTTTCAGAGCTTTCTGCACTGCACTAGGCTGCGGGAGAGGGGGACACAGGGGCCTTTCTGGGGTCCAATAGGGCTGTTTAGATGAGGGAGAGAAGTTGAGGCTATCAATACATCGCACATCTACAGCATCTTTCAGCTGAAGCTATCAAAGCATTTTAGGAGCATGAGTCAGATTAAGCATCAAAACCCCCCATGAAGGAGGCAAGTGTTATAGAATCATAGACTTTAAGATCAGAAGGGACCATTAAGATCATCTAGTCTGACGACCTGTGTCATAAACAGATAGCTAAGGGTTAATGTCTCTTTCACCTGGAAAGGAGTAACCTGAAACACCTGACCAGAGGACCAATCAGGAAACAAGACTTTTTCAAATCTGGGTGGAGGGAAGTTTTGGGTGTGAGTTCTTTGTCCTTTGTCTTGTGTCTGACCCTCTTGGCTCTGAGAGTGATCTTTCTGTCTTCTGGCTTTCTAATCTTCTGTTTCCAAGTTATAAGTACAAAAATAGTAAGACAATAAGGTTCATATTGTTTTCTTTTGTATTTACATGTGTGTAGTTGCTGGAATGTTTTGAATTGTATTCTTTTTGAATAAGGCTGTTTATTCATTTTTCTTTTAAGCAATTGACCCTGTATTTGTCACCTTAATACAGAGAGACCATTTTTATGTCCTTTTCTTTCTTTTTTATATAAAGCTTTCTTTTTAAGACTTGTTGGAGTTTTTTCTTTAGTGGGGACTCCAGGGAATTGAGTCTGCCGCTCACCAGGGAATTGGTGGGAGGAAGAAGTCAGGGGGGAAAATCTGTGTGTGTTAGATTTACTAACCTGACTTTGCATACCCTCTGGGTGAGGGGGGAAGTACTTGTGTGTCCAGGACTGGAAACAGGGAGGGTGGAGTCCCTCTGTTTAGATTCACGGAGCTTGCTTCTGTATATCTCTCCAGGAACCCAGGGAGGGAACACCCGGAGGGGGGAAGGGAAATGGTTTATTCCCCTTTGTTGTGAGACTCAAGAAATCTGAGTCTGGGGGTCCCGCAGGGAAGGTTTTGGGAAGACCACAGTGCGCCAGGCACTGTATAGATTCCTGGCTGGTGGCAGCTTTACCAGGTCCAAGCTGGTAACTAAGCTTGGAGGTTTTCATGCTAACCCCCATATTTTGGACGCTAAGGTCCAGATCTGGGAAAAATGTTATGACATGGTGGCACAGCGGTGTGGATAGATAGAAGAATCCAGAAGCCAGTAGAAATATATTTTTCTTTTCTCTGCTAGGGGCTTTTAAGCAGAGAGGGTTTGGTTTTAAAAGGAACCAGAGAGAAATTTTTTTTTCTGCTCTCTCTTGCAGTTTTTGGCTTGCATATTAAGCAAGGAACCATTAAGGAACTATTAAGGGTCTTTTGTGAGACAATAGCACTCCGATTGTGAGTCAAGTACCAGCACAATACACATGCAAATAAAGTGGTTTTTCTGGTTTACTTTACATTTAAAAGATTAGCTAGGGGAAGAAAGGGAAAAAGGCACTGTTGCTAGGCAGACCCCAGGAGGCAACAGAGAAGCTGCAGTTCAAACAATAAACACCAGAGGGCGCCTCAGCACAAAAAAGCAGAAAACATGAGTTCCAAGGAAAGCCTAAGGCAGGAGTGAGCACGGCAACAAACCATAGACAAAGAAAATGAAAATAAGAGACGGATAGAACTAATTAATGCAGAACTAGCCAAGGAAGAGGCAGTCCACAAAAGAAAACAACAAGAAGAAGAGGCAGCTCACAGAAGGAAACAAGAAGAAGAGGTGGCTCACAGAAGGAAACAAGAAGAAAAAGATGCAGCCCACAGAAGACAGATAGAACTCCAGAGGGAGACCCACCGGCAGGCCCTGGAATTAAAAAAGGCTAAGCAACATGCTCCAGCCAATCCTAACAACCTTTCGCCAATTATAGTTCCACATCCCAAGAAATTTCCCACCTACAAGGCAGGTGATGACACTGAGGCCTTCTTGGAAAATTTTGAAAGAGCCTGTCTTGGGTAGCGCATCTCTGAAGACCAGTACATGGTAGAATTGAGGCCACAGGTCAGTGGACCTTTAGCAGAGGTGGCGGCTGAAATGCCTAAGGAGAAAATGAATGACTATAAACTTTTTCAAACCAAGGCCAGATACAGAATGGGGATAACCCCAGATCATGCCCGTCGGCGTTTCAGAACTCAAAAGTGGAAACCAGAGGTGTCATTTCCCAAACACACCTACTACGTTGGAAAGAATTATGAGGCCTGAATATCAGGAAACAATGTTAAATCCTTGGACGAACTGCACCTCCTCATACAAATGGAGCAGTTCTTGAATGGTGTTCCTGAGGACATAACACGGTACATACAAGATGGAAAACCCAAAAATCTCACCGAGGCGGGGGAGATTGGAGCCAGATGGATGGAAGTGGCAGAAAGCACGAAAGCTTGGGGAACGAATACCCCAGAGGGCACACCGACCATAAACCCTACAACCGAGGACAACCAAAGACCTCACCTACAACCCAAGGAAAGCCACAGACACACTATTCTTCCACCTCACCAGTCTCCAGTAACCCACCTCGACCCAGTGACCAGTCAGATGGAAGATGCTTTAAGTGTAATGAACTGGGACATATAAAGGCCAACTGCCCAAAGAACGCCAACCGAGTGCAGTTCATTACACCACCATCACCCAAAAGATCCCCAGGCCCAGATGCCTCTCAAATACCCTTAGAGCGAAGGAAAATTTTGAGAGTGGGCGGAAAGAAGGTTACTGCATGGAGAGACACAGGGGCACAAGTGTCAGCTATCCACCAATCCTTCGTCGACCCCAAATTCATCAACCCAAAGGCCCAAGTGACAATTTACCCCTTCATGTCACAAGCTGTAGACTTGCCTACAGCTGAACTGCCTGTCCAGTACAAAGGCTGGTCAGGAATGTGGACTCTTGCAGTCTATGACAATTATCCTATCCCCATGCTACTGGGGGAAGACTTGGCCAACCAGGTGAAGTGGGCCAAGAGAGTAGGAATGGTTACACGTAGCCAAACTAGGCAAGCTTCCAGACCCATTCCTGTTCCTGAGCTGTCCACAGATGCCCCGTCTGTGTTACCAGAGACCCAGACAGAGGTAGTGGACCTGGCTTCCATGCCAACCATTGAAACAGCCACAGCACCTCCAGTCCCAGGCCCGGAACTGGAACAGCAACCAGCACCAGCAATTGCAACCACATCTTCAAACTCAACGCCAGTGGGCGCCAGCGAGCCAGAACTGGCAGAAGCAACAGACAGCCATACCCAAAAGGCTCAGCCAGAGCCTGAAATACCCTCAGGTGCACCAGCGGAGAGCAGTTCACCAGCAACGGAAACAACCCCATCACCTACATCGCTTCCAGAGGGACCAATCCCAAGTCCACAGTCTGAGGAAGAACTGGTGTCCCCAGCCTCAAGGGAACAGTTCCAGACTGAGCAGGAAGCAGAAGACAGCCTTCAGAAAGCTTGGGCGGCGGCACGGAGCACCCCACCGCCTCTCAGCTCTTCTAATCGATCCCAGTTTGTTATAGACCAAGGACTTTTATACAAGGAGATTCTTTCTGGTGGACACCGGGAAGAATGGCAGCCGCAAAAACAGTTGGTGGTTCCAACTAAGTACCGGAGGAAGCTCTTAAGCTTAGCCCATGATCATCCCAGTGGCCATGCTGGGGTGAACAGAACCAAGGACCGGTTGGGGAAGTCCTTCCACTGGGAGGGGATGGGCAAGGATGTTGCCAAGTATATCCGGTCTTGTGAGGTATGCCAAAGAGTGGGAAAACCCCAAGACCAGGTCAAGGCCCCTCTCCAGCCACTCCCCATAATTGAGGTCCCATTTCAGCGAGTAGCTGTGGACATTCTGGGTCCTTTCCCAAAAAAGACGCCCAGAGGAAAGCAGTACGTACTGACTTTCGTGGACTTTGCTATCCGATGGCCGGAAGCAGTAGCTCTAGGCAACACCAGGGCTAACACTGTGTGCCTGGCCCTAACAGACATTTTTGCCAAGGTAGGTTGGCCCTCCGACATCCTTACAGATTCAGGATCTAATTTCCTGGCAGGGACCATGACAGAACTGTGGGAAACTCATGGGGTGAACCACTTGGTTGCCACCCCGTACCACCATCAAACCAATGGCCTGGTGGAAAAGTTTAATGGAACTTTGGGGGCCATGATACGTAAATTCATCAATGAACACTCCAATAACTGGGACCTAGTGTTGCAGCAGTTGCTGTTTGCCTACAGGGCTGTACCACATCCCAGTTTAGGGTTTTCACCGTTTGAACTTGTGTATGGTCACGAGGTTAAGGGGCCATTACAGTTGGTGAAGCAGCAATGGGAAGGATTTACGCCTTCTCCAGGGACTAACATTCTGGACTTTGTAAGCAACCTACAAAACACCCTCCGACACTCTTTAGCCCTTGCTAAAGAAAACCTAAAGTATGCTCAGGAAGAGCAAAAGGCCTGGTATGACAAACATACCAGAGAACGTTCCTTCAAGGTAGGAGACCAGGTTATGGTCTTGAAGGCGCAACAGGCCCATAAGATGGAAGTATCATGGGAAGGGCCATTCATAGTCCAAGAGCGCCTGGGAACTGTGAACTACCTCATAGCATTTCCCAATTCCTCACTAAAGCCTAAAGTGTACCATGTAAATTCTCTCAAGCCTTTCTATTTCAGAGACTTACAGGTTTGTCAGTTTACAGTCCAGGGAGATGATGCTGAGTGGCCTGAAGGTATCCACTATGACGGGAAAAAAGACGGTGGCGTGGAAGAGGTGAACCTCTCCACAACCCTGGAACGTCTGCAGCGGCGACAAATCAAGGAGCTGTGCACTAGCTTCGCCCCATTGTTCTCAGCCACCCCAGGATGGACTGAACGAGCATACCACTCCATTGACACAGGTAATGCTCACCCAATTAGAACCCCACCCTACTGGGTGTCTCCTCATGCCCAAGCTGCTATAGAACGGGAGATCCAGAACATGCTACAAATGGGTATAATCCGCTCATCTACCAGTGCATGGGCATCTCCAGTGGTACTGGTACCCAAACCAGATGGGGAAATACGCTTTTGCGTGGACTACCGTAAGCTAAATGCGGTAACTCGTCCGGACAACTATCCAATGCCACGCACAGATGAGCTATTGGAGAAGTTGGGATGTGCCCAGTTCATCTCTACAATAGACTTAACCAAGGGGTACTGGCAAGTACTGCTAGATGAACCTGCCAAGGAAAGGTCAGCATCCGTCACCCATGCGGGGGTGTATGAATTCTATGTACTTCCTTTCGGGCTTTGAAATGCCCCCGCCACCTTCCAGAGGCTGGTAGATGGTCTACTAGCAGGACTGGGAGAATTTGCAGTTGCCTACCTCGATAATGTGGCCATTTTTTCAGACTCCTGGCCCGAACACCTACTACACCTGGAAAAGGTCTTTGAGCGCATCAGGCAGGCAGGACTAACTGTTAAGGCCAAAAAGTGTAAAATAGGCCAAAACAGAGTGACTTACCTGGGACACCAGGTGGGCCGAGGAACCATAAACCCCCTACAGGCCAAGGTGGATGCTATCCAAAAGTGGCCTGTCCCAAAGTCAAAGAAGCAGGTCCAATCCTTCTTAGGCTTGGCCGGGTACTACAGGCGATTTGTACCACACTACAGCCAAATCGCTGCCCCGCTGACCGACCTGACCAAAAAGACCCAGCCAACTACAGTTAAGTGGACTGATAAGTGTCAAAAGGCCTTTACCCAACTTAAGGCAACGCTCATGTCTGACCCTGTGCTCAGGGCCCCGGACTTTGACAAGCCATTCCTAGTAACCACGGATGCATCTGAGCGTGGTATAGGAGCAGTTCTCATGCAGGAAGCAATGGATCACAACTTCCATCCTGTCATGTTTCTCAGCAAAAAACTGTCTAAGAGGGAAAGTCACTGGTCAGTAAGTGAAAAGGAATGCTACGCCATTGTGTACGCCCTGGAAAAGCTACGCCCATATGTTTGGGGACGGCGGTTCCAGCTACAAACTGACCATGCTGCGCTAAAGTGGCTTCATACTACCAAAGGGAACTACAAGAAACTTCTTCATTAAAGTTTAGCTCTCCAAAATTTTGATTTTGAAATTCAGCACATCTCAGGAGCTTCTAACAAAGTAGCTGATGCTCTCTCCCATGAGAGTTTCCCGGAATCCAGTAGTTAAAAAGTGTTCTTAAAATGTAAAAGTCTGTTAGTTATATACTTAGTGGTATATGTAAAGGTGCATGTGTTATATTAATCTGTTTATTTTAAAGTTCTAGGAGTAAATTGCTGCCAGTGAGGTTCCCCACTGTCTGCAATTTGGGGGGCGTGTCATAAACAGATAGCTAAGGGTTAATGTCTCTTTCACCTGGAAAGGAGTAACCTGAAACACCTGACCAGAGGACCAATCAGGAAACAAGACCATAGGGGGGAAGTACTTGTGTTTCCAGGACTGGAAACAGGGAGGGTGGAGTCCCTCTATTTAGATTCACGGAGCTTGCTTCTGTATATCTCTCCAGGAACCCAGGGAGGGAACACCCGTAGGGGGGAAGGGAAATGGTTTATTCCCCTTTGTTGTGAGACTCAAGAAATCTGAGTCTGGGGGTCCCCCAGGGAAGGTTTTGGGAAGACCACAGTGCGCCAGGCACTGTATAGATTCCTGGCTGGTGGCAGCTTTACCAGGCTGGTAACTAAGCTTGGAGGTTTTCATGCTAACACCCATATTTTGGACGCTAAGGTCCAGATCTGGGAAAAATGTTATGACAACCTGCACAACACAGGCCACGGAATCTCACCCACCCACACCTGTATCAAACCCCTAACCTATGTCTGAGCTACTGAAGTCCTCAAATCGAGGTTTAAAGACTTCAAGGTGCAGAGAATCCTCCAGCAAGTGACCCGTGCCCCACGCTGCAGAGGAAGGCGAAAGCCCCCCAGGGCCTCTTCCAATTTGCCCTGGAGGAAAATTCCTTCCCGACCCCAAATACGGTGATCAGCTAAACCCTGAGCATGTGGGCAAGACTCACCAGCCAGCACTCACTGATTAAGCATCACAACCACCCTACCCCACGAGGGAGGCAAGTGTTATGATGTCCATCTGACAGAGGTACAGAATGGGTTAAACTCCCTTTGACGTCAACTGGAGTGGAGGGTGCTCAGTGCCTGCGAAAATCAGGGTTTAAGTGATTTGTGCAAGAAGAGAACCCAAGGGTCTGGACTCCAATTCATCAGACTCCTTGCCTTCCCCTGGGCGGTTGCACTTGCTTCCAATAGGGAGGTGTTTGAGGCACAGACAGCTGTGGGAACTCTTCCAGGACATTTCCTTCCCACAAACACAATTCTCTGATGTGCATGAGGTTGGGCAGTATCAGCATCTCGCTACCCCAAAATTCCCCTGGACGTTTCACCCTAGCTCTGATATTTCATTGCCGCTTCTCTCCTAAAACAATTCTTCTTTCTTCAACATCTCACACCCTTGGGTGCATAGGGCCTCCACCTGTTTATTTTGGTCTTCTATTGGTCTGTTCAGGCTTCTCAGTGTCATGTTGACAGATTTGGGCTGCTTTCTCTGTTGCTCTAGGTAATGTTTTTCTAGGTTGCCCTCTTTTTCTCTTCCAAGGAGGTCTCCATATTATCACTGACCATGGAAGTGGTCTTGGTGGCATCCTTCAAGCATGCCCTAAATATGTCTATCATCATCATCTTACCAGAAACTATTGCATGGGAATAATTCTGCTGTGTACAAACCTTGAAAGCACTTTGTTAAATACACGATGGCGATGGTCTGGTTGGACTCGAGAGATCCTCAGCTCTGCCACAGATTCTACATTTGACCTTGGGCATGTCTCTTATTTCCTCTGTCTCTCAGTTCCCCATTGGTAAAATGAGGATAATACGACTCCCTTCATCTAGGAGATTATAGGCTCTCTGGGGCACGGACCGTCTCTTCCCATATGTATCTATAGTGCAATGGGATCATTCAGAGCTATCGTAATGATAAGAACTGATCATTATCTGCCTTTGGAGAATTATTCTTTTGAGGTCAGCTGGGGCATCAGAATCGTTTTGTGGAGAGGCATTTGCCCCCAGGCTGCCACAAACTGCTGTTCCCTGCCTGCCCTTGGAAGGCTCCAGTTGGTGCAGACAGAGGAACTGAAGCTCTCACTGGTGGGAACATGAAGTGATTCAGCAGCAAAGGTTACTTTCCTCTCCTAAATGGAAATGTGTTTATGAGCTGAGAAAAATGATTCCTGGCAGCTCAGTTCAAGAAAAAAATAAATGCGATAAATGGATTGGGTGTAAAGTGAGGGTTCGATGATAGGAAAGGTCTGGAGAAACCATAATCAATAAATACAAAGTTCAATCTCATTTCTTTCCTCGGAGCATGCTGAATCAGGTTATCAGGGATCTCTGCTTGCACCTCACGTGGGCGGAAGACACCAAGGTTCTGCCTGGCAATCAAGAAGAAGCAAATGTCTTTCCTTGCAACCACACACATAAATATTGTAAGCTTTAGTGCTCAAGAAAGGCAGTCGAGTGACGTCCCACTCCAGCATTGAACGGATACAAGATTCCGCCACCCTTTCTATTCTACATCATTGTGCAGCATTGCCCTGGGCTGTTAAACTGCTGCCACTCTCCACCCCAGAAACGGCTGCATTCAGTGATGGGTGAAGTGATTCTTTAATCCCTATACGCGATTTGGACAGAGGCCCTTTAAGCTTCTTCCCCTGCTGCTTGGAGGCCAAGTGTGTCTCAACTCTGTCAGGGAGGTAACAAGACTGTTGTTTAGTCTCTGTTTCTTTCCCATCGTTTTGTCTCTCTGCTGAGACTGCTACCAAGGACACAAAATGTGGAGGTGATGATTTATTGTGCAGGCAGCTCTCTGCTAGAAACTGGGCTGGGAGGCAGCAAAGTCTAATAGAAAGGACACTGGAACGGAAGTCAGATCCTTACTCTGCTACTGCCCAGCTGTGTGACCTTGGGAAAGTCACTTCAGCTCTCTGTGCCTGTTTCCTATCCCACTCTGAGTCTGCCTTGTCTATCTAGACTGCAAGCTCTTTGGGGCAAGGAGTATCTCGTACTACTGCTGCTCTTTCTTCTAGCATAAGTATCCTGTTCTGACACTAGCATCACCAAGCAGTAGGAGATATCTGAGGCCTTGCAGGTTAGCTTCCCAGTGGAGGAGGAATCAAGGTATATTCTAAGTGTGACTTGTTTTATTTACATATACCAACCCTGGAACTGCGGTGCTCAAACAGCAAGCAGGACAATCCTTCCTTCTAGGAATTACAGCCCAATGCCAATGCCCAGTTCTCAAGGAGTAACCCTGCCTCAAGAACTGACTCCAATCTAAGGCAAGGAGAAAACTCTCCCGTTGCTTCCTCAGCTCCCTCCCCAAGGACCACTGCCTCTACTTTGCATAACCAACACTAACCATAATACTGCATGCCTTCCCAAGACTGGACATTTTCTTGTACATTAAGAACTTGGAAGATTATATACAACAGCGCCATCTGGTGACACTTACCATTGTGCTGTGCATATGTACAGTGCCTTGCACAATGGGGCTCCGAGCTCAGCTAGGGCTTCCAGACAATATGGCAATAGAATAGTAATAGGGAAACCAGCATACTTCAAACAGCTCTCAAGCCATCTGCCTGACAAGAACAACTTCTAGTTCCATTTCAGTAACTTTATTGGCATGACAAAGCACATGGGTGTTGCCAAAATTAACACATCCAGTCTCTGTTAATAATACATCACGTACTGGCAGCCTGGGCTGAATTCGGTTTGTCTGTTGATATGGCTCCCATCACCACAGTCTGAAAGCATCTCACAAATATTAAAGAATTTATCTTCACAACACCCCTGTGAGCTAGGAGAATATTGTTATCTACAGTTTACAGATAGGGAAACTGAGGCATGGGGCGAAGCAGTCGCTTGCCCAAGGTCACACAGGGTGCCTGTGGCAGAGCAAGGAAATGAACCCAGAACTCCTTGGGCCTAATCTAGATCCTTTGCCACAAGACCCCCTTACTTCACTTGTCAGCTGTTTGGAGCAGAGACTGCCTTTTAGTTCTGTGTTTGTATAGGGCCAAGCACAATGGGGTCCTGCTCCGTGATGTATATGCTTCTTCAATACAAATAATATATCATCGTAATAATTATAGGTGAACAGTTCTGCATCACTCCCCATTCTTTTGAGTCACCTAATCCTTACAAAATCCCTTGATGAGAGAGATACCACAGTACTCTCTATAGCAGGGGTCAGCAACTTTTCAGAAGTGCTGTGCCAAGTCTTCATTTATTCACTCTAATTTAAGGTTTCACGTGCCAGTAATACATTTTAATGTTTTTAGAAGGTCTCTTTCTATAAGTCTGTAATATATAACTAAACTATTGTTGTATGTAAAGTAAATAAGGTTTTTTAAATGTGTAAGAAGCTTCATTTAAAATTAAATTAAAATGCAGAGCCCCCCAGACTGGTGGCCAGGCCCCGAGCAGTGTGAGTGCCACTGAAAATCAGCTCGTGTGCTGCCTTTGGCACCTGTGCCATAGGTTGCCTACCCCTGCTCTATAGTCTAACCATAATACTGAACTATTATTGTTATCACTTGGTTGGTTGATTCATTTGTGTCAGGGTCATGCCCAGTGTGATGCAGTAGGGACTGTCTGTGTGGGGAGCGGGAGAGCAGGGGAGGACTTTAGGGGATGGACGATGCCAGGGCCTGTAACCTGAGCTAGGTAAGGGAGGGGAAAGGTCAACACCTTTGCCCGGGAAGGGGACAAAGGAAGGGAGTGGCAGGAGGGAAGCAGTTTGAGTTTGGGCTTGGGGCTGTGTGGGCGGAATTCAGGGGATCCTAGCTAGGATCCAAGCACCCTGAAAGCCCAGAAGGACTCGGTGGAGGGGTCCTGACTGTGCCTGCAAGCTCTGCTGTAACCTGTGTTCCTGTTGTCCAATAAACCTTCTGTTTTACTGGCTGGCCGAGAGTCACTGTGGGTCCCAGGAAGAGGGGTGCAGGGCCAGACTCCCCCACACTCCATGACACCCAGAAGTCCCCAACTGAGATCAGGACCGGAGCTAGTGTTTTTAGCGCCCTAGGTGCACGGCCATTTCGCCGCCCCGTGCACTGGTCCCACGGCTCCAGTGGACCTGCCACAGGCATTCCTGCAGAGGGTCTGCTAGTCTGCCGCTCTGGTGGAGCTGCCGCAGGCGTGCCTGCGGGAGGTCCGTGGGAGCAGCGGACCGTCTGCAGGAATGCCTGCAGCAGCTCCACCGGAGCAGCCTGCAACCCCCCACCCCCGGCAAAATGCCGCCCCCCAATAATCCTGGTGCCCTTGGCGATTGCCTAGGCCGCCTAAATGGAAGCGCCGGCCCTGACTGAGATCAAGGTTTTTGTGGTGGGACAAACGTCTACCCCATCCAGGAAGGGGCTAATGAGCTCCCCTGGGCATGATCCACTCCAGCTGGTACCTAGAGAATGTCCAGCTGTTCCTCCATCAATGATCAAGTCCCCCTACTTCTCATCATCTCCTCCCACTGCCTACCTGTGTCTTCTCTCCCTCCAGGCAGTTATGTCAAAGCCTGTTTCCTGTTTTGGAGCCCCTGTGTCCCTTGGACCAAGGAGCCAAAGAGTGAAGCCAAAATATGGTTTCCCAAGCAGGGCAAGGCAGTTTGGGGAATGTAATGGCTGCTGAACCCTAACCTGGGACGGGGAATCAGGGATGGCAACTGGCTGGTGTCTTGGGTGCATAGATAAGAGCACTTGGAAACCCAAGGGGTTGAATGATTGCCCTGTGCCTGAAGCTGCCTCTGAATTAGTGTGATCTTGGGCAAGCCTTATCACCTCCCCGCTACGAGAGAGGGAATAACTCAGGTGAAAGATGCTAGAGGAACGCAAAGCCCTGGTTTTCCAAAAGGTCTCAGCTTCGACTTTGAGTCTGAGCCCCAGTATTTTTGAGGCTTTTCCAGCCAAGGTACATTTTGATGGACTCAGTTGATCTCTGGCGTAGATAGGTAATATTTGCAGTGTAGCAGTGCTTAGCGGCCTTAACGGAGCTCAGGGCACTGTGCAAAGACAGTAAGAGGTGATCCCTGGTCCAAAGACTTTAAAGTCTAGGTAGAGAAGACAGACTAAGTCATGACTATTATACCCATACTACAGTTGGGGAACAGAGGCAGGGAGAAATGAAGTGATTTGTCCCAGTTTACACAGGGACTTTGTGGCACAGCTGGGCATTTAAGACAATTTCCCGAGCCCCAGTCCAGTACCTTAATCAACAGATCCATCCATCCTCTCCATGGCAGGGTCTGAGCTGATTATACAGCCAGATGTCTTTAGACAGCAGCCAGCTGTAAAATGCACTGCCATTCAAATGCAAGTGCAAAAATGCAAATGAAAAAAAATTAAGCCCTGGTTGTGGACGGTTGTATTAACAAGGAAGGTTTGAAAACAAACTTGGCTTGGCTTTGCCTGCCACCCGGATGCTGAAGGGGACAGGAGCAGAGGGATCAGGTTTCATGTCAACTGTTTCTTCCGGAGTAGGCAGCTCTGCTTTAAATGAATGATTAAACATTTCATTCTAAATAAACTCTCTGGCCTCCGAGGGGGCACAGGTCCATTGCTGGTCACTCCCCCTCTGGCTCTGCAGCATTCTAACTTGATTGCATTGGCATTTGTTGGGATGGAATCACCCCTGGCACTGCTGTGATTCGAATGCTCCTTTCCTCACTAATCTCCCAATGCCACCAGGGGTGGACGTTCATCCAAGCCGCTGGCCTTTGGCCTGGTGTAAGACTATTGACATGTCACGTCAAATCACTTCAGAGCTCTGTGTGCTTGATGGCTCTAGGAAGTGACCTTGGAAGTCATTGCGGAGAAGGGGCAGGAGAGAACATCATGCCAGCATGATGATCCAGGCCTTTAGAGGTGGGCTGCAAAGCTAGAGTGATGCTTGCAATGCCCGTTCCCTGGCCCTTTACCACGCTCTGCATAACATCTCCTGTCGCCAGCCTGTGTCCCACCAGCACACTCCTGAACTCCCATTGCCTCTCCTAGGCCCCGGGGGGCCAGCACCACTACGGTCGTTGTTATCATCGTCATGCCTAGAAGGCTCAGTCATGGCCCGGGACCCCATTGTACTAGGTGCTGTACAAACACCAAACACAGAGATGGTTGCTGAGCCCCAAAGAGCTGACAATCTAAGAATAAGCCAAAAGACAACAGGTGGGTGCAGATGGACAAACCAAGGAGCATAAGGTAACCATAGCAGTCTACAGTCACCCTGCCCTGTCCTGCTTTTCAGCCACAGCTGTGCCCTGTCTCCCGCTCCTGCTCTTGTCCTCAGTTCACAGGCTGCTCTAGGGCATCGTCTGCAGCAGGGTTCTGCCATGTGCCTTGGTTATGCACATGTTCATTATTTTGACGGGCACCCTTCATTGCCATGCAGTGCCTGCTGGACTAACCAGTGAAGTCAGCTTTGGAGTCCCCTACTGTCAATGACACATGTGCAGCATATGGCCTGCGGTGTGTACGCAGCTGCCTTGCGGCATGCATCCTGCATCTGGCAAAACTAGCCTAGTACTAGCTAGCTTTGCTCACCCTGAGTAGGATTTTACTCCCCAAGATGCTGGTTGAACCTTAGGCCTGAGGGCCTAACACCAGGTGACAATTTGTATCTCCCTAGTCGCTAGATGACATATTAGTGTTTATGTGTGTGGTACTGCTCCCAAGTACTGATCCTTAGGCTTATGCTGGAGGTAAAAATATATCCCCTTGAATTTATTTTCTTGTTTTCCTAAGGGGGGCACTGTCTCAACAACCCCTATGGTCATATTACTGTCCCCTCTCATCTCTTGCACTTTTGTGCTATGTTTCCTTTCATATTCATCTGTTTCTTTTTAATAACACCTATGTGATGAGTCTATACATCTTGCCATGTCCCTATAAACATGTTTTCTTTTGAAATGTATCCATTAGTTTCCCTGGCTCTGAGCAGTAATTTAATTGTGGGTGTCTCTGAAATCTACAGAAGGGACTGTCACAGGTGAAAAAGAGTTGATACTACATGATCTTGAGTAAGCTCCATCTGTCATATCTGGCCTTTTACTGTTATAATAGCACTTATGATTCCAGCCAAATGCCATTGAATCTGTCTGTGACTTAATTAGCCAATAATTTCTATCCTCGTTCACTGTAGAAAGCAATAAACAGGTTCCACCCGTTTAGCTATTGCTAAGATAACTCCATGGATTATGGCAGCCATGAAATGAAGGTGAGACCTAGTGGTTATTTAGACAAAGCCACATTGCCATCAAAAGGTGTCCAGATTTGTGAGGCTTGGAAGAGCTTCAGTAAAGGTCAATGGAGAATCAGACATATGATGATTGCACAATCCAAAATGTGATGGGAAGAGGAGGCATGGAACAGAGAGAAAGAGAAATGCTTTCACAGTCTTCTCTGAATCAGACAAAACCTCCCAAACCCTGTGACCTTTCCCCATCAATACTGAGAACTATAGGTGCTGGAACTGGGGAGGGGCGGGGGCGCTGCTGCATGCTCTGGCTTGAAGTAGTAATAACCCAACTACATGGTTTCCACCTTCAGCACCTCCACTATAAAAATTGTTCCAGCACTAATGCTAAGGACCATTACAAATGTTTCTGTCCCCTCTGTATAGCTTTTTGTTCTCAGACTCGCCAAAGCATTTGTTAGTAGCTCATTACTCGAGTCTGAGTTTTTGATGAGCACATCATATTAACCATGTTATGTTGTGCTATGCCTCATTCTTTCTAGTGAATTTTCTTCCTGGGCAACTTTATTGGCAATAAACAGTGAAGTTGTGAAATTGGTCAAAACTAGGTTGTTTTTTGTACTGCTTACTACTGGTAATTAACAAGTCCTGTCTTATCCCGCCAGCCCTTCGCCCGGCCCGAACTGTGATCTGAATAGCTTTTTCTATCATCAGTCTGGAAGGAAGTATTATGTGGTGGCTAAATCCTGACCTTGGATTTCTGGATTCACTTTATGGTTCTGGGATGGGAGCATGTCTAGTGGGTAGGACAGGGGACTGGCGGTGACATGGGCTCTATTTCCAGTGTCGGGAAGGCATCTACTCTATTTATTAGGGAGTTAGGGGTCCTCAGATCTATTCCTGGCTCTGTCACTAACTGACTGTGTGACTTGGAACAAGTCACTTCACCTCTCCATTCTCGCCTCTGTAAAATAAGGAAAATAATACGTACTTACCCAGCAGCATGGCAAAACTTAATTCACTATCCTTTGTAAAGTGCTGTAGGATCCATGGCAGGGTGATGCTACAGAAGCGTTAAGTGATATCAGGTATTACCATTGAAGATGATGTCTTGCGTGTGTGTATGTGTGTGTGTGAGAGAGAGAGAGAGAGAGAAAGCACAAGCCGTATATGTTTCAGTGCCTGTTTTTTTGTCTGTTGTTACAGGGGCTGTGGTTTCCTTCTTCCCGATTGTACCAAGAACTATCAG
This sequence comes from Gopherus flavomarginatus, assembly GCF_025201925.1. NCBI lineage: Eukaryota > Metazoa > Chordata > Testudines > Testudinidae > Gopherus > Gopherus flavomarginatus. The sequence continues at coordinate 22,289,188 of NC_066629.1, read as the reverse complement.
TAAACTCAATGATGTATAACATAGTGAGGGTACAAAGTATTTCACCTAATCAGCACTAGGAATCAGTAGCTAGTTAGGGCCAATGGAGTGTGTGGCACTAGGGTTAGGACTACGAAAGGGTATAAACTTTGAATCATTATTACAAAGTGGAGTTAGCTCACTGTGGGTGGATTCTGATTTATAGTGGAGTAGCTCCTCTGAAGTAAAACCAGTGTGAGATCAAATTTTGGCTCCATGTATCTATCTTCTGTGCTGCTAGCATGGGTTAAATGTCTGCCTGAGGAATAGCTTTGGTTTTGAATCAGCAACGAATGTGGTTTCATACAGGTCTCCTCTGAATTATAATTGCTTAGCATCAAGGCTGTTGGGTGGACCTGGGTTAAATAACAGGAGACCCTTCACCAGCAGATCCTAAGTCACTGCTAGGTGGCTTTATATTCTTCAGGAAAAGTTCCAGAGTGGGCATTATAGCAGAGAGATCATATCTAGAAGACAGATAGAAAGACTGCATGGAGAGTCCCAGAGGAAGAAATTACTCTAGCTTAAAAAACGCCACTAATAATTCAGGATTTGAAACCTTTAAGAATCAGCCTCGTCTTGTTCATTTTCTGAGTCTTTGGGTGATTCATGGAAGAAGTGTGGAAAAGCAAAGAGACAAGAAATAAAGATGTGACAAGGTGATTGGGAAGGGTTAAGGGCTTCAAGGGAGGTAGTGGTCATTCTTCCCCTGGTTGGTGGAAGCAAAGGAAAAGCTTCTGGGGACTCTGGCATTTGTCAGCTGGTTGGTATTATTTGTGTCTGTTGTGGTCAAACAATAAAGTGAGGGCCTTAAAAGATGAGCTGGGCACAACTTTTCAACCAGAATTTTTAATTTTTGTTATGCAAAAAGGATTTGGGAACGCTGAAATGTTTTATCAATGTGTGTTGATTTCACTGAACTGTTCCTTTAGAGGGGAAAATCTGAAAAAAAAGTCAAAAGATCTCTGGGTGTCTTTTTTTGTTTGTTTGTTTTCGGTTGGAATTGACTTTTCAGTTTGAAAATTACTTTAATTGTTTTTAAAAATAAAAACAAAATTAAAATGCTCAAAATCAAAACAAAATCTTTCCTTTCAGGTTGGATGCAAAGTTTGCATTTAATCCAATATATAATATATGCAAAAGTGAAAGCAGGTCAGAGCTGCAAGGAGACGCAACAGAAAGTTTTGCTAGCTGCATGTCTCTACCTAGCGCTGGAGTATGTAGGTGCTGGGCGTACAGTAAATCGCACATAGAATGTAACTCTTTCTGCTCTTCTGCACTCTGCTCCTTTCATTTCACGTGGGGAAATAATTTCTGTGGAAAACCGCAGTTAGACCAAAGTGCCCTACGATGAGAACAAAATGCACTGCCAGTGGGCAGAGGCAGCAGTTGTGGGCACTGCCTAGCATGAGCCCTGCAGAGCCTGTCTCCTCATTGGCACAGCAGATCTTTTTCCCACTGCAGGTGCTGGTGCCTTCGGTTTATGGTGATGGTGTATGGAGGAGCAGCATGAAACATGGGCCCTCAGCATTTCTTTAATCCTCTTCGGTAATGTGGGAGTCATTCTTTATGCACCACATCACACAACTTGCCCAGCCTTAATCTGGCACTCACAGATCTGCACCACGCTACGAAGGAGCTGGGGGATATCCCAGAGATTTGTACCACCATCCATGTCCTTTTGTCTCCCTTTGTTGGCCAAGCGTGGGGCATCAAATATTTTTAATAAATCCTCCTTTATAGCCAGGCCCCCCTTTGACGTATGATGCACAAATTAATCTACAACCTAGGAGTAAGAGCATCTATTGAACCAGATGCTAGCTCCGGGAACTAGGAAATTATTCCCCCATAAGTTGCTTTCACTGGATCTCATTATGCACCCCGTTCATAGAATGATGTTGTTGTGAAAAAACATATCACTCAGAGCTTATTTACTGCCCAATACTTGCAAAGATTTTGGAGTGTCTGCGGCCTGTAAAGCGGGGAGTGCTTACCTCTACTATCCTGAGGTAGTCTTGCATTAACAGCTCTGTTTGTTTCAGTGCTGGCAGGGAATATTGTAGGGGATACCTTGCTTGGCCAGGTTAGGCTGGACAGCACTCAAAAATGGCAGCTTTTCCAAGTCAGATCTTGAACCAGCAAGGCAGTTAAATGTGTTTAAATAGGTGAGTGGTCCCACTGATTTCAATGGGATTGTGCGTAAAGTTAGACATGTGCTTTGCTGGATCACAGCCTTAGATAGGAAGTTATGTTCTTCCATGCCCACTCCTGGGAAGACCATCTCCCTGCTGCTTCTCCAATGTTTGCAGGAGTGGCTTTCCAGACATTGCACTGTACTCGGAACTTATAGGGGAACAACACTGATGAGGGAGGAGCCCTGAATTTAATTGCACCCTCCACCTTCCACTGTGCAGGGCCAGTAGCAACCAGACTCTCAATACTGTCATGAACTGGCTAGTGTGTCTGTGGAATCAGAATTGTTCCTCCGTGTGTTCTAAGCCCTGTACTGCAGATAGTAAAAGTAGATTCTCCTTTTACATAAGTGGCAGGCCCTGCTCTTTTGCAGCAGGCAGATGTGCCTTCTATTCCTGCCGTTCCTGTGGATTCCAGGTGGACTTGGAATGCAGCATAGTGTCAAATGTGGGCATTCACAGGCAAATTTCCATACTACCATGGTTTGTTTTACCCTGACTTTCCCATTCAGCAGGTGGTGTTCTTTGCTCTGACTCAGGTGCTAGGTGATGCTGTTCTTCTGGAGGGTGCTGTTTTGGGGAGATATATAAACTCTTGACCTCTTATGGTCATTCAAGATCCCATGGTACCTTTCTAAGAGCTGAGATGTTGCTATGGATAATTCCATTCTGCCTCCTGCAGTTAGATATGATATTCTTTCACACTCCCTGTCCTCAGGTATCATTGTCATGTGCTGTTAAACAGCTGCTGTGTTTTGCCCCATATGTGGTTACATTCAGGGAAAGGTGGAGTGATTCCTGTATATTAGGAACTTGTAAAGCACTCTGAGATCCTCTGAGATGAAAGGCAATATATTCATAATAATATATAGCTCCTTTCACCAATAGACCTCAAAGCACTTTACCAAAGAGTGTCAATATCCCCATTTAACAGATGGGGAAACTGAGGTACAGAGTGACTTGCTTCGAGCCATCCAGTAGGTCAGTGGCAGAACCCAGGTCTCCTGAGTCTCAGCAGAGTGTTCTATCCACTAGAACTGTTTCCCACTATAAATATAGTCTGATATTAATGCATTTTACCATCACAAGATGAAACAGGTGGAAGTCACTGAGGGAGATAGGCCAATTTCCTGCTATATCTTTCTTACTGTGTTAAATGTATGTATCACTGCAAGCCAGAGATTATAATTCTATGGAAGCAAGTAACCACAACTCCTTCAGGCACTAAGAACAGTGGAGGGTAATTAGGTAAATTCATTGGGGTTGTAACACCTGCAGAAAAGTACCACCATCCGGAGAGTCTAGCAAGCTAGATTCTCCAGCGATCAATAAAGAATGGAATTTTCAATAAATAGCCTGAGTTTTAAGCTGACTCTGAGGCTGCTTTCTGATCCAGCAAATGGACAGGACCTTCTGTCCAAGGTTGTTTTTTGGGAAAAGGTTGGAAGGACTGAGGCCTCCTGAAGCCCTATAAGACTGATGGGTTGCCGCTGGCAAGCCTTTAGCACGTGTATAGGAACTTTTATTATTTTAAAATATTTTCTCTGTAATGCTTTAACCTTAAGAATAATGGTGCTTGCTGTGTGTAGCTGGCAATACAATGTTTTGAAGCAAGGTACGGGCGCTGACCTGTTTAGACAGTCTGGCTTGCTGAGGATATTATAATGTAGACAGGGAACTGTGCAGCCTCAAAAAAAAGCCCAGTCAGGAGCACAGATGACAACTGAGGAGTCAGGAGCCTAGAGTGGGTGCCCTCAAAGGACTACGTAAGGGGAACATAAGTGCAGGTGCCGTGAGCTGTGACAGTGCTGATTCTCTTCTCTCACTGATTTAATTCTACTGATTGAGAAGAGCTAATCCTGATTTAAACTGGTGTAAACAAGAGGGGAATCAGGATCACTGTATGAGATGAAACCCAAATCCAGACAATTTCAGATACCAATCCACCACAAATTTGAAGCTTTGCAGCCTTTAGAGGAGCTGATTGAAGCCCCAGTACTTTTACTGACGTCCTGGTAAATGGAGCATGCCTGGGTTAGTGGAATTTAATCTGGTGGCTTTGAGAGAACATTTCAACAGCTGTCCAGCCAGTGGAAAAATTAGTCTCTTCACTATTTGATTCATTGGTTTATTCTATAAAAAATGCATCTAGTTGTTAAATGCAGCAATAAAGTTCAGTGAATTAAAATCAGTGCAGCCTCCTCATCTCCTGGCACTAGCTCCGGGGCTGCTTTTCAGAGCTATAAGCTCTGAGCGTAGCGTGGGGAGAGAGAGAATGCACTGAGCCTGTCGGGGAAGAGAGAAGAGATCACCAGCTGGTAGAATGGAATCAGTCCCCAGGGAATCCACAGCCCTTCGGCCACCCCTGAGCAAGTCAGTCCTGTCCCCCAGCAAAAACATATCTAGAGAATCAATTCCTAATCTGCCCCATATCTGGGATGGTGTCAGGCTTGAAAGCTCCCCCTTCACTATCTACCCACCCACACACACACCCTGCTTCTCAGTGTGCAGCTCACCCTAAGTATCAATTTCATGAACCACTGGAGAAACCGTTCCAGTCACTGGCTGCAGGCGCTGTTTCAGACCCCGGTATAAGCTAGGGCAACCCTGGAGGATCCCCTCATTTCCATGTTGCAAGGCTCCTGTGGCACTTTGCAGAGGTGCAGCAGGATCATGGGAGCCCAGGTCTGCCCAAGTCACACCCACCTCCCTCCTGCTCATGCCTTGCCCCCAGAGCTGCTTTGGAAGCAGCTTGGGGGCACACCTAGCATCACACTCTCCAGTAACAGTGTATTTTAAGGGGGGGGGTGCTTAGGTCTGTCCAACAGCCCCTTTGCACCAGCTTCGCTGGCATAGTCCCCCAAGTGCCCACAATCCTGTGGAGACAGGTAAAAATGCTGGGGCATGGCTCTTTGCCTTCCTTCATGTCTGGGCCATGTGGCCTTCACCTTGTTAAAGAACCATTACACTGTACCATGGTGTCTCCCTTAACGAGGATATTAATTTTAAATGTCAGAGACAGAGTCATAAAACTCCCTTGTACGTTGTTACAACCTTTATATGGCATGCTGGCTGGCTTGGGACTTTTCAGCCACCCCTTTAGTCCCCCTCCTCTGGTAGTGGGGAAAACCATAATGAAAAATTTTACAGTAGCTACCGTATTTGAAAAGGTCAATGGCTGATGATGTTCGAGGAAGGGGGAGGGAGAGAGATGATTTTTCCAGCTGTTGTACAACAAGTTTCTTCCCTTCTGCTGAACAGGGCTTGGATTCTCCTGGATGCGGGCAGAAATTGGGGAAGTGGGGTTTCTATAGAGCTTGGGATGCTTAGGAGAGTCTAAAGTCAGTGGCATGCCTCTCCTATTCAGTGCACCCTCTGAAGTGCTGGGTAGCTCCCATGTGCTCGGATCTGCAACCAGCAAAGGTTCACCCAATGGCAACTCTAGGGCTGGGGATCAGTCTCTGAGCCCCTAGACAAGTTAGCTGGGATTGTAGCTGCTCCAAGCCTGTTAAAAATGAAGAGGAAATGGATTTGCCACTGCTGATAGCCACCACTTCCCTGCACAGGTTAAAGCAAGGGTGAAGCTGCAGTGCTTAGTCTGGTCTGGCTCAGCAGCAGAGCTGATTTGAAAATTGAAAGCCTATTTTCATGAAAAATATTGAAATTACAAAGTGCTTTCTGTTTCCAAGTGATCAGAACAGACCTGATCTGGGTTCATTTTCAGAAATTTTGGGGGTAAAATTTTAAAGTAATTTCACCCAAACCCATTTTTGTATCAAAAATACTATTGAAATAGTTTTCTATTTATTTCAACAACTATTTTGATAAGGCTTTTGATTTACATTTCAGAGGGAATAACTATTGAGGGTGGGGGAGGGGAGAGGCACAGTGTTTTTATGTAAAATTTGGTGCAAAAAAGGCTATTTTTAGACAACAGAACTGTTTTGTCTGAGAAATGTGGAGCCTGTCTATTTCGAAGGATTCTGTGCTAGCTTTCCCCTGCACCGCTCTGCTAAGGCACCTTATCCCTGAATTGCAAAACCCACTTTTATTGCCGTCCTGAGTCCCTCCAGCTTTGTGCAGTTAGGCGTTACAGGTTAGATCCTGTTAGCTAGCTCAATTTAACTAGCATCTTCCAAAGTGCTGTTAAGATAAGTTCCTGTCTGCATCCTAAAAAACTTGCCCATATCGGTATTGCCTTGGCCTCTTCCTTTGCCATTCAGTGTTAAACGCATTCTGAACTATATGCATTTCCTCACCTTTTGGGGGCGAAGCCAGACTTTCAGGCACCTGCTCCCCTACCTGGTGTAAACTTTGCTTGTACCAATCAGAAACGAACACACACAGTTTTTGGGCCTCGTCCCCTATGACACTTCTATGATGTCATAGTGGGTATTTTAGGCTGGTCTGCCATGTGCAGGCAGAAGAGGAGAAAGAAAAACAAATCCTGTGTACCTTGTGCACACCCGTAACCGAGCCTGATCACCTTGAAGCCTCTCTCAGCTCACGTGTTTTAAGCAGAGTTTCTACATTTGCCGGTCGTTATGAGTTGGTTTGTATTCGTAAGTATTGGTTATTACTAAATGCTGCATCTGTGTTTATAAATATTGTTTACTGCATCTTTGTTTATAAATATTGTTTGATAGTAAATACTTTAGCCATTGTATGTTTTAAGTTCCATTAACCCTATTAGCTAATCATACGCTGCTCCCCTACCCCTTGTAACTATCCCCAATAAAACTTTAAATTAATTAATTTTAGTTGTGTGCGTGCCTGCAGTTTGCATCGTGACCCATATCCTCCTTGCATCCCTTACCTATACAGTCTATTGCCACGTGCAGCCTGGTAAATAACAGGTCTGCATTTTTCTTTCACCCCTAAAAGTACGTGACAATCTACAAGTGCTAGTCAAGACAAGGCAAGTTGTATTGTAGAACATGCTAATGGTCCTGCTAACAATTTTCTATCTCGGTCTGCAGTAACCCCTGCTATCCAAATCCAAGGTGGTCTCCTGCACAGCTCAGCTAACCTATTGTATTCCTAGCCAGAACTACTAATGCACTATTCTAGAGCTAGACTTTCTCCACAGTTGCAAGAGTGGTGCCCAGGAAACCTCAGCAAAGAGGCAGTCAGAAAGGACTCTGTTGTCGGGCGTGTTGGAGCAGTGGCATTGAATGTGGCAATCCCAGCTAACCAATTGCAGCTGCGTTAGTGTGGAGTGATGGTGACATCTAGATGTTGGGGAGAGTGGCAAATCTGAAGAATGATGGGTCTGGATGAAGGGACCTATGGTGAGCTAATCTGAACCCGGGCCACATAAAGCCCCTTTATATGGACTGATTGGGGGACAGACAGACAGTCCCTTTCTCCCCCTCAACCCATGCAGAGCCACGTGTAGCTGAATCTCAGGCACGATAGTGGCAGTGTTTTCCAGTGGGGACATGTAGTGACTAATTTCTGTGACCTGTACCAGCGATGTTCCATAGCAGAGATTCTAGTGCTGGAGAGTAAAGAATTAAGACCAGAAGCTTCCCTGTTTCAGTGTCAATGAGCAAGAGGCTAAGGATTAAGGTTTCCCTGTCTTTGTTCCAAAGCAGCTGACTGAATAGCAGTGTGTTGCTCAGTGATCAGGTCTGCCTGCCCCAGCAAACACCAGTACTGCTACAGATTGGGTGGGCTTGGTCTGACAAAGCCAGCTGGAGTAACAACACCTGCAGTGAGTGTGAAACAGGCTGGGTGTATCCAGCAGTTTGCTGGCTAAGTTCAGAAGAGAACTTGCAGCTGAATACCTCCATGTTGTGCCAGGGGAATAAATAATCAAAATGATAGACTCTCCACATCCAGACGCATTGCCCATGCATGCTCCAGCATGGGAGCTGGGGGAAGAATCAAACCTGAAATTTTACCTGGCGCATCCTATGTTATCACCCAGGAGCACCATGAGACTTAATATCCATTTAGATCTCCCCAGACTGGAGCAACATTACGAACGGCTGGCAACTGACATTTATTTTCTAGATAAATGTACAGATATGGTGCAACTCTGATTTTCTGAACAGCCTTTAAGCACAATTGTAGGCCAACCAAACGCCAGTACATTTTCTAGGGTTGCACTGAAGACTCAGATTCATAGCTTTTAAGGGACTATTATTATTATCATCTAGTCTGGCTTCCTGCATAACACAGGCCAGAGAATTTCACCTAGTAATTCTTGCATCAAGCCCATAACTTCTATTTGAGCTATAGCATCTCTTCTGGAAAGATACCCAGTCTTCATTGAAAGACACTATGTGATAGAGAATCCACCACCTCTGTAGGTAAATGGGTCCAATGATTAATTGACCTCACTGCTAAAAGTGTGCACCTCGGTTCCATCTTGAATTTCTCTAGCTTCCAGATGCTAGATCTTGTTTTGGCTTTGTCTGCTAGGTTAAAGAGCTCTCTGCTACCTCTGGGGAGGGCTAATATAGCTGACAAAACCCACCACTCTGTCAATAGACAAAACCTTCCTTTGTTTAAAATCTCAGTGGGTCTGATGCTCCCACTTACCCAACCTCAAAATTCAGACAGTCCCCAAGACTGTCATAAAATTAGGCCCTACCTGTATCTTTTAGAGAGGTCATCTTGTAGCTTGTATTGACACAATGACCTCCTGAGGTCCCTTCCAACCCTGATATTCTATGATTCTATTAAACTAGGAGGCGGGTGGGTTGGAGGTAATCAGAGTCCATAGAATAAAGAGCATCAGGTCCTCCTTCTACTGTCATCTTTGCAGGCGCATTGGGAACTGCCTTCTTCTCAAGTGCTCAAAAGTTCTGTCAGCTGCTCATCATTTGGAAGTGATGTTCATTGGAGGTCATCAAAGCAGCTTGAGTCAAATGTATAGCGTTGCCTTCCCTCCCCTCTCCCCACAGCTGGCCTCCAACTGTTCTGTGCTGCAAGGAGCTTTGCTTTGCCATATTACCCTACATCTGGCAAAGCCTTCACTTACCGCTCTGTATGCCTCTTCCAGGTTTTACCTCTTTCAGTCCACTTTGAACTAAAATGTTAAACCCCAAGGAAGCACAGATTGCCTTGGGCAAAGAGATGGGATGAAGTGGCAAAAATCTAAATCAGGATTTTGAGTGCTCCAAAGTTCAGGACTGTCCCAGTCCAGGTGTTTGGTTAACAATCACAGTGAACTCTTCTCAGCAGTAGATCTCAAAGTGCTTTACTAAGAAGGTTGCTATTATTAGCCCCATTTTGCAGCAGAGGAAACTGAGGCACAAAGCAGTGAAGGATTTTTCCTAAGATCACACAGCAGAGGCCAGTGACAAAGCCAGGAACAGAACCAAGCTCTCTTATAGTGCAGTCCAGAATGCTATTTACTAGGCCACACTCTCTCTCCTAGGGCTAGCCTTTTCTAGCGATATGAGTCGTGCAAAATGCGGATCTGGATTCAGTTTTGGACTCCAAGTGCCTCCACTGCTAGCAGGATTTGGGTCCTCACTTTTACTTTGGGTCCCTCCCTCTGTATACAGGGAAATGGCATGGTCCAGGGGCTTAGACATCAGAGTGGAAGTGACATCACTGGGAACGGCTCAGAGTAGCTGGCATCATGCTCAGTCGTTAGCGTTTGTGGGATCTTGTATCTGTACTTGAATCTGTTGCATGCAACATTTAACAGCCGTCTGATTGCAGACAGTTCACAGTCCCTTTGACTGGTGGTTCGTGTGAGCTGCCGTCACACTCTGGAGCTTGGTCTCTGCTTGTTCCCATTTATGGTATATGCGAACAAAGCCAGCCCAGCCTGATGACTGACCAAGATAAAGTTGACCTGGGAATCTCGCCAGATTCACATGTGCGTGGAGACCCAAACAGTCTTCCCCTTATTTGACTTGCACTTAGAGCTGACTTACCCTCAGAATCTGTATGCCTTTACCAGCCCCGAATCTGCCTCGGATCCTGCTTGGATATGGAATGGCTTCACATGTTTTAAAAGTGGGGGTCGAGGGAGATGCAGAGCGCTTGCAACTCACTCTGATTACAGTTAAGTCAATGGGGGTTGTAGGTGCAGTTCACATGGTAAGGCCCAGGGAGAGAGGGGAGAAATTGGCAATTGAAAATATGGTGACAATTTCAAATCCTCAGCTGCTGTAACCTGCCAGACCTCCTAATTCTTCAAAAGATCTGGCCCGTTGTTTCAAACTCAAGGGAGATGCATCAATTTGTAAACCCTGAAGATAAGGCCTCTAGGAATTAGAAATTGTCTCTCTTGGAATTTCCTCCAATGCTAGACTTGTCAAACAGTAACACTATTCTAAGGATGCATGGGGTCTTTTCTGTGCCTTCCTGACCCTTGTGTGATCCTGACCCCTTTGTATGGATGGCTGTTCAAAGACACAGCACCATGTCTTTTGTGAGTATCAAACCACCCAAAAAATCCAGATCATTTACCTAATGTTTATACAGCATTTTTCATCAGTAGATTTCAGAGTGCTTTACAAACAGGATAGGTATAATCACCCCCATTTTACATTTGGGGAAACTGAGGCACAGGATGGTTAAAGTGATTTCCCCGAGATTACCCAGCACAGCCAGAAATAGAAACCTGTTCTTCTGATTCCCAGTGCAGTAATCTAGTCGCTAGGCCACACTGTCTCATAAAAGAATGAAAAATGCAGCTAATCAGTGCCTCCTTTTGGTGATGTTTCCTCATCTGAGAACAAAGAGACAGTGACGGGTTGGATCACAGTAACCCCCCGGAAGCTGCCACCCGATGTGCCCAGACTACTTCTAACCCTGTTTTCCCTGCCAGCTCAGGACTCCAGCATCCCATCTTGCTGAGCCAGACACTCCCATCTGCTCCAACACAGACCCAGGGTCTCAATTACTTGCTCCAAAGCTGCAGATTTACCTGAAAGCAGCTAACAGAAGTTTTCCTGTTTTTAACACTCAGATACCCAACTCCCAATGGGGTCTAAACCCTAATAAATCTGTTTTACCCTGTAAAAAGCTTATACAGGGTAAACTCATAAATTGTTCACCCTCTATAACACTGATAGAGAGATATGCACAGCTGTTTGCTCCCCCAGGTATTAATACATACTCTGAGTTAATTAATAAGTAAAAAGTGATTTTATTAAATACAGAAAGTAGGATGTAAGTGGTTCCAAGTAATAACAGACAGAACAAAGTAAGTCACCAAGCAAAATAAAATAAAATGTGCAAATCTATGTCTAATCAAACTGCATTCAGATAATCTCACCCTCAGAGATGCTTCAGTAAGTTTTTTCCTCAGACTGGACACCTTCCAGGCCTGGGCACAATTCTTTCCCCGGTACACCTCTTGTCCCAGCTTAAGTGGTAGGTAGGGAATTCTTCGTGATGGCTCTCTCTCCCTTTGTTCTCTTCCACCCCTTTATATATCTTTTGCATAAGGTAGGAATCCTTTGTCCCTCTCTGGGTTCCCACCTCCTCCTTCTCAATGGAAAGACACCAGGTTAAAGATGGATTCCAGTTCAGGTGACATGATCATATGTCACTGTAAGACTTCATTGGCCACTTGCCAGGACACAGGTATACAGGAAGACTTACAGGTAAATACAGCCATCTGCAGACAATTGTCCTGGTTAATGGAGTCATTACGATTCCAAACCACCATTGATGGCCCACACTTTGCATAATTACAATAGGCCCCCAGAGTTATATTTCATATTTCTAGTTTCAGATACAAGAGTAGCACATTTATACAAATAGGATGATCATACTCAGTAGATTATAAACTTTTGTAATGATACCTTTGCAAGACACCTTTTGCATGAAGCATATTCCAGTTATATTATATTCACTCATTAGCATATTTTTATAAAACCATAGAGACTGCAACATCACAGAGACTCTCCTTGATATTAATGGTTTGAAAGAGTAAAACAAATACAAAGCAATTCTATTCCACATGGTATGTGCATGAGCAGTGGAACTCACCGCGGCAGGCACTGATTACTTTTTTTTTTAAAGGGTGAATGAGCTGGAAAATTTTGTGGTCAAAATAATTGTGCTTTGTGTATTTAAACAGGATGAGCCAAATATCACATTGCAAGGCCTAAGCTGCTCATCTGCAGCTGTTATCAAGAAGGAATTTTATTACCTATTCATCATTCCACAACTGGTCGGGTCACCATTGGACCAGGATACCCAGCTCACCAGTCTAATGCTCTGATCCCGTGTGAGAGAATCTTCTGGTCAGATTTCCAGGAGTACTCAACTTCCACAAGGGCTATATTTTCCAAAGAACACTGCTCCCATGTAAGCACCTTCCAGATTGGATGTCTTTGTAAAAGCTATTCTCTCGTTCAGTGTTTCTCAACCTTTTCAGTTTGGCAACCCGTTATCTGAAGTCAAAAATGTTCACGACCCTCTTACAATGACTATAAAAATAAGAGTAAAAACATATCCATGATAATAATGCTGAGCCTACAGAACTGATTTGTGTGGGCTTTTCAAGTGTTGAGGGAGAATATTTGGTCCTGAAGGAAAAGGGAGTGTGGGAGCAAGATTTTTTTTTTTTAATTTTCTTTTCAGACTATAATAACATTTTCAGTGCTTGATGACATCTGTGGGGGTTGTGACCCATCTGTTCAGAAACACTGCTTTAGCTTAACCACAAGTTGTTAGGCTTCATGCAGGAACCCCTCGGTGAAATTTTAGGCAGTTCTATAGCCCAGTGGTTCTCAAAGCCGGTCCACAGTTTGTTCAGGGAAAGTTCCTGGTGGGCCGAGCCGGTTTGTTTACCTGCCGCATCCGCAGGTTCAGATGATCGCGGCTCCCACTGGCCACGGATTGCTGCTCTGGACCAATGGGGGCTGCAGGAAGGGCGGCCAGCACATCCCGTGACCCACGCCACTTCCCGCAGCCCTCATTGGCCTGGAGCGGCGAACCGTGGCCAGTGGGAGCTGCGATCTGCTGAACCTGCAGATGCGGCAGGTAAACAAACTGGCCCAGTCTGTCAGAGGCTTTGAGAACCACTGCTATAGCCTACATAATATAGGAGGTCAGCTTAGATTATCGCAAGGGTCCCTTTTTGGCCTTGGAATCTATGAAATTCTCTGGCATGTGCTATATAGGATGTCAGATTAGATGAGCCCTGTTATGGTTCAGGGATGGGCTGCACCTATAATGTCTCCCCACCCCATAGACATTCTTTCCAAGTGACAGGCCTCTATCTGCACTTGTGCATCAGTTTCCCTATCTGTAAAGCACTTTGAGATCTATGGCAAGCTCTGTATATGAGTTAAAAGAGAAACCCCACAGTTTCCTCCCCTTTGTACTTCTGCCTCACCAGACTACAACACCTTGTATTTCACCCACCATATTTACCTCAGCTGGCCCCACTGGGACTGGGTCTCTGAGAGCCTGTGACCAGTATGAAATCCAGTGACTCAGGACAGCTTCACTGAAAATAAGTCTGATTTATTTGTAACAAGCAAAGAGAAACAGAGTTAAAACAATAAGCACCTACACACATTTCCTCTTACCTAAATTGTAATCTTTCCTTGCAAGGTTAAGTGGGTTTTAATTTATTCTAGATCCCCCTTCTAAGTCTGAAGGCCAGTAGCACCCTTGCAGTCAGAAAATGTTGTTAGCGCTGTTGCATTTTGAGCTTTTTGGCAAATCTAAGTCCTCTGTATCAGAAGGGTAGTCTGAAGTTGCTAGACCTGGTTGGGAATTTTCTAACAAAATTTTTTTTAATTAAAAACAATACTGATTCATCAAAACTGAAACAATTCCTGGGAAAGGATCAGTTTTGACAAATCTGATTCTAATTTTTTTTTTTAAGTTTTGACATTGTAAAAGTTTTCCCTTGAGGGCATTTTTGAAATGCAATGTTTCATTTTCTGGTTTGAAATGGCTTTGGCTTATGTTCATTTTAGTTTATTTACACTGAAATAATTTTAAAAGGTTGAAAATGTAAATCAAAATTCAAACAAAACATTTCAATTGACCTGATTCAAAAAAATTTCCAGAGTATTCATTCGTGAAAAAAATTGACAGTTTATCTCTACGGAAAACATATCTTTGAATCTTAAAAACTCTTATAGGACAGGAAAACCTTTTCCCACCCAGCTCTAGTCAATAACGGAAACCAGTACCTTCCTTCAAAGCAAAGTTCCAGATGCTTGATCGAAGACAACATTTGCATGTTGTGATCTGTGTGCATAGAGGTCTCTGACCAGAATTCCAGATATGGACATGCTCAATTTTTGGAAAAGTTCCAGTCTGGTTCCAAACTGGATACCTTCACGGTGTTCATCGTCTTCCGCTGGTAATTCCAGGAAGCAGTTTGCCAGTTGCTCTGCCCATTGCACTGACGTGATATATAAACTGGTCCACTTTGTTCTAAATAGTGTCTTTGTGATAGGTGGGTCTGAGCAGCAAGTTTAATCCAGCTTGAGCTGATAGTGCTTCCTCTTTCCTTTGACAGAGTCACCAGGACTTTCATTCAGCTGCTGGTGTCAGCCTGCCATCCCAAAACACCTGCAACCCTCATATTTTAGATAGGAAACATGAGCGTTAATATTTTATGATCCATGTTTCTTTGTGTGACAAGGAGCTGACTCAATGGCTGGCTTTATTCTCACAAGTGGAAAATTGCTGTGTCTTGTCCTGTTCTGCAGGGAGCAGCGACATTGATGAATGAGTCTTTCAGAGGCAATCCCACTTTCCATTAGGGTGAGAAAACTCTACAGAGAGGCCTGGGCATTCCAATCAGTTCCAGGAAACTGGTCAAGGTGCTGACTGCGCTGGAGCTGAGCGGAGTGCAACCAATCTGTTTTGCATTAACTTAACAGAGTCAGAATTTTCTTTTGTTTTGCATTGGAAAACCAAAAGCTTTTGACTGTTTCTGTGTCCTGGGACACAGGAAACCCAGGTTCAAGTCCCTACTCTGCCTTAGTCATAGCAGAGTTTTTCAGCCCTGATCATGCCAAGTCAAGCCTGGATGTAGGAGATGTAGGAGACCCAGCTTCAAGTCCCTAGCATGCTTGAGTCATAGCAGAATATTTCATTGCTGATATTTTTGAATTAGAGAGAAAAGGGAGCTGAATGTAGGTGTCCCATATCGCCAAACAGTGCCCTAGACACTAGGCTATAGCGTATCAGAGCCGCTGTTCTCCAAAAGCCTACTACACGAAATGTTCATCAGAACTGATATAGTGGACAGTGGAGACAAGGAAATTAAAGGAGCAAGACATCATATTTTTCAACAGCGTGAATGTTATTGCTGGTGGGAGGGGCAGGATTGACAGCTCTGGAGACTGTCTTCTGTTTCTCCACAAAACAAGTAAAGCATCAGTGCAACCTCTCCAACCCATCTAAATGAAAACAACCCTACCCTGAACTGGAAAGGTCGCCTATAGAAAAGAAGAGCATATATGGTCAACTATAGGAAAGAAGAGCATAGATGATTCCATTTCCATAGTCCTTGACCTATCATGTGAGGTCACCAGTTGTGGTGGTTTTCCATTTGTAGACCCTTGTCCAGGGGGAACTGCCACAAAATTGCAGGCAAACAAAATGGCTGCTGAGCTCTGCTGGTAAGAGGGCAGCGAGGGACATTGTAGCTCAGTTACATCCCAACACAACCATTGTGATGTTGCTGACCTGGCAGGTACAGTGTACGTAGCTGTGGTGTTGGGATGCCTTTTGTTTTCTGAGCATTGCACCTTTCAGGCTCTCAGGATTGTGAGGCAGGCAGCCATTTTGTGTTCATTCCAGTACAGAATGACATGCGCAGTGCCCTGTCTCGTCTGGTGCCTCTGCCTTTGTTCCTCTTTTCTTTTGTCAAACTGAAGGTCACATTGATTAAAAGACAGCTTTTTTTTTTTTTTTGTGTAGGGGTGTGGGGGGTGAGGAAATGTGACAGGAGTGAAAGGTTCCCGACCCCTGGTGTAACGCCACATACTTCAGTGGAGTTACTCCTGGTTTGCACCATTGTAAGTGGAAACAGAATCAGAACCCTGAGGGTTAGTGGAAGAAAGAACAGAGGATGGGTACAACGGTGGATTAATTCTAGCATGCTTATGTCTATTCTCATCTAACAGAATGTCCTGCAGTTCTTAAGGAAACCACAGCTATGCTAAAAGCTTTAATATCTGTGTTTTAAAAAAACCAACCCATCTTATCTCACAACCTGTGATCCCAGTAGGGAGAAGGGTAGCTGGGGGTGGGGTATTAGGATCTCGGTATGTGCATTGCTACATGGGCCTTGGACTGGGAGCCGCTGGGGCCTTTGGATTTCAACAGGAGGTCTTTGGGTCCTTCTGATGAGATTTTCCTGAAACTCTTTCAGGAGCAGCTTCCTCTCACTGGATGATGAGAGCTGTGGGGTTTGCTTCCTTGACCAACCTCTCACAAAACTAACCACCAGATACAATATTTCTTGTAAGGCACAGGATTCTCCAGTATAAAGCTGTAATGGCTCCAGGTTGAGGGAAGAAGGTAAATGAGCCTGACCTTTGATATACAGAGGGCTTTCTCCTTGTTTGTTAGCTGTGATAGTTGTCACTCACATAGGCGGCAAGTTACCTGGGCCTGTGGTGCCCATGCTCCACCAATATTCAGGAATGTGGGCCTGGCGCCACCAATGCTCAGGCTTATATTTTCAGAGCCGTCCATAGAGATGGGACAGCTCTGCTTGGACCCGTTCTGGGCACCACCAAAAATTATACAAACCTGGAGCCCGTGGTCACCCACCCGTCTCCTATTGTTAGCCTGTTGCCTGTCACAATCACCCCTACTTTGAAACCCTGCTTCTTTCTCTTGCTTTTTCTTTCTCTTGTAGCATTGGGCTTGGCAAGTAATTTATGTATGACAATATGAGACTAATTCTATTATTGTGTCAAAGGGAAATTGAATCTGGGGCTATAGTGCTGCATCTGGAAGAAATCTTCACATGAATCTGGAGTGCAGAAAAACTCTGTTCGATTCATTTACTTGTCACATCGTCTGCCAAATTAAATCATTATGAAGGGCAGAGTGAAAAGGAGAAATGGGCGGGGGAGGGCAAAGCAGAGGGGAAGGGGGAAGTAAAGGAGGAGATGAGGAAGGATAAAGAGAAAAGAGAGCAAGCAAGATAGAAAACATCAGAAAGGAAGGCCTGATTTATTCAAAGACCTGATTCAGCGGTTCATTCCCAGTTCAGCAATACATTCAGAATGTGCTTTACTTTAAGCAAATGTTTAAGTCCCGTTGAAGCCAATGTGACTTAAGCACATGCTTAAATGCTTGGCTGAATTGCTTCATGCATCCCCAGACCGGGAAGCAAAATAAATAGACAAGACCCTGTTCTGATCTCACAGTGGTGTAACGCAGGGGTAGGCAATCTATGGCACATGTGCTGAAGGCGGCAAGCGAACTGATTTTCAGTGGAACTCACACTGCCCGGGTCCTGGCCACTGGTCCGGGGAGACTTGATTTAAATTTACTTTTAAATGAAGCTTCTTAAACATTTTAAAAACCTTATTTACTTTACATCCAACAATAGTTTAGTGATATATTATAGACTTACAGAAAGAGACCTTCTAAAAACGTTAAAATGTATTACTGGCACGCGAAATCTTAAATTAGAGTGAATAAATGAAGACTCGGCACAGCACTTCTGAAAGGTTCCTGACCCCTGGTGTAATGCCACATACTTCAGTGGAGTTACTCCTGGTTTGCACCATTGTAAGTGGGAACAGAATCAGAATCCTGAGGGTTGGTGGAAGAAAGAACAGAGGATGGGTACAACGGTGGATTGATTCTAGCATGCTTATGTCTATTCTCATCTAACAAAATGTCCTGCAGTTCTTAAGGAAACCACAGCTATGCTAAAAGCATTGCATTGTCTCCTGTCTTTCTCAATCAGCCTGACCGCTGGTGTCTCTGTTAAAAATTGGTCCTCTCTTAATTTATTGCTCTCCGAGAGATTTACCCTATTTAATTTGTTTTCCATATACTTTTTCCCTTTCAAGATAAATTAGCACTGGTACAAAGTGCTAGATCAACAGTCCTCGGGAGCAGCATCCTCCATCCACAAAACAAGCGCAGCATGGGCAAACTTCCTTCTCACCGCTCCACTAAGCCTGATCTAGGGAAACCACCCTCCTGCAGTTGCCCTTTCCAGTCTTTCTGCTGGAAGCTGTTAAGCAAGAGAGGCAGTTCAGAGCCTATCAAGATGTAGGTCTGGACCATGGCCCATGTAAGGGATCAGAGTGCAATTACATGAGGGGTGAATTCCAACCATGATCTCCACTTTACATGTGGGAAAACTGTGGTACAGAAAAATGAAATAACTTGCCTCGGGGTCAAACAGCAAGTCAGTAGTACAGGAAAAATCATCTTGTGATTGAGGTATTGGACTCAGACTGAGGAGAAAGTGAATAGGGAAGTGTTACTTACTGCTCCATAACACAAGAACCAGGGGTCACTTGAAATTTGTAGGCAGAACGCTTAAAACAAACATAAGGAAGTAGTAATGCTTCACACAATGCACAGTCAACATGTGGAAATCATTGCCAGGAGATGTTGTGAAGGTGAAAAGTATAAATGGGTTAGAAAAAGAACTAGATAAGTTTATGGCAGACAGGTCCATCAATGGTTATTAGCCAAGATGGTCAAGGATGCAACAGCATGTTCTAGGTGTAGATGCTGGGATTGGATGACAGGGCATGGACTGCTGTAGATTGCCCTGTTCTGTTCATTCCCTCTGAAGCAACTGGCACTGGCCACTGTCAACAGACAGGATCCTTGTCTAGATGGACCACTGGTCTGACCCAGTGTGGCCATTTTTATCATATCTGAATTCAGTTCCCAAGCCTACTGGGCAATCTGACAAATCACATAATCTCTCTGTGCCACAGTTCCCCATCTGTAAAGTGGGGATAATAATTTTTTCTTTCTCCATCTTTTGTCTTTTCTAATTAGATTGCAAACCCTGTGTCTGTTCAGGACCAAGCACAATGACACCCTGATCTCTGTTGATGTATCTAGGCACTATTGTAATAGCAATAAAATAACAAGACAGGAAATACAACTGAGGGAACAAATGTAGCTGTGGTCTGCTTATACCAGGATTCCTGCATTCCGGTTCCCCATCTCTGATCTTAACAGAATTATGCCATCTCACTCACCAACTTAAACACACTGTGTTTAACCAACAAACTGAAAGAGCAGAGAAAATGAAAGGGGGCCAGCTCTGTGCAGTCCTTGACTGAGCTGGGCCTTTCTGTTGTGCATTAATGAGACACTTTCACAATATAGCTCCAAAATTCTTCCATGCAGATTTGTCGCATCTTTTATGTTGTTCAGACCTACACATCTTTTATATGTGCTTAATTATGAGGAGGTTATTTATGATCCTGCTTGTACTAGTTTTTTCTCCGCGATAGCGGTGTATTCCACTAATCCAGTGCGAGCAAAGATGCCAGTTTCACCGCCCTCTGTACCTCCCTCGTTCTATGCCATTCATCACTCTGGTGCTTGATGCCATCTTACTATTAATTAGGATGTGTAATCTCTCAGATTGTTATTTATTAATAGATTGTTCTGAGCTCTGGAAAGTTCATTATTAAAACAGAAGGATGAGAGAGATCCAGGGGAACAGATGGACACATGGAAATATCAGAGGAAGGACTGGTTATAATTCTAGTCACGCTCAGAGCCTTGACAAAGGATAAAAAACAGAATCAATCATAATTATCTAGGAGAAAAGCCATCAGTCTGTGTTTAAAAATAAGCACTTTGTGCATTAAGCTCACAATGCCAGACTTCCGAGAGTTTCAGCTGGTGGATACAGATCTCAAAATGGAGAAAAACGACTGGGAAAGAATCGTTCTACTGTTGAGTGTGGAAAGCTGCAGAGGTCAAATTAGCAGGAGCTGGAAAAGGAAGCCTGAAGCACAGGGAAAGTAGCTGTATTGGAGTGCCGTGGCCTGGTTCTGATTGCTCTCAGGCTATTACAGGCCTTTGAGATATGTGGTAAGCAGAGGTATAACTAGGAGCCATTAGAAGCTATTGAGAAAGGGAAAAAATAGCTTGAATGTCAGGAAAATGTTCCCAACAAGGAAACTTGCCAGTTTTAAGATTCATGTCCCCAAGACCATACAACATTGCTCTCTACAGTAAGTTTTTCTAGTGCTTCAGTCCAGACTGAACAAATCACTAGAAATGGACTGTAGGGAGCAATAGTGCATCGTCTTTGTGCACATGGAGTGAGTTACCAGATTTGTTTTCCATCTCAGGCTTCTATGATTTGTTACCCAGAAGAAATTGCAGTGGATGAAGACTTCAGAACAGAAGGTTCTGGAAGGAGCTGACAGGAACGGTGGGAGGGTTCTATTTTCCAAAGCTAGCCTGGGTGTGTTTTCTGTCGCCCTAGGCCTTATCTACATGCACAGGTGGAAAAGATTTAACCAAATGGGAGGCAGTGCCTTCTAATGGTTAAGAGCACTGGACTGGGATTCAGGAGACCTCTGTTTAGTTCTTGGTTCTGCCACTGGCCTGCTGGGTGACTGTGGCAAAGTTACTTCACCGCTTTGTGCCTCAGTTCCCTTATCTGTAAAATAATGATGACTCTGACCTTTGTAAATGGCTGAGAGCTACTGAAGAAAAGTGCTGAGTAAGAGCATTTAAGTATTATTAAATTGGTTAACCAAATCCATTTAGAAACTGATTTAGTTAAATGTGCGTGACTCCCTTGTGTGGACACTCTTAAATCAGTTTGAGTGCCTTGTATAGATGTAGCTTAAGTCAATTTCTGACTGACAAGCTAAATAGATGTCACTCTTAAACTGACTTGCAAATGATGACACCAGGGGATTGCACCCTCTTGGTTTCTAAACCAATTGAGTTAAATCAGTACAACTTTTGTACGCAGGCAAGGTTTTATTGTAGTTTAACAGATTGAGCAATTGATGAAAAGTGCCAGACAAACAGACCTGAAAGCTGGAATTGTCCATTTATCCACCGATTCAGCAGAGCACCAGGGACTCCAAATACAAGCTTCCTCTACAATGTTCCTACCAACCTGTATGTGGAGGACAACTGTTGGGGTAATTCAGTCTTCACTGCCCATTGTTGTTTTTACTACTAGGATAAAGGACTTGGGTCCATTCATCTTCCAAGTGCTTTATAAACAAAAAAGTACAAAGACTCTCAAGACCCCAGTGAGGCTGTGTTATCCCTACTTTGTAGATGAGTAAACTGAGGCACAGAAAGGCAAAATTACTCATCCAAGATGTCTGTGTGAGTCAATGACAAAGGGCAGACCAGAACTTTGTATGCCTGACTCCTAGAATCTACTAAGAGTTTGCTAGATTGCATTTGCACTTGGCTTTTAAATAGGTTGATTGTTACTCTAATTCTCTCTTTCACTGCATGTCAAATCAAAGGTCAGGTACTTTCAGATGCACTGCTAAAAAAAAACTTTAATTGCATCCAATTTCGAACAAACATACTTCTCCCCTATTATCATGAAACTACATTTTCAGAAGTCCCTTGCAAATCAGGGAGTGCTGCTATTCTGAGCTGTGTTTCAGTAATTGGTTAATATTGGAGTTACTAGGTAGAAAGCAAAGGGCTTTACAGAATCCAGAGCTCACGTCATGGTTCTTTCTTCACATGAGGTTATTTCTGTCTTGTTTTAGGATGCAGTTTCTCCCTAAAACTACTATATGTTTCTAAGACAATAGAAGGTGATGTGCATTTAGCACCTGCTTTCTTTTATCCATGCCTGGTCCTTACCTTAGTGCCAAGGTGTTTATTCAGGACTTTTGCCAAGAGATTGCAGTGCTAACCAAAGGGGATCTACCTCTGGTTAATTAACTAACCTGTCTGTAGAGAAAGTTGCTTCCCTGACCTTACCCTGGTAGCTGTCTGTAAAGACATCTACATGAAAGTACTACATCATCCTGTCTGGAATCCTGGAGATTTCCTAAGGCATGACATGCAAGGTCATTTTTAACTCTTTCATGCCCTGAATGAGCAGCATTTCCCTTTGTCTCCTAGAGTTACTTCTGGGTTCTTTAGCTCTCTGCCAGGCCTAATGCCTCTTGCTCTGTCTCACATCCCCGGGCAATTCAAGAGCATTCAGCAATCCAGTGCTTCTTTTACCACCCCCACCACCCCATTGTGCACAGACATTGCTCTCTCTAACCTTTGTATCCCCTTTATCCATATCTTCCTCTCTCTAGCTGTAACCTGAGAGAGGAAGGAAATGAATCATGTTTTGGTTCTTGACATTTGCACCTTGATTACAACAACAACAAAAGCTTTTTAAGAATTGTAAAGATCCTTAGGTGGTTTCTGTAAGAATTATTGTGATGGATTTGGGATCACGGCTGCATGGCTTCTTGGAGACATTTTTCTAAGTGCAGCAAATTGAAATTATAGTTTAACATCTGGGAGCTGAATCTTGAGGGTCTTCACTCAGTTATTTTGTTTTGTTTTACTCCTTATACGGGCAAAACTTCTATTGCTCTCAATAAGAGTTTTGCTTGTGTAATGGTGACAGGATTTGGGATGAAGCAACATAGAAATTGTCATACTGGATCCTAAAGTAATCTAGTCCGGTATCTTGTCAATAGGAATCAGAACCAGATGCTCTAGAGGAAAACATGAGAACTCCACAGGAGGTTGGTCAGGAATAATCTGCCCTCCACATTAGGTCTCATCCTGATCTCTAATAGTCAAGAATTGATTCAAGCTCTAATGCATGATGTTTAATGTACCTTTGACCATTTTTATTAGTATTGCAAGTATAACGCTGGATACTCTTGTTATCTAGGGATATTCTAGTTATCCAAAGCACAGCAGACACTGACTAATATAGGATATAAGCAGAACTGGTAGTAAAATATCAAATTCCACAACTGTTTTGATGGGTGAGGAAGAAAAGCAAAACTCCCTTCCCAAATTCCTGGTTTTCAGCTGGATCTAGAGATCAGTCACCTCCCAGATTTCATTGCCAATGACAAGCGTTACTAACCCCAAGTGTCCAAAGTACAGGGTCCAGAATTTTGTCAAGTCTTTGGAATTGATTTTGAGCAGGTCAAAAACCAGACATTTTATTTTCTGGCAGCACTTTGAGATCCCAGCTGAAATCAGGGCCCTGTTCTGCTAAGCCTTCCACATATACATAGTGAGAGACAGTGCTTGCCCTGAAGAGTCAATGGTAGAAATATCCAAGGCAAAGAAAGTACAGAAGGGGATGTGCAGGCATGAAGTGACCTCCTGGGGTCATATGGCAGGGCATTAAAGTAGCTAGGCAAGAACCTAGGTATCCTGACTGTTAGTCCAGTGCCCAGTCTGCAAGACTACACAGTTTCTATTTAGTCAGAGCTAGTTTGCCCATCTCTTATTAGATGGAAGAGTTACAAGCCAGTGGTGTAAATGGTGCATAATCTGGAAATGAATTCTCCATCTTGTATGACCAAGCTCACCTTGAAAACATTGCTTAGTCCAGGCCTTCCTTTGCCCTTCAGAAGAACACCTAGCAGGAGAAACTAATATCTGAAAATGCTGCCAATCCATCATAAGAGGCAGTGGATCAACCAGAGCTCCCGTACATCCTTGGTTCTCATAAACCATTTGGTCCATGGCCCTAGGAGACAGGAAAACGTACTCCTCTTCAGCCTCGTCTCAAGGGGAGTTTGAGAGGGGCTCAGGGGTGATGGATGGCAAGTTTAGAAAACTAAGCCTGAGAGATCAATAGAAGAATATATACCCAATGCATCATGTAAGCTCCTCTTGTCTGTGCAGTACTAAATCAAAAATAATGAATGGCAGACTCTTCAGCCTTGGCACCCCCAGTCTTCCCCAGTGGAATGGCATCCAATGACTGATATGGATTATGCCATCCGCCAGCATATTTCCTTCACTCTCCTAATAGTTTTGGCATTGAGTCATGATGCTCTGTTTTTAATATCTTCTCCTTCCCCCAGTGCTCCCCACCTCTTTGCCATTTAATTTCCATCTTGTAGGCACACTGCCCATCTTCACTCGCATGCTCTTCATGCACGCAGGCAATCTACAGCAGGATGAGTTACTTCGGTGGCTGCTTTATTTATTTATTTTTTTTAACCAGCCGCGTCTCCCCGGGGCTGTGTTCCAGCAATATTAACAAACTATGATCCGTCAGTAGCTTGAACACCTCACTGACTTGGAGATGATTAGCTCCACTGCTTATCAAACCCAAGGGCCGTGTGTGGAGTCAGAGGGCCTAGGAAATGAACTGCACTGTGGTGATGAGAGCGCTGGTGGGATTGGAGGTGATGCTGAAGAGCTGTTAGTGTGTATGCCATGCATCAAAGAATAGCTGCACTGGGGAGTGTCCTGAAACAAGCAAACTGCTTTGTCTGATTTTGGGGTTTTTTGGTTTTTTTTGCAGTTTATATTTTAAATTATTTCCCCCCAAAGGATCAATGCAGGAATTCAAATAAAACTTACAGAGCCTTATTCTGTATCACGCCTTGCAGCTGTAGGGTCACTTATTCCTTCAACAAGTGGACACAGTGCCATGGCACCTCTGTATGCAAGCCGTGCATTGTATAGTATACATGCGTGGTCTCACTGCAAGGAGGATGCCATTTAAACCACCTAAGGCATGTGAATGAGTTGCTCTTTAACTTATTAAAATGGCCATGATACTCCACTAAGCAATATCTTTTATGTATTTGTACTGAGGTAGCACCTACTGGCCAGGGCCCCATTATACGAGGCGCTATGATCCTACCATATCAATTTTTTCTGCTCAACCCAATGGAGATATTCTACATCCATTATGCCCTCAATTTTCCATGGTTGTAGAAGATGACATAGTGTCTAATTTGTGCTCTTGCACTGGTGAAATTTCATTGGCGTCAATAGGGAGCAAATGGGACCAGTGAGGTGCAACATGATGGAGAATCATGTTGTAAAACAAAGCACTGAGAAGCATGCAAACGATTCTAGGTACACAGTCAGAATGAAACTCTGGCTCCGTTGAACGTAGTAGCAAAGTTTCCACTGATTTCAACAGGGCCAAGGTTTCACCTTCTGTCTAGAGATCTTTGAGTTTCAAAAGGATTGATTATAGGATAGAAGCAATAACACCCCAATATCCTGCGGAAAACCTTGCTACATAGCCAGGACTAAGCCACAATCCTCAAGGGAGAGCTGAAGTAAACACAGAACAAAGAACATTGATACCTAATAATGATAATTATTAATAATAATAATAAAGATAAAATGAGATCTTGATCCAGCCACAACTGCTAGAAAGGAATATTGGGGAAAAAAGTCTATATTGCCTATATTATCTAGGAAATTGATCAATTGCTGCATCCCAAAGTTTCATGCCATGGATTGGCTCACAAGTCTGTTTGGTTTGTTTGTTTGAAGGACCGTGTGCTGTAGCTGGCAGTTGGAGGTGGAGCTACTAGGAAGGTTTGAAAGCTAGAAGCCTCTGGTAATTGGCTGAGCCTTAACCAGTGGGCGGGGCATTCACTCAGGCCAGGGCTTTATAAAGCTGCGCACAAGCGACCAGGGAGCTTAGCGAACAGGAGCTGCTAACAGGGAGTTTTGCAAGGGAGTTCTCCAGGTGAAGGAGGAGCACAGACAGCATCTGTGGGGTAAGTGACTGTCTGCAGTGTTTGGGTTTGTGTGTGTGTTTGGGGGTTACTTGCTGTGTGCTGAGCTTGTGTTTTGTCAGTCTGTTTGGTTTGTTTGTTTGAAGGACCGTGTGCTGTAGCTGGCAGTTGGAGGTGGAGCTACTAGGAAGGTTTGAAAGCTAGAAGCCTCTGGTAATTGGCTGAGCCTTAACCAGTGGGCGGGCATTCACTCAGGCCAGGGCTTTATAAAGCTGCGCACAAGCGACCAGGGAGCTTAGCGAACAGGAGCTGCTAACAGGGAGTTTTGCAAGGGAGTTCTCCAGGTGAAGGAGGAGCACAGACAGCATCTGTGGGGTAAGTGACTGTCTGCAGTGTTTGGGTTTGTGTGTGTGTTTGGGGGTTACTTGCTGTGTGCTGAGCTTGTGTTTGTCAGTCTGTTTGGTTTGTTTGTTTGAAGGACCGTGTGCTGTAGCTGGCAGTTGGAGGTGGAGCTACTAGGAAGGTTTGAAAGCTAGAAGCCTCTGGTAATTGGCTGAGCCTTAACCAGTGGGCGGGGCATTCACTCAGGCCAGGGCTTTATAAAGCTGCGCACAAGCGACCAGGGAGCTTAGCGAACAGGAGCTGCTAACAGGGAGTTTTGCAAGGGAGTTCTCCAGGTGAAGGAGGAGCACAGACAGCATCTGTGGGGTAAGTGACTGTCTGCAGTGTTTGGGTTTGTGTGTGTGTTTGGGGGTTACTTGCTGTGTGCTGAGCTTGTGTTTGTCAGTCTGTTTGGTTTGTTTGTTTGAAGGACCGTGTGCTGTAGCTGGCAGTTGGAGGTGGAGCTACTAGGAAGGTTTTGAAAGCTAGAAGCCTCTGGTAATTGGCTGAGCCTTAACCAGTGGGCGGGGCATTCACTCAGGCCAGGGCTTTATAAAGCTGCGCACAAGCGACCAGGGAGCTTAGCGAACAGGAGCTGCTAACAGGGAGTTTTGCAAGGGAGTTCTCCAGGTGAAGGAGGAGCACAGACAGCATCTGTGGGGTAAGTGACTGTCTGCAGTGTTTGGGTTTGTGTGTGTGTTTGGGGGTTACTTGCTGTGTGCTGAGCTTGTGTTTGTCAGTCTGTTTGGTTTGTTTGTTTGAAGGACCGTGTGCTGTAGCTGGCAGTTGGAGGTGGAGCTACTAGGAAGGTTTGAAAGCTAGAAGCCTCTGGTAATTGGCTGAGCCTTAACCAGTGGGCGGGGCATTCACTCAGGCCAGGGCTTTATAAAGCTGCGCACAAGCGACCAGGGAGCTTAGCGAACAGGAGCTGCTAACAGGGAGTTTTGCAAGGGAGTTCTCCAGGTGAAGGAGGAGCACAGACAGCATCTGTGGGGTAAGTGACTGTCTGCAGTGTTTGGGTTTGTGTGTGTGTTTGGGGGTTACTTGCTGTGTGCTGAGCTTGTGTTTGTCAGTCTGTTTGGTTTGTTTGTTTGAAGGACCGTGTGCTGTAGCTGGCAGTTGGAGGTGGAGCTACTAGGAAGGTTTGAAAGCTAGAAGCCTCTGGTAATTGGCTGAGCCTTAACCAGTGGGCGGGGCATTCACTCAGGCCAGGGGCTTTATAAAGCTGCGCACAAGCGACCAGGGAGCTTAGCGAACAGGAGCTGCTAACAGGGAGTTTTGCAAGGGAGTTCTCCAGGTGAAGGAGGAGCACAGACAGCATCTGTGGGGTAAGTGACTGTCTGCAGTGTTTGGGTTTGTGTGTGTGTTTGGGGGTTACTTGCTGTGTGCTGAGCTTGTGTTTGTCAGTCTGTTTGGTTTGTTTGTTTGAAGGACCGTGTGCTGTAGCTGGCAGTTGGAGGTGGAGCTACTAGGAAGGTTTGAAAGCTAGAAGCCTCTGGTAATTGGCTGAGCCTTAACCAGTGGGCGGGGCATTCACTCAGGCCAGGGCTTTATAAAGCTGCGCACAAAGCGACCAGGGAGCTTAGCGAACAGGAGCTGCTAACAGGGAGTTTTGCAAGGGAGTTCTCCAGGTGAAGGAGGAGCACAGACAGCATCTGTGGGGTAAGTGACTGTCTGCAGTGTTTGGGTTTGTGTGTGTGTTTGGGGTTACTTGCTGTGTGCTGAGCTTGTGTTTGTCAGTCTGTTTGGTTTGTTTGTTTGAAGGACCGTGTGCTGTAGCTGGCAGTTGGAGGTGGAGCTACTAGGAAGGTTTTGAAAGCTAGAAAGCCTCTGGTAATTGGCTGAGCCTTAACCAGTGGGCGGGGCATTCACTCAGGCCAGGGCTTTATAAAGCTGCGCACAAGCGACCAGGGAGCTTAGCGAACAGGAGCTGCTAACAGGGAGTTTTGCAAGGGAGTTCTCCAGGTGAAGGAGGAGCACAGACAGCATCTGTGGGGTAAGTGACTGTCTGCAGTGTTTGGGTTTGTGTGTGTGTTTGGGGGTTACTTGCTGTGTGCTGAGCTTGTGTTTGTCAGTCTGTTTGGTTGTTTGTTTGAAGGGACCGTGTGCTGTAGCTGGCAGTTGGAGGTGGAGCTACTAGGAAGGTTTGAAAGCTAGAAGCCTCTGGTAATTGGCTGAGCCTTAACCAGTGGGCGGGGCATTCACTCAGGCCAGGGCTTTATAAAGCTGCGCACAAGCGACCAGGGAGCTTAGCGAACAGGAGCTGCTAACAGGGAGTTTTGCAAGGGAGTTCTCCAGGTGAAGGAGGAGCACAGACAGCATCTGTGGGGTAAGTGACTGTCTGCAGTGTTTGGGTTTGTGTGTGTGTTTGGGGGTTACTTGCTGTGTGCTGAGCTTGTGTTTGTCAGTCTGTTTGGTTTGTTTGTTTGAAGGACCGTGTGCTGTAGCTGGCAGTTGGAGGTGGAGCTACTAGGAAGGTTTGAAAGCTAGAAGCCTCTGGTAATTGGCTGAGCCTTAACCAGTGGGCGGGGCATTCACTCAGGCCAGGGCTTTATAAAGCTGCGCACAAGCGACCAGGGAGCTTAGCGAACAGGAGCTGCTAACAGGGAGTTTTGCAAGGGAGTTCTCCAGGTGAAGGAGGAGCACAGACAGCATCTGTGGGGTAAGTGACTGTCTGCAGTGTTTGGGTTTGTGTGTGTGTTTGGGGGTTACTTGCTGTGTGCTGAGCTTGTGTTTGTCAGTCTGTTTGGTTTGTTTGTTTGAAGGACCGTGTGCTGTAGCTGGCAGTTGGAGGTGGAGCTACTAGGAAGGTTTGAAAGCTAGAAGCCTCTGGTAATTGGCTGAGCCTTAACCAGTGGGCGGGGCATTCACTCAGGCCAGGGCTTTATAAAGCTGCGCACAAGCGACCAGGGAGCTTAGCGAACAGGAGCTGCTAACAGGGAGTTTTGCAAGGGAGTTCTCCAGGTGAAGGAGGAGCACAGACAGCATCTGTGGGGTAGTGACTGTCTGCAGTGTTTGGGTTTGTGTGTGTGTTTGGGGGTTACTTGCTGTGTGCTGAGCTTGTGTTTGTCAGTCTGTTTGGTTTGTTTGTTTGAAGGACCGTGTGCTGTAGCTGGCAGTTGGAGGTGGAGCTACTAGGAAGGTTTGAAAAGCTAGAAGCCTCTGGTAATTGGCTGAGCCTTAACCAGTGGGCGGGGCATTCACTCAGGCCAGGGCTTTATAAAGCTGCGCACAAGCGACCAGGGAGCTTAGCGAACAGGAGCTGCTAACAGGGAGTTTTGCAAGGGAGTTCTCCAGGTGAAGGAGGAGCACAGACAGCATCTGTGGGGTAAGTGACTGTCTGCAGTGTTTGGGTTTGTGTGTGTGTTTGGGGGTTACTTGCTGTGTGCTGAGCTTGTGTTTGTCAGTCCTGTTTGGTTTGTTTGTTTGAAGGACCGTGTGCTGTAGCTGGCAGTTGGAGGTGGAGCTACTAGGAAGGTTTTGAAAGCTAGAAGCCTCTGGTAATTGGCTGAGCCTTAACCAGTGGGCGGGGCATTCACTCAGGCCAGGGCTTTATAAAGCTGCGCACAAGCGACCAGGGAGCTTAGCGAACAGGAGCTGCTAACAGGGAGTTTTGCAAGGGAGTTCTCCAGGTGAAGGAGGAGCACAGACAGCATCTGTGGGGTAAGTGACTGTCTGCAGTGTTTGGGTTTGTGTGTGTGTTTGGGGGTTACTTGCTGTGTGCTGAGCTTGTGTTTGTCAGTCTGTTTGGTTTGTTTGTTTGAAGGACCGTGTGCTGTAGCTGGCAGTTGGAGGTGGAGCTACTAGGAAGGTTTGAAAGCTAGAAGCCTCTGGTAATTGGCTGAGCCTTAACCAGTGGGCGGGGCATTCACTCAGGCCAGGGCTTTATAAAGCTGCGCACAAGCGACCAGGGAGCTTAGCGAACAGGAGCTGCTAACAGGGAGTTTTGCAAGGGAGTTCTCCAGGTGAAGGAGGAGCACAGACAGCATCTGTGGGGTAAGTGACTGTCTGCAGTGTTTGGGTTTGTGTGTGTGTTTGGGGGTTACTTGCTGTGTGCTGAGCTTGTGTTTGTCAGTCTGTTTGGTTTGTTTGTTTGAAGGACCGTGTGCTGTAGCTGGCAGTTGGAGGTGGAGCTACTAGGAAGGTTTGAAAGCTAGAAGCCTCTGGTAATTGGCTGAGCCTTAACCAGTGGGCGGGGCATTCACTCAGGCCAGGGCTTTATAAAGCTGCGCACAAGCGACCAGGGAGCTTAGCGAACAGGAGCTGCTAACAGGGAGTTTTGCAAGGGAGTTCTCCAGGTGAAGGAGGAGCACAGACAGCATCTGTGGGGTAAGTGACTGTCTGCAGTGTTTGGGTTTGTGTGTGTGTTTGGGGTTACTGCTGTGTGCTGAGCTTGTGTTTGTTCAGTCTGTTTGGTTTGTTTGTTTGAAGGACCGTGTGCTGTAGCTGGCAGTTGGAGGTGGAGCTACTAGGAAGGTTTTGAAAGCTAGAAGCCTCTGGTAATTGGCTGAGCCTTAACCAGTGGGCGGGGCATTCACTCAGGCCAGGGCTTATAAAGCTGCGCACAAGCGACCAGGGAGCTTAGCGAACAGGAGCTGCTAACAGGGAGTTTTGCAAGGGAGTTCTCCAGGTGAAGGAGGAGCACAGACAGCATCTGTGGGGTAAGTGACTGTCTGCAGTGTTTGGGTTTGTGTGTGTGTTTGGGGGTTACTTGCTGTGTGCTGAGCTTGTGTTTGTCAGTCTGTTTGGTTTGTTTGTTTGAAGGACCGTGTTGCTGTAGCTGGCAGTTGGAGGTGGAGCTACTAGGAAGGTTTGAAAGCTAGAAGCCTCTGGTAATTGGCTGAGCCTTAACCAGTGGGCGGGGCATTCACTCAGGCCAGGGCTTTATAAAGCTGCGCACAAGCGACCAGGGAGCTTAGCGAACAGGAGCTGCTAACAGGGAGTTTTGCAAGGGAGTTCTCCAGGTGAAGGAGGA
This sequence comes from Gopherus flavomarginatus, assembly GCF_025201925.1. Lineage (NCBI taxonomy): Eukaryota > Metazoa > Chordata > Testudines > Testudinidae > Gopherus > Gopherus flavomarginatus. The sequence continues at coordinate 22,258,037 of NC_066629.1, read as the reverse complement.
GCACAGACAGCATCTGTGGGGTAAGTGACTGTCTGCAGTGTTTGGGTTTGTGTGTGTGTTTGGGGGTTACTTGCTGTGTGCTGAGCTTGTGTTTGTCAGTCTGTTTGGTTTGTTTGTTTGAAGGACCGTGTGCTGTAGCTGGCAGTTGGAGGTGGAGCTACTAGGAAGGTTTGAAAGCTAGAAGCCTCTGGTAATTGGCTGAGCCTTAACCAGTGGGCGGGGCATTCACTCAGGCCAGGGCTTTATAAAGCTGCGCACAAGCGACCAGGGAGCTTAGCGAACAGGAGCTGCTAACAGGGAGTTTTTGCAAGGGAGTTCTCCAGGTGAAGGAGGAGCACAGACAGCATCTGTGGGGTAAGTGACTGTCTGCAGTGTTTGGGTTTGTGTGTGTGTTTGGGGGTTACTTGCTGTGTGCTGAGCTTGTGTTTGTCAGTGTCTGTTTGGTTTGTTTGTTTGAAGGACCGTGTGCTGTAGCTGGCAGTTGGAGGTGGAGCTACTAGGAAGGTTTGAAAGCTAGAAGCCTCTGGTAATTGGCTGAGCCTTAACCAGTGGGCGGGGCATTCACTCAGGCCCAGGGCTTTATAAAGCTGCGCACAAGCGACCAGGGAGCTTAGCGAACAGGAGCTGCTAACAGGGAGTTTTGCAAGGGAGTTCTCCAGGTGAAGGAGGAGCACAGACAGCATCTGTGGGGTAAGTGACTGTCTGCAGTGTTTGGGTTTGTGTGTGTGTTTGGGGTTACTTGCTGTGTGCTGAGCTTGTGTTTGTCAGTCTGTTTGGTTTGTTTGTTTGAAGGACCGTGTGCTGTAGCTGGCAGTTGGAGGTGGAGCTACTAGGAAGGTTTGAAAGCTAGAAGCCTCTGGTAATTGGCTGAGCCTTAACCAGTGGGCGGGGCATTCACTCAGGCCCAGGGCTTTATAAAGCTGCGGCACAAGCGACCAGGGAGCTTAGCGAACAGGAGCTGCTAACAGGGAGTTTTGCAAGGGAGTTCTCCAGGTGAAGGAGGAGCACAGACAGCATCTGTGGGGTAAGTGACTGTCTGCAGTGTTTGGGTTTGTGTGTGTGTTTGGGGTTACTTGCTGTGTGCTGAGCTTGTGTTTGTCAGTCTGTTTGGTTTGTTTGTTTGAAGGACCGTGTGCTGTAGCTGGCAGTTGGAGGTGGAGCTACTAGGAAGGTTTGAAAGCTAGAAGCCTCTGGTAATTGGCTGAGCCTTAACCAGTGGGCGGGGCCATTCACTCAGGCCAGGGCTTTATAAAGCTGCGCACAAGCGACCAGGGAGCTTAGCGAACAGGAGCTGCTAACAGGGAGTTTTGCAAGGGAGTTCTCCAGGTGAAGGAGGAGCACAGACAGCATCTGTGGGGTAAGTGACTGTCTGCAGTGTTTGGGTTTGTGTGTGTGTTTGGGGGTTACTTGCTGTGTGCTGAGCTGTGTTTGTCAGTCTGTTTGGTTTGTTTGTTTGAAGGACCGTGTGCTGTAGCTGGCAGTTGGAGGTGGAGCTACTAGGAAGGTTTGAAAGCTAGAAGCCTCTGGTAATTGGCTGAGCCTTAACCAGAGGCGGGGCATTCACTCAGGCCAGGGCTTTATAAAGCTGCGCACAAGCGACCAGGGAGCTTAGCGAACAGGAGCTGCTAACAGGGAGTTTTGCAAGGGAGTTCTCCAGGTGAAGGAGGAGCACAGACAGCATCTGTGGGGTAAGTGACTGTCTGCAGTGTTTGGGTTTGTGTGTGTGTTTGGGGGTTACTTGCTGTGTGCTGAGCTTGTGTTTGTCAGTCTGTTTGGTTTGTTTGTTTGAAGGACCGTGTGCTGTAGCTGGCAGTTGGAGGTGGAGCTACTAGGAAGGTTTGAAAGCTAGAAGCCTCTGGTAATTGGCTGAGCCTTAACCAGTGGGCGGGGCATTCACTCAGGCCAGGGCTTTATAAAGCTGCGCACAAGCGACCAGGGAGCTTAGCGAACAGGAGCTGCTAACAGGGAGTTTTGCAAGGGAGTTCTCCAGGTGAAGGAGGAGCACAGACAGCATCTGTGGGGTAAGTGACTGTCTGCAGTGTTTGGGTTTGTGTGTGTGTTTGGGGGTTACTTGCTGTGTGCTGAGCTTGTGTTTGTCAGTCTGTTTGGTTTGTTTGTTTGAAGGACCGTGTGCTGTAGCTGGCAGTTGGAGGTGGAGCTACTAGGAAGGTTTGAAAGCTAGAAGCCTCTGGTAATTGGCTGAGCCTTAACCAGTGGGCGGGGCATTCACTCAGGCCAGGGCTTTATAAAGCTGCGCACAAGCGACCAGGGAGCTTAGCGAACAGGAGCTGCTAACAGGGAGTTTTGCAAGGGAGTTCTTCCAGGTGAAGGAGGAGCACAGACAGCATCTGTGGGGTAAGTGACTGTCTGCAGTGTTTGGGTTTGTGTGTGTGTTTGGGGGTTACTTGCTGTGTGCTGAGCTTGTGTTTGTCAGTCTGTTTGGTTTGTTTGTTTGAAGGACCGTGTGCTGTAGCTGGCAGTTGGAGGTGGAGCTACTAGGAAGGTTTGAAAGCTAGAAGCCTCTGGTAATTGGCTGAGCCTTAACCAGGTGGGCGGGGCATTCACTCAGGCCAGGGCTTTTATAAAGCTGCGCACAAGCGACCAGGGAGCTTAGCGAACAGGAGCTGCTAACAGGGAGTTTTTGCAAGGGAGTTCTCCAGGTGAAGGAGGAGCACAGACAGCATCTGTGGGGTAAGTGACTGTCTGCAGTGTTTGGGTTTGTGTGTGGTGTTTTGGGGGTTACTTGCTGTGTGCTGAGCTTGTGTTTGTCAGTCTGTTTGGTTTGTTTGTTTGAAGGACCGTGGGCTGTAGCTGGCAGTTGGAGGTGGAGCTACTAGGAAGGTTTGAAAGCTAGAAGCCTCTGGTAATTGGCTGAGCCTTAACCAGTGGGCGGGGCATTCACTCAGGCCAGGGCTTTATAAAGCTGCGCACAAGCGACCAGGGAGCTTAGCGAACAGGAGCGCTAACAGGGAGTTTTGCAAGGGAGTTCTCCAGGTGAAGGAGGAGCACAGGACAGCATCTGTGGGGTAAGTGACTGTCTGCAGTGTTTGGGTTTGTGTGTTGTGTTTGGGGGTTACTTGCTGTGTGCTGAGCTTGTGTTTGTCAGTCTGTTTGGTTTGTTTGTTTGAAGGACCGTGTGCTGTAGCTGGCAGTTGGAGGTGGAGCTACTAGGAAGGTTTGAAAAGCTAGAAGCCTCTGGTAATTGGCTGAGCCTTAACCAGTGGGCGGGGCATTCACTCAGGCCAGGGCTTTATAAAGCTGCGCACAAGCGACCAGGGAGCTTAGCGAACAGGAGCTGCTAACAGGGAGTTTTGCAAGGGAGTTCTCCAGGTGAAGGAGGAGCACAGACAGCATCTGTGGGGTAAGTGACTGTCTGCAGTGTTTGGGTTTGTGTGTGTGTTTGGGGGTTACTTGCTGTGTGCTGAGCTTGTGTTTGTCAGTCTGTTGGTTTGTTTGTTTGAAGGACCGTGTGCTGTAGCTGGCAGTTGGAGGTGGAGCTACTAGGAAGGTTTTGAAAGCTAGAAGCCTCTGGTAATTGGCTGAGCCTTAACCAGTGGGCGGGGCATTCACTCAGGCCAGGGCTTTATAAAGCTGCGCACAAGCGACCAGGGAGCTTAGCGAACAGGAGCTGCTAACAGGGAGTTTTGCAAGGGAGTTCTCCAGGTGAAGGAGGAGCACAGACAGCATCTGTGGGGTAAGTGACTGTCTGCAGTGTTTGGGTTTGTGTGTGTGTTTGGGGGTTACTTGCTGTGTGCTGAGCTTGTGTTTGTCAGTCTGTTTGGGTTTGTTTGTTTGAAGGACCGTGTGCTGTAGCTGGCAGTTGGAGGTGGAGCTACTAGGAAGGTTTGAAAGCTAGAAGCCTCTGGTAATTGGCTGAGCCTTAACCAGTGGGCGGGGCATTCACTCAGGCCAGGGCTTTATAAAGCTGCGCACAAGCGACCAGGGAGCTTAGCGAACAGGAGCTGCTAACAGGGAGTTTTGCAAGGGAGTTCTCCAGGTGAAGGAGGAGCACAGACAGCATCTGTGGGGTAAGTGACTGTCTGCAGTGTTTGGGTTTGTGTGTGTGTTTGGGGGTTACTTGCTGTGTGCTGAGCTTGTGTTTGTCAGTCTGTTTGGTTTGTTTGTTTGAAGGACCGTGTGCTGTAGCTGGCAGTTGGAGGTGGAGCTACTAGGAAGGTTTGAAAGCTAGAAGCCTCTGGTAATTGGCTGAGCCTTAACCAGTGGGCGGGGCATTCACTCAGGCCAGGGCTTTATAAAGCTGCGCACAAGCGACCAGGGAGCTTAGCGAACAGGAGCTGCTAACAGGGAGTTTTGCAAGGGAGTTCTCCAGGTGAAGGAGGAGCACAGACAGCATCTGTGGGGTAAGTGACTGTCTGCAGTGTTTGGGTTTGTGTGTGTGTTTGGGGGTTACTTGCTGTGTGCTGAGCTTGTGTTTGTCAGTCTGTTTGGTTTGTTTGTTTGAAGGACCGTGTGCTGTAGCTGGCAGTTGGAGGTGGAGCTACTAGGAAGGTTTGAAAGCTAGAAGCCTCTGGTAATTGGCTGAGCCTTAAACCAGTGGGCGGGGCATTCACTCAGGCCAGGGCTTTATAAAGCTGCGCACAAGCGACCAGGGAGCTTAGCGAACAGGAGCTGCTAACAGGGAGTTTTGCAAGGGAGTTCTCCAGGTGAAGGAGGAGCACAGGACAGCATCTGTGGGGTAAGTGACTGTCTGCAGTGTTTGGGTTTGTGTGTGTGTTTGGGGGTTACTTGCTGTGTGCTGAGCTTGTGTTTGTCAGTCTGTTTGGTTTGTTTGTTTGAAGGACCGTGTGCTGTAGCTGGCAGTTGGAGGTGGAGCTACTAGGAAGGTTTGAAAGCTAGAAGCCTCTGGTAATTGGCTGAGCCTTAACCAGTGGGCGGGGGCATTCACTCAGGCCAGGGCTTTATAAAGCTGCGCACAAGCGACCAGGGAGCTTAGCGAACAGGAGCTGCTAACAGGGAGTTTTGCAAGGGAGTTCTCCAGGTGAAGGAGGAGCACAGACAGCATCTGTGGGGTAAGTGACTGTCTGCAGTGTTTGGGTTTGTGTGTGTGTTTGGGGGTTACTTGCTGTGTGCTGAGCTTGTGTTTGTCAGTCTGTTTGGTTTGTTTGTTTGAAGGACCGTGTGCTGTAGCTGGCAGTTGGAGGTGGAGCTACTAGGAAGGTTTGAAAGCTAGAAGCCTCTGGTAATTGGCTGAGCCTTAACCAGTGGGCGGGGCATTCACTCAGGCCAGGGCTTTATAAAGCTGCGCACAAGCGACCAGGGAGCTTAGCGAACAGGAGCTGCTAACAGGGAGTTTTGCAAGGGAGTTCTCCAGGTGAAGGAGGAGCACAGACAGCATCTGTGGGGTAAGTGACTGTCTGCAGTGTTTGGGTTTGTGTGTGTGTTTGGGGGTTACTTGCTGTGTGCTGAGCTTGTGTTTGTCAGTCTGTTTGGTTTGTTTGTTTGAAGGACCGTGTGCTGTAGCTGGCAGTTGGAGGTGGAGCTACTAGGAAGGTTTGAAAGCTAGAAGCCTCTGGTAATTGGCTGAGCCTTAACCAGTGGGCGGGGCATTCACTCAGGCCAGGGCTTTATAAAGCTGCGCACAAGCGACCAGGGAGCTTAGCGAACAGGAGCTGCTAACAGGGAGTTTTGCAAGGGAGTTCTCCAGGTGAAGGAGGAGCACAGACAGCATCTGTGGGGTAAGTGACTGTCTGCAGTGTTTGGGTTTGTGTGTGTGTTTGGGGGGTTACTTGCTGTGTGCTGAGCTTGTGTTTGTCAGTCTGTTTGGTTTGTTTGTTTGAAGGACCGTGTGCTGTAGCTGGCAGTTGGAGGTGGAGCTACTAGGAAGGTTTGAAAGCTAGAAGCCTCTGGTAATTGGCTGAGCCTTAACCAGTGGGCGGGGCATTCACTCAGGCCAGGGCTTTATAAAGCTGCGCACAAGCGACCAGGGAGCTTAGCGAACAGGAGCTGCTAACAGGGAGTTTTGCAAGGGAGTTCTCCAGGTGAAGGAGGAGCACAGACAGCATCTGTGGGGTAAGTGACTGTCTGCAGTGTTTGGGTTTGTGTGTGTGTTTGGGGGTTACTTGCTGTGTGCTGAGCTTGTGTTTGTCAGTCTGTTTGGTTTGTTTGTTTGAAGGACCGTGTGCTGTAGCTGGCAGTTGGAGGTGGAGCTACTAGGAAGGTTTGAAAGCTAGAAGCCTCTGGTAATTGGCTGAGCCTTAACCAGTGGGCGGGGCATTCACTCAGGCCAGGGCTTTATAAAGCTGCGCACAAGCGACCAGGGAGCTTAGCGAACAGGAGCTGCTAACAGGGAGTTTTGCAAGGGAGTTCTCCAGGTGAAGGAGGAGCACAGACAGCATCTGTGGGGTAAGTGACTGTCTGCAGTGTTTGGGTTTGTGTGTGTGTTTGGGGGTTACTTGCTGTGTGCTGAGCTTGTGTTTGTCAGTCTGTTTGGTTTGTTTGTTTGAAGGACCGTGTGCTGTAGCTGGCAGTTGGAGGTGGAGCTACTAGGAAGGTTTGAAAGCTAGAAGCCTCTGGTAATTGGCTGAGCCTTAACCAGTGGGCGGGGCATTCACTCAGGCCAGGGCTTTATAAAGCTGCGCACAAGCGACCAGGGAGCTTAGCGAACAGGAGCTGCTAACAGGGAGTTTTGCAAGGGAGTTCTCCAGGTGAAGGAGGAGCACAGACAGCATCTGTGGGGTAAGTGACTGTCTGCAGTGTTTGGGTTTGTGTGTGTGTTTGGGGGTTACTTGCTGTGTGCTGAGCTTGTGTTTGTCAGTCTGTTTGGTTTGTTTGTTTGAAGGACCGTGTGCTGTAGCTGGCAGTTGGAGGTGGAGCTACTAGGAAGGTTTGAAAGCTAGAAGCCTCTGGTAATTGGCTGAGCCTTAACCAGTGGGCGGGGCATTCACTCAGGCCAGGGCTTTATAAAGCTGCGCACAAGCGACCAGGGAGCTTAGCGAACAGGAGCTGCTAACAGGGAGTTTTGCAAGGGAGTTCTCCAGGTGAAGGAGGAGCACAGACAGCATCTGTGGGGTAAGTGACTGTCTGCAGTGTTTGGGTTTGTGTGTGTGTTTGGGGGTTACTTGCTGTGTGCTGAGCTTGTGTTTGTCAGTCTGTTTGGTTTGTTTGTTTGAAGGACCGTGTGCTGTAGCTGGCAGTTGGAGGTGGAGCTACTAGGAAGGTTTGAAAGCTAGAAGCCTCTGGTAATTGGCTGAGCCTTAACCAGTGGGCGGGGCATTCACTCAGGCCAGGGCTTTATAAAGCTGCGCACAAGCGACCAGGGAGCTTAGCGAACAGGAGCTGCTAACAGGGAGTTTTGCAAGGGAGTTCTCCAGGTGAAGGAGGAGCACAGACAGCATCTGTGGGGTAAGTGACTGTCTGCAGTGTTTGGGTTTGTGTGTGTGTTTGGGGGTTACTTGCTGTGTGCTGAGCTTGTGTTTGTCAGTCTGTTTGGTTTGTTTGTTTGAAGGACCGTGTGCTGTAGCTGGCAGTTGGAGGTGGAGCTACTAGGAAGGTTTGAAAGCTAGAAGCCTCTGGTAATTGGCTGAGCATTAACCAGTGGGCGGGGCATTCACTCAGGCCTGGGCTTTATAAAGCTGCGCACAAGCGACCAGGGAGCTTAGCGAACAGGAGCTGCTAACAGGGAGTTTTGCAAGGGAGTTCTCCAGGTGAAGGAGGAGCACAGACAGCATCTGTGGGGTAAGTGACTGTCTGCAGTGTTTGGGGGTTACTTGCTGTGTGCTGAGCTTGTGTTTGTCAGTCTGTTTGGTTTGTTTGTTTGAAGGACCGTGTGCTGTAGCTGGCAGTTGGAGGTGGAGCTACTAGGAAGGTTTGAAAGCTAGAAGCCTCTGGTAATTGGCTGAGCCTTAACCAGTGGGCGGGGCATTCACTCAGGCCAGGGCTTTATAAAGCTGCGCACAAGCGACCAGGGAGCTTAGCGAACAGGAGCTGCTAACAGGGAGTTTTGCAAGGGAGTTCTCCAGGTGAAGGAGGAGCACAGACAGCATCTGTGGGGTAAGTGACTGTCTGCAGTGTTTGGGTTTGTGTGTGTGTTTGGGGGTTACTTGCTGTGTGCTGAGCTTGTGTTTGTCAGTCTGTTTGGTTTGTTTGTTTGAAGGACCGTGTGCTGTAGCTGGCAGTTGGAGGTGGAGCTACTAGGAAGGTTTGAAAGCTAGAAGCCTCTGGTAATTGGCTGAGCCTTAACCAGTGGGCGGGGCATTCACTCAGGCCAGGGCTTTATAAAGCTGCGCACAAGCGACCAGGGAGCTTAGCGAACAGGAGCTGCTAACAGGGAGTTTTGCAAGGGAGTTCTCCAGGTGAAGGAGGAGCACAGACAGCATCTGTGGGGTAAGTGACTGTCTGCAGTGTTTGGGTTTGTGTGTGTGTTTGGGGGTTACTTGCTGTGTGCTGAGCTTGTGTTTGTCAGTCTGTTTGGTTTGTTTGTTTGAAGGACCGTGTGCTGTAGCTGGCAGTTGGAGGTGGAGCTACTAGGAAGGTTTGAAAGCTAGAAGCCTCTGGTAATTGGCTGAGCCTTAACCAGTGGGCGGGGCATTCACTCAGGCCAGGGCTTTATAAAGCTGCGCACAAGCGACCAGGGAGCTTAGCGAACAGGAGCTGCTAACAGGGAGTTTTGCAAGGGAGTTTGGAAGGGGAGTAGGAAGGGAGGGGGGTCCCTTGTCGGTCTCATCTGTGACCCATTGGTCCCTTGAACCCATAACCTGAGCCACATCGAAAACCTTTCTGTTCACAGCAAAGAGGAGCGGACAGAGAGCTGTAGACAGGAATTTGAGACTTTGACAGAGGGAGGCTTAAAATGGTGAGGAGGACCCGTAACACCTGTGCCAGCACTGCTTCTGTCTCCTCCACCTGTGCCTGTAGCCAGACAGAGCACCAAAGCATGGATGCTTTTACCCAGATTCTGGTGTGGGCTTGCAAAGACTGTAATTTGCAATTGCCACTTACTGATATCCAGGCTGGGGGTGGCATCCAATGTGAAAGGTGCCTACTGGTGGAATCTCTCAGGCAGCAGGTGGGAGAGCTACAGGAGGAGGTGGCCTGGCTGAGGAACATCTATGTCCATGAGCAATTCCTGGACAGTATCCATGTGGAGACAGCTGATGGTGCTGTCCCAGTTGACGGGACTACTGACACTGCAGTGGAAGAGGAGATGCCTCAGGGTGTACCTGACACACCAGTGGAGGAGGAGGCTCAGGGTGGACACGGCCAGCTGGTTACTTCTAGCAGCGGGCAGTGCTCCACCACTGCTGCGAACCCTCCTGTTGTGGTAAAAGATACAGCAGAGAAGAAATCACCCCCAACAGTTAAGGGGGTGAAGTCTCGTACCCCTAAGGCTGGGAGGTCTGCTGCCACCACTGATAAGAAACGTAGGGTAGTGGTGGTTGGAGACTCTCTGCTGAGGGGGACGGAGACACCCATCTGTCGCCCTGACCGTTCATCCCGGGAGGTATGCTGCCTGCCAGGGGCCCGTATCCGAGACGTTACAGAGGCTTTGTCGAGGATTATCCGGCCTTCTGACTACTATCCCATGCTACTCATCCATGTGGGCACAAATGATACTGCGAGGTGTGATGCTGAGCAGATCAAGAGTGACTACAGGGCTCTGGGAGTACGGGTTAAGGAGTTTGGAGCGCAGGTGGTATTCTCTTCGATTCTTCCTGTTGAAGGTAGGGGTCCGGGCAGAGACAGATGCATTGTGGAGGTGAATGCCTGGCTGCGAAGATGGTGTCGCCAGGAGGGCTTTGGCTTCCTTGACCACGGGATGCTACTTGAGGAAGGACTGCTAGGAACAGATGGCGTTCACCTTTCGAAGAGAGGAAAGGCCTTATTCGCGCACAGACTGGCTAACCTGGTAAGGAGGGCTTTAAACTAGGTTCGACGGGGACAGGTGAGCAAAGCCCACAGGAAAGTGGGGAACAAGACCTGGGAGATGGGTTGGAAGCAGGAGGGAGCACGGGCTATAATGGCAGAGAGGAAGGAGGGTCAGGGCAAAGCTGGGAGGCAAAATCAAACCAGTATCTTAGATGCCTTTATACAAATGCAAGAAGTATGGGTAATAAGCAGGAAGAACTGGAAGTGCTAATAAACAAATACAACTATGACATTATTGGCATTACTGAAACTTGGTGGGATAATACACACGACTGGAATGTTGGTGTGGATGGGTATAGTTTGCTCAGGAAGGATAGACAGGGGAAAAAGGGAGGAGGTGTTGCCTTATATATTAAAAATGTACACACTTGGACTGAGGTGGAGATGGACATAGGAGACGGAAGGGTGGAGAGTCTCTGGGTTAGGCTAAAAGGGGTAAAAAAACACAGGTGATGTCGTGCTGGGAGTCTACTACAGGCCACCTAATCAGGCGGAAGAGGTGGATGAGGCTTTTTTCAAACAACTAACAAAATCATCCAAAGCCCAAGATTTGGTGGTGATGGGGGACTTCAACTATCCAGATATATGTTGGGACAATAACACCGCGGGGCACAGACTATCCAATAAGTTCCTGGACTGCATTGCAGACAACTTTTTATTTCAGAAAGTTGAAAAAGCTACTAGGGGGGGAAGCTGTTCTAGACTTGATTTTAACAAATAGGGAGGAACTTGTTGAGAATTTGAAAGTAGAAGGAAGCTTGGGTGAAAGTGATCATGAAATCATAGAATTTGCAATTCTAAGTAAGGGTAGAAGGGAGTACAGCAGAATAGAGACAATGGATTTCAGGAAGGCGGATTTTGGTAAGCTCAGAGAGCTGATAGGCAAGGTCCCATGGGAATTAAGACTGAGGGGAAAAACAACTGAGGAAAGTTGGCAGTTTTTCAAAGGGACGCTATTAAGGGCCCAAAAGCAAGTTATTCCAATGGTTAGGAAAGATAGAAAATGTGGCAAAAGACCACCTTGGCTTACCCTTGACATCTTGCATGACCTACAAAATAAAAAGGCGTCATATAAAAAATGGAAACTAGGGCAGATCACGAAGGATGAATATAGGCAAATAACACAGGAATGCAGAGGCAAGATTAGAAAAGCAAAAGCACAAAATGAACTCAAACTAGCTATGGGAATAAAGGGAAACAAGAAGACTTTTTATCAATACATTCGAAGCAAGAGGAAGACTAAGGACAGGGTAGGCCCACTGCTCAATGAGGAGGGGTAACAGTAACGGGAGACTTGGAAATGGCAGAGATGCTTAATGACTTCTTTGTTTCGGTCTTCACTGAGAAGTCTGAAGGAATGTCTAGTATAGTGAATGCTTACGGGAAGAGGGTTGATTTAGAAGAGAAAATAAGCAAAGAGCAAGTAAAAATTCACTTAGAAAAGTTAGATGCCTGCAAGTCACCAGGGCCTGATGAAATGCATCCTAGAATACTGAAGGAGTTAATAGAAGAGGTATCTGAGCCTCTAGCTATTATCTTTGGGAAATCATGGGAGACGGGGGAGATTCCAGAAGACTGGAAGGGGGCAAATATAGTGCCCATCTATAAAAAGGGAAATAAAAACAACCCAGGAAACTACAGACCAGTTAGTTTAACTTCTGTGCCAGGGAAGATAATGGAGCAGGTAATCAAAGAAATCATCTGCAAACACTTGGAAGGTGGTAAGGTGATAGGGAATAGCCAGCATGGATTTGTAAAGAACAAATCATGTCAAACTAATCTGATAACATTCTTTGATAGGATAACGAGCCTTGTGGATAAGGGAGAAGCGGTGGATGTGATATATCTAGACTTCAGTAAGGCATTTGATACAGTCTCGCATGATATTCTTATAGATAAGCTAGGAAAGTACAATTTAGATGGGGCTACTATAAGGTGGGTGCATAACTGGCTGGATAACCGTACTCAGAGAGTAGTTGTTAATGGCTCCCAATCCTGCTGGAAAGGTATAACAAGTGGGGTTCCGCAGGGTTCTGTTTTGGGACCGGTTCTGTTCAATATCTTCATCAACGATTTAGATGTTGGCATAGAAAGTACGCTTATTAAGTTTGCAGATGATACCAAACTGGGAGGGATTGCAACTGCTTTGGAGGACAGGGTCAAAATTCAAAATGATCTGGACAAGTTGGAGAAATGGTCTGAGGTAAACAGGATGAAGTTCAATAAAGATAAATGCAAAGTGCTCCACTTAGGAAGGAACAATCAGTTTCACACATACAGAATGGGAGGAGACTGTCTAGGAAGGAGTATGGCAGAAAGAGATCTAGGGGTCATAGTGGACCACAAGCTTAATATGAGTCAACAGTGTGATACTGTTGCAAAAAAAGCAAATGTGATTCTGGGATGCATTAACAGGTGTGTTGTAAACAAGACACGAGAAGTCATTCTTCCGCTTTACTCTGCGCTGGTTAGGCCCCAACTGGAGTATTGTGTCCAGTTCTGGGCACCGCATTTCAAGAAAGATGTGGAGAAATTGGAGAGGGTCCAGAGAAGAGCAACAAGAATGATTAAAGGTCTTGAGAACATGACCTATGAAGGAAGGCTGAAGGAATTGGGTTTGTTTAGTTTGGAAAAGAGAAGACTGAGAGGGGACATGATAGCAGTTTTCAGGTATCTAAAAGGGTGTCATCAGGAGGAGGGAGAAACTTGTTCACCTTAGCCTCCAATGATAGAACAAGAAGCAATGGCTTAAACTGCAGCAAGGGAGATTTAGGTTGGACATTAGGAAAAAGTTCCTAACTGTCAGGGTAGTTAAACACTGGAATAGATTGCCTAGGGAAGTTGTGGAATCTCCATCTCTGGAGATATTTAAGAGTAGGTTAGATAAATGTCTATCAGGGATGGTCTAGACAGTATTTGGTCCTGCCATGAGGGCAGGGGACTGGACTCGATGACCTCTCGAGGTCCCTTCCAGTCCTAGAGTCTATGAGTCTATGAGTCTATGAGTCTATGAGTCTATGAGTCTATGAGGATCCCACTCCTCTGGGTTTTAGGGGGGCCTGGCTTTAGAATGGAGGAATTGCAACATTCAGATAACCTCTTAATTTTCACTTGCACACCAAGGATTAAAACATCACCTGTGGGGAATTGCAGCAAGGCTGGTAGGGTTGTAACACAGATGGGTACAAATCGGCGACTGTATGGTGCAGGCCTGGGAGTATATATCTCTCCTAGGGACTTAAATGGCCACCACTGGTTTAGGATCTGGGCACTTTACAAACACTCATGGATTTTGCCTCCCAACCCCCCTGAGGCTCAGAAAGATTAAAGGCCTGATCCAAAGTCCATCCAGAGGGCTTTTGAACCAGCAAGGATCCTCAGAGGTATTTAAGTGCCTAACTCCCATTGATTTAAACAGTAGTTAGAAGCCTAAATATCTTTTGAGGATCTGGGTCAAAGTGACTTGTCCAAGGTCACACAAGGAATCTGCACAGCCTGGAACTGAACCCAGTTCTCCCAAGTCTCCACTAGGTGCCTTAACCACAAATCTTCCCTTCTTCCAAGCTTCGCATTCCTTTAAGGGTCTTCGCTGAAGATTAGGACAGGGACTCTCCAGCTATTTAAAGAGGCACTAACTAGTCTGGGCTCCTGCTGTTAGGGGAAGCAGCTGTAGGGCTGAGTCCCAGTTTAGTGAGATGGATAGGGTGGCTCCCCGATCCCTGAATATGGACCCATCCATCTCTGTCTCTTTTCTGTGGACATTTATGCCTTCCTGCCACCCCACTGCAAAAAGCAGGATGAGGGACTGATGCCTTACCTTCCCCTTTCCCCAGCTGCATTGTAGCCTTCAGAAGATGAATGTTTGTTCGGTCACACCTGCTCACTTGAATAATTTCCCTTTAAAGGAGGCCACTTACCAGTAATTCATTACCTGCCTTGGTTAGCATAAACAAGTCTGTGGGAGGTGGGCTCAGCTTCCTCCATCTCTTTCTATTTACTGGCTGTGGTTGCTATTAACTGTGACCAGTACATTTCCCTGTGCCTCTCCAACATAATCTAGTCGCATTACAGGCAGCTGTGTCTGTTTTCATTGTCTGCTTTTGTGCCATAGGTGGGGGAAAAAAACAGAGCTTCTCTTTTGGAGGAAAGCACATGCCAAAGCTGTTCTGATCTCTTGTACCTGATGTGGCAGATGGTACAGAACTGTAATTCAGTATTTCTAACCGAGCATCAAACTCTGTTTTGCCAGCCTGGAGTGACGGCACATTGAGATGGATAGGGAAGTCGGTATAGTTCCTGTCTGCCATCTTTTTGCCTACAATATTGGGGCCAGATCCTTAGATGGTGTAAACTGGCTGATTTCAATGGAATCATGATGATTTACACCAGTTGAGGATCTGGCAATTTTATTTCAGCTTAGCTACCAGCTGAACTCTTCTCTTTCCTTGCAATGTCAAGGTCTTTTCTCTCATCCACAGAAAACAGCTCCCATTCCCTACAAGGTATTTTTAACATGTGAAATTTCTCCTTTGCCTTTTTGAGAATGCAATTGACTTTGGGCAAACAAAGCTGGACTGAGCATTAAGTCTAAGTAAGATCTACAAAACAAGCCAAGTTGGATATTCTAAGCCTTCTCTATTCTATTGTTCTCTGAGCATGGTGTCTAAACAAAGCTTGAAGAGAAAAGCATTATCTGCTTAGAGATTCAATATCTCAACAACTCAACTGATTGCAATCAGACTTTCCAAGGGATGAAACTGAACACAGAACCCAAAATGAATCTGAATAATTTCTGAGAAACTAAAAAAAGTGAGTTATATTATCAACACTAGCCATAGACTTTCTTCTAATGCTGCTTTAGGCACATTACTTTAGATACTCTCTATTGGTGTAATTCATTTCTTTGCAGAAGGATCAGCACAAATCCAATGCACCACTTAAGCCTTATTCTGAGGTCTTAAGGGGCAATTTAAGTAATGCCTAGGCCCTTTTCTGGTCCACTGCACAGGTGGGAATTTCACCCTATTTTAGTTTGCTGAGTGTCTCTGCTGAGACCTTGAGAGAGACAAATTTCTTGCTGTGTTGAGTGAAATCCCAGGAATGCATGGGCTTATTTCTGAGGCAGTGATAAGCTGTCTTGTGACAATATTTATGTCTAAAAATACAGCTATTGAACACAATAATTATCACCTTTTGTAATCATTTATAACTTGGCACTTTACCATTATATATACCTCTTTCCCCATAGTGATTGTGATGAGTCTATAGACTCCTCCACAGCTGAGGCATTCAAACATCTGCCATAACACATCCTGATTCAGAGCTCAACAGGACATCAATTTAAATGGGGGAAATGAACTTTCTGATTAGAAACTGTGGGCCTCCTTCACCAGCCATTTTTTATGGAGCCACGGAGGTGTAAAACTGGAGTGGGGAATGAAGGCTGTGTGTCTGAATGTAGCTTCTAGGTATAGTGACATGTTCTCTGGGTGCTAAACCCTGACATTTCTAGGTTTGCAGCTGTATAAGGTTGCCATTTGACAGGTGAATTTCAGTGCAGGCTATTGTCATCTGTAGTAATATGTGGTCCATATTACCATAGTATATAAGCACCTAACAACTGTGTTGTGAGGTAGGAAAATACTATTACTGACCCACAGAGAATCTAAGGGCATGTCTACATGGCAATGAAAAACCTGTGGCTGGCCTGTGCCAGCTGACTCAGGCTCCCTGGGCTATTTAATTGTGGTGTAGTCATTTGGGCTTGGGCTGCAGCCAGTGATCTGAGAGCCTCCTGCCTTGCAGGGTCCTAGAGCCCAGGCTCCAGTCTGAGCCCAGACATCGACACTGCAATTAAACAAACCTTTACCCTGAGCCCTGCAAGCCAAAATCTGCTGGCACAGGCCAGCCACAGGTGTCTAATTGCCATGTAGACATACCCTAAGTGACTTCCCTCAAGGCATACAGGAAGTTCATCGTTGAGGGACTTGAACCCAAGCCCCAGACTACTGCCCTAACCACTGGACCATCCTTCCTCTTATCCTGAGAGAGAGAGAGACATTGTGCTCTCCCTCACTAAGGGATAATTTGGTTCTGGACACATTTTGCTGTTTTCTGACTCAAAAATAAAATACATCAAGGTTGAAAGTTGCTGCTTTCCCCTGAGGTCTATGGAGAAGCAAAAGGGAGAGGATGTAGAAAATACCTGCTGATTTGGAAACTCTTTTGTCCTTAGATGGCAAAGTGGTTTCTACTGTAGCATTGTTATTTTTTTTCTATACAGATTGTACTTTCTTCTTTATAGCGTGTTATATAATGTCTCTTCACATTCTTCTCCATTGTCACAGTGGTGTGTGAACTTAATAGTGAGATCTCTGAAATGATTGTTCCCCTGAACTTATATAGAAGGCACTGTGTGATTGGGTGTGGGGAGGTGGGGAAGAAATGAGATTTAAATAGTTGACACTGTGTATATGTAATGCAGCGATTCACTCTTATTTACCCATGAGCTGTATCTAAAGGCTTTGCAAACAAGTGAGAGCCAGCTTCTTAAAATAAATATACATAATGGGCCAGATTCTCAGATGGTGTAAATCAGCATAGCACTGCTGGTGTAAATGCCCATTTATACCAGCTGAGGATCTGGCCCAATGTCTGTACTCTGTGAATAACTTACTGTCCAAAGACTACTACACATCTGCCTCCATGCCTAAGTAACATAGGATATGAGTCTTCTAAAGCAGCCACCTACGGCCATTTAATCCTTTAGCTCAAGCTGTAGAGGTTTGTGCCCTTGGCTCTGGAGATCCCAAATTCAATCCCTGGTCTCAACCAGGAGGAGAGCCATTACATGTACAAGAGACTAGATTATGCTGTCTAGGTTTTTTAAATGTATTTTGTAATTAATGAATTTTGGTGCAGGGGGAAAGGTTCAGTTTTGACTAACTTGGGAGCTGAAGACTTCTATGCACATAAAGGGTGTAGCATGGGTGTAGCTGGAAACCTCATGGTACCCTGCTAATGTGCCTTGATCTGTTGTCACACCAGATCTGCAAATGGGATAGGAAATGCCATAAAGAGTAGCCTGTGTCTGGGTTCCCTCATCAGCTCTTCACTAAGGATGGGTATTTACTATATGTAATGTTGATTCTGAGAAATTGATGGTCATAAACATTTCCTTGTAGTTTCATTGGTTTCTTGGTTGTGGCTGAATGGATTTTTATGCATGAGGCTCCATAGCTCCATAAGGAATGGGATTTCCCCCTCCTCCCATCGGCCAAAACCTCTTTCAGGCAAGGTTATGAGATCTGGGAGAACTTTCTGCACCAGTCACTTGCCTACTGTTCCTGATAAGGGTTGCTGTCTGGTAACACCAGTCAAATGCTGGAGCCATTACTTCAGAATGGGGAAGAAATCAAATCACCCAGTCAATTCCCTGTCTTTGCACTGGGCATTGGTGCACCTAGTACCTCCTATTCTCTGTCTGTGGCACACAATAATTTAGTCTCCTGATGGCTGTAGCTGTCATCTAATCCATGTTATTGAGTTCTGTGAAGGGGGGGACTGGGGGGAGTTTAATGGCCTGTGATATGTAGGAGACTAGACTAGATGATCTGGAGGTCCCTTCTAGTCTTGCATTCTGACTCTAAGTGCAAAGGTGCTTGTTACTTTGGTTTCACAAAGAAGCTGTTCTTATGTTCTTCTGACACTTCTGTGGAAAAGTGAGTCCTTCCAAACCCTGATCTACCTCTGGCCCTTCTCCTCTTCATCTAGCACAAGTGCTGCAAGGGAAAAGACTTGAGAGGACACATGGGGGGGCTGAATACTTACTTGCTACCTTTAACTGGAGTCCTGGGTCTATTCCTGGCTCTTGACTGATTTTCTGTAGAACCTTGAGAGAGTCACTCCCTCTCATTCTTTGCTAGTTTCCCTAGCTGTAAAAGTGGGATGATGACATTGACTTTCCTTATAAAGCACCTTGAGATGAAAACTGGCACGACAGAGAAAAGAATTATTATAACTCTTTAATCAAACATGGCCACAGCTCTCTAGCCTTTCCCTCACCCAGTCTCCCTTGCGTCAAACTTTGTGGACCAGACCTGACCCTCTGTCCTATTGCTTGAATGTCCTTTAGAAAAGAGATCTTTCTTCTTCTCCTGCACTTGCTCTGCATTCCATAGGGACACAGAGAAACTGTCCTGAGTGCACAGCTGAAAGCCTCTTGGGATGCTGGAATACTTTGCTCTGATAGCGCCTGAAGCCAGATGAACGATTGATGCCATCGGATTTAAGGAGCCAGAGCTTAGAATGGACATGTATTAATCAGAGAGAAGCAAACTTATGTCTGCAACAAGGCAAGAACTCTTCAGTGACCTGTGGAGATACTCTGGGTAACTCTAGAGATGTTGATGTTCCGGTCTTCACCACGAGAGAGAAAACTTTGTGTTGTTTTCAGAACCTATCGGCTTCTTTTGCCCCAGTCACTCCTTGTACCAGCTAATGCCACCATCATTCATTATAAGGCTCAGGGTTGGCTATCCAATAAATGCTTCCTCCATCAAACAGTTTAGTCTGTTCCAGATCCCATGGGATTATGCTATAGTCCAGGGACAATTCCACCCCACTCCACACCCATTCCCTTCTTTTGCACTCTTTTATGCAGAGATACGGGAATACAAAGGACAAATCCTTACAGTGGGAACTTTGAAAAATTACTACAAAATGGAGGGATCTTCCAAAAACTCTTCAAAATATTGCCAGTTAGTTTGATAGTTCTCTTAGAACCCTAGATGCTGGATTCACAGTAGGTTAGGTTAGATATTGATTTGTGACCTGTGCAGCATCTCTGTCCTAAGGTAAAAGCACAGGTGCAGGACTTAGGGGACCTAGATTCTATTCCATCCTAGTTCTACCACTGACCTACTGTAGGAACTTAGGCAAGTCAGAAACTTGCCGTGCCTGGTTTTCCCATCTGTACATGGGGAACATAATGTGGGAAGTAATACATGCCCTTCTTTAAACATGTGAAATCCTAAAACAAAATAAGCAAGCACAAAGTATTCAATTGTAGGAGAAGTGGGAGAGTGCAGAGTTGATGTGCTGGTTTCCCAAGTAAATGACTGGTGCTTTTTTAAAGAGAACTGAGGTTTCCAAACACACTGGGTTAAATCTTCAGCTGATGTAAATTGGCATAGCTGTGCTGAAGTCCAAGAAACTATGGCAGTTTACGCCAGTTGAGGAACTAAGCCACAGATGGATTTTTCTAGCCTTTTAATGGAACTTACTGACTGTTACCCTTTTGGTTACCCTTTTGGCAAGAACGTCTGTCTGATATTTTACACTTCTTTCAAGCAGTTCTTCACCTAAAGCTGTGTTGATAAAAACTGATTGAGGGGGTCGAGAAAGGAAGGTTAGCAAGATGAAAATATGTTCATGGTGAGAAAGACAGCACATCGAACTGAGATCAGGGAGAAATGCTGAGTTTGCTGTACACATCAGGAGCTATTAACCTTTGCATGAAAACTGCACAGAAGCATGAAAGGGAATTTACCTAGATGAACTTCAACATCCCTCTGGCACTGTGAAAACTCTTGTTTGCTCTGGGGATAGGGGAAAACTACAAAGAGGTCTTGATGGGACGGTCTCATAGATTCCAAGGCCAGATACAACCACTGTAATTGTGCAGTCTGACTTCCTGTATAATACAGGCCATAGAACATCCCCCAAAATAATTCCTAGAGCAGATCTTTTAGAAAAAAATCCAATCTTGATTTTAGAATTGTCAGTGATGGCGAATCCACCACCACTCTTGGTAAATTGTCCCAATGGTTAATTTTTGACACAGAGTAATTTGTGCCTTATTTCCAGTCTCAATTTGTCTAGCATCAGCTTCCAGCCATTGGATTGTGTTAAAAATTTCTCTGCTATATTGAAAAGTCCATTATTAAAAATTTATTCCCCATGTAAATACTTATATATTTTCATCAAGTCACCCTTAACCTTTTTGTTGTTAAGCTCAATAGACTCAAGGAGCTCAATCGATCACTATAAATCATGTTTTTTTCCTAATTCTTTAATCATTCTAGTGATTCTTCTCTGAACTCTCTCCAATTAATTTATCAACACCCTTCTTGAATTACAGGCACTAGAACTGGACATAATATTTCAGCAGTGGTCACACTGGTGCCAAATACAGAGGTAAAATAACCTCTCTACTCCGACTGAGATTCCTTTGTTTATGCATCCCAAGATTGCATTAGCTCTTTTGGATACAACATCGCACTGAGAGCTTTTGTTCAGCTGATTATACACCACAACCCCCAAATCTTCAGAGTCACTGCTTTCAGGATAGAGTCCCCTATCCTGGAAGCAGGGATTATGTTCTTTGTTCCTAGATGTATACGTTTACAATTAGCTGTATTAAAACACACAGTTTGCTTGTGCTCAGTTTACCAAAGAATCCAGGTCACTTTGAATTAGTGATCTGTCATCTGTTATTTTCTATTCCCTTAATTTTTGTGTCATCTGCAAACTTTATTAATGGTGGTTTTATGTTTTCTCCCCATTCTTAAGGTCAAGAACTGATCCAGTTGGGACCCCACTGGAAACACCTGCTCTGATGATGATGATGATTACCCATTTACAATTACGTTTTGAGACCTATCAGTTAGACAGTTTTTATCCATTTAATATGTGCCATGTTAATTTTATAGCATTATAGCTCTTTAATCAAAATATCATGTGAAACCAAGTCAAAGACCTTACAGAAGTCTAGGTATATAACCTCAACACTGTTACCTTTATCAAACAAACTTGTAATCTCATCAGAAAAAGAGATCACATTACTTTGACAGGATCAGTTCCCTCCCCCCCCCCGCCCACAAACCCATGCTGATTTGTATTAAGTGTATTAGCTTCCTTTAATTTCTTTGTTAATCAGGTCCCATATCAACTGCTCCATTTTCTTGCCTGAGATCATTTTCAGGCTGAGAGGCGTCTTGGATGAAAGTTATCCAGACTTGCTGATTCAAAAGTCTCACGTTAGTAACTTCTGTTCAACATCCTCTAGAGATACTAGTAGAATGGAAAGAGTGTTATCACTATATGATGAGTCTATATCATCCATTTCCCCCCCAAACACAGAACAGAAACTTATATTGAACATATCTACCTTTTCTGCATTATTGAGTTCTACCATTTCCATCTAGTAATAGACTAATGCCATTGTCGGGATTCTTTTTGTTCCTAATTTATTTTTAAACCTTCATAACTTAACTCTGCTGGCCATAGATTTCTCCTTGTGTCCCTTTGCTTCCTTATCAATTTTCTGCAATTCTTAACTCTATATTCATGTTTATATTTATATTCATTGCTATCAACTTCCCCTTTCTTTGATTTTGTTATATATTATATATCTTTTAATCTAAACAGCTCAAACACCTTTCCCTTAGTTTAGCCTGGCAAGAACCCTTATCCTTGATTGGCTAAATCAGTATCATGTGGTCATTTATTGTTCACAAAGGAAGTACACTGCAGAGTGGATCCAGAGATTTCAGAAAAGTGAGATGACTGAATTATACGCTTAACCTGTTTTAGGGAGCTGTTTGAAAAAGGGCTCCTAACATTGAGATTGTATCAAAGATATGCACAGGCCTTTGACATAGGTGAAAAGAAAGTTTTAACTGCATTAAATTCAGGACTTTGAGTACACTTGGATCTGCTGACTGCTGAAAAAAGATGATTGTTTATTATAGATATATCTAGAAGGCCCCTAAACAAGATGGAGGCCTCATTCTGCTAGGCATTCTACAAATGCACTGTAAGAGACAGCCCCTGCCCCAAAGAGCTTACAAGCTAAACAGACAAGACAGACAAAGTGTGGATGAAAGCAGAGATTATTATCCCCATTTTACAGATGGGAAACCAAGGCATAAAGATGATCTACTTGCCCAAAGTCACTCAGAGTCACCACGGCAGAGTTGGGAATTTAACCCAAATATCTTTAATCCAGAAAACTAAACAAGTGTTGAGTCTGCTACAGTGTTAGGAGTCAAAGGACTTAGACTGTTTTTCAGATGCTGTGTGTCTAGCGGTGTAACTTTCTGGCACTTTGCAGAATGTACTATATTACCCCAGGTTACATTTTTCAGTTAATCAAAGCATAATTACTCTGCTTCACCATCTAGAGAGCACACTGAGAACTAAGCTTCCAAAACCTTCTCAGTAACTGGCAGAATGTCATCATGTTGAGGGGTAGCCTTTCTGTTGCAGTGCTGTTACTCTTTAAGCCTGTCCTTTTATATAATATATGTATTCTGTTGCCACATCTATTTTGCACATATGGAAAAGATTTGCCTTTATTTTTTTTTCTTCTCCCAGTGCAGATGGAATAGGAGGTGAGTTTGGCGAATGAGTGCAGGTTCAAACTGGGATAAAGACAAGATAGTCTCTCCTAATTAGTGACAGCCTCTTTGTTTCCAAAGTATTTAGGCTTTTTCCATAGCTGGCTCTCCCCAAAACAGATCTGTCTCTGAGGTATTTTAATATTGTCAGTGACATTGTGCAATGCCTGGATGTACATTGTAATGCATATTGTGTCACATATTGTTATGTGTTGCTATATGAATTAATGATGAAATGACTAATACCAAACTTTCTTCTGTCTCCCCGGGGAAAGTGCATGTGTGACTGTATGTGGCTAGGATATGTGATGTTACTACTTCGTTATGGAGGTAAAATCCTCTAGGCTACGATTTCTGTTCTTACAGACACCACAGCTATTGTTGTGAGCTGCCTGAAATATTTGTGTGAATAATGGAAGTTTTCGTGTTTTAATCAGATGCAATTTTGCAAGTGTTTTTTATGATTTAGCAAGTCCATTAAAACTGACATTTGTTCTGCTCTGACACTCGTAA
Source organism: Gopherus flavomarginatus (assembly GCF_025201925.1). Taxonomy (NCBI): domain Eukaryota; kingdom Metazoa; phylum Chordata; order Testudines; family Testudinidae; genus Gopherus; species Gopherus flavomarginatus. The sequence goes on along the minus strand of NC_066629.1, from coordinate 22,235,238 downwards.
GGAGCTCCGCAGAGCATAAACACTGGAAATTACTTGTAGGGGAAGACAATATTAAAATTCCCCAGCCCTTGTGTGCTTGTCAGAGAAATTCTGTTACCGTGCACGGTGCCAGCTATAATCAAAGCCACTTGATATGTGTATTAGTTCTTATTTATGCACTAACTTAGGAAAGGGAGCTTAGGGCTGCAATGAAGATAATGCAGAGCTATTTATTCCTATTTGCCTCCCACACTCATAACAAAATTGAGTCTTAAAGCAAAAGAGGAGGCTAAATTTAGCATGGAGACTAGGCCAATCAGAACAAAGGACTAAGGAAATAAATGCAACATCCCTTATGGGATGGATGTACTTGTTAGAGCTGCAAAGATACCAACTCCTTCACATCAATCCCCCACTTATATCTTGAGTCCAGTCCAGTCATACACTCAATCCTTTGCAGGTTTTGCACAATAGTCAGGCTCAGATCAATCCATATTTACATGAAATTCATTCCAGCTTTTGAATAATGTCTATGCAGACAGCCAGTCTAGCACTAGATTCCAGTTAGGTGCTCTCCAGCGTTTAGATACAGTAGAGGCCAGTCCCATCTTGCATTTGATCCAGTCCAGGTTTCCTAACACCTGTCAAATCCCTTTGGAGTGAGTGGCTGTCTCCAATTAATTTCTTGACTGTCTTTACCTGGATCAGACCCTGGCTATAGACCAGCGCTAGTCATGTTTAAATATCAGCTTTGTATTAGCATTGTTGTTTTAGGCGCCCATACCAACATTACAGCTGTAACACACAGTCAACACTGACAGTATTAAGGGTGCATTTTGTTTTCCAGCATGGCTGCAATTTTTTTCAGTTCACCCTGTTCAAACACAAGACTGATGAGCAGGGATGATCCTTCCAACTGTGCCTGGAAATGCACCAAATTCTCTCTCTTTTTTTCCCTCCCAGCCTGTCATCATTGTATTGATATTGCATTTAAATTATGAATGATTTCAAGCTGTGTCTTCTCAGGACATAGAAAACTTTGCAGGAGTTACAGCTGTCATCCCTGGCCCTCTGAAGAAAGGAGGTCTGGATATTCTTAGATAGCTAAGCTTTTAACTCTGCCTCACTGAAAGTGGCCCCAAGTTTATGTTCATGTGAGCAAGCAGGCCTGGCTAGACTCTGTAGATTTGCTCTTGTCATCATCGGATTCCTTCTGGGAGCTTAATATTACTTCAAACTGACTTCTCCAGAAGTGGAACTAACAGCTAGCCTTGAACGCCTGGCAAAAAAACCTATCCAGTCTGAAATCTCGATCATAGGATGAATGGACTAGACTATAGACAACCTTTTATATAGGGTAAACTGGTGACCACCTTGGACAAGTAAAAGTTACTAGGGCTGATAAGATAACTCAGCAATTGGCCAGTGCAAATTGTTCTTCTGCATCTGCAGAACCTCTTCCCAGCTACTCGCTACCCTCAAATGGAGACCTGTTTCTATTCAGTCAGGAACGTGGGGCTCCTTTGGGCCTCAGATGTCCTGCAGAATACTCCTCAACGATGCTGCACTGGTGCAACTGGTACAAAGAACTCTGGAGCACATTTCGGCACTGAAAGGGGTCCCAGGTGGCTGCAAAAGGGTCAAGGTCACTTGCTTGTGGAGGAAGAAAGAACCCAAATCTGGATGGGATTGCTGTGTTGGTTGGGTTGGTGAAAGGAAGGGAACTGCGAATGATTTGGGAGGTGATGCTTTGTTCTGTCTGCACTAGTTGTCATTCATCCAGAAGCTCATCCCTTGTAGGCATTGGTAGATCTTTGTGAAGGCATTGGTTGCATGTGTTGAGGAAATCAATTTCTCTGTCTAAGTGAGGCTCTTTGCCATTGCGCCTAAGGCAATCTCTTAGGTTACCAAGATAGCAGAAAATACTCTGCATTGGTAAAACGGAACCATCTGGAAACAGAAAGATCATGCAGCTCATTCTCGGGAGCGGGGGTGCAAGATATAACAACCCAGAGTGAGAAATCAAAACCAGCATTTGCCATTCAGCCTGATTAGAGACAGTGGAGGCCACGGGGCCTGATTGTGCAAAGCAGGATTCTGATTACATTTTGGATGCATGGCGAGGCTTGAGGTTTCCTACTGCAGTTTCCCCCTGGCATAAAGTGCCAGCATGAAGCACTGCAGAGACAGCACCAATGCAAAGGAGATGATGGAAAAAAACAGATCTGACTTGAATCTTCACACAACAGCCGAACCCAACCTTTTCTAACCTTCCAAGAACTCAGAGCCCAGTTGTTGTTTTTCCAGAAGCCAGAGGCTTCTGTGCTTCAAGATTCTATCTAGGACTGGGATCAGAAGTGTTAAAATGCAGCCAGAAGGGCTGATCTCATGATTTGCTTCTCTGATGAGGCAAGCAATAGCAGAATCATCCTCATCATTGCTACTTATTTGCAGTATTTTCTAGCACTGTACAAGATTATTATCTTGTGATATTTCCAGGCCTTTTTTTTTTTTTTTTTTTCAGAACTAGAAGCTTTGGATAAGCATTCAAGTCTTCTGATGCCCTTTCTGCAGTTCTCCTCCATCACTCAAACTTTCTGCCCTCAGATCCTCCTGACACCTTAATCCTCCGCTGAGGAGTTGAGAGCACACCCAGCATAGACTTGCAACTAGTGCTCCTGCCACAAAATCTTCTTTCCTCCTGCTCAGATTGTTGCCAAAACAAAGCAACAGAAACCAGCAGATGAAAAACAAAAAATACCTCGAGCCATTTGGTGTGTTTGTTGTAATACATTAAAGAGCCCCAGATTGCTTTGGCAGGAGGAAAACCCAAAGAAAAGGATGTAATTCCAACCAGAGGAGCGTCTCCCATCCTGTGCTCTGCTTTTCACTTCTAATTTCAGGGAACAAAGTAAACATGAAAACATGATGTTGGTGCAAATTACTGTTACAGAAATATTGGACTAGTTCTAAGCCTCTTTTTATTTTGTGTTAGGCAGTGTTAGTACCACAAAGGAAAATTTTATTAAGATCCTAAAGCTGAAAAGGTATTGCCGTTCGCCCGCAGAATAGATGACACAAGTAAGTTCTTAGATCAGTTGTGATTTAAATTGATCCACAAATCCAGTTCCCATGGGCGTGCTAAAGACTATATGCACTGCTCAGAGTATGAGCAACTCGTGCATGGGGTGGATCTCTCCCGCACTCCCATCATTATAGTGCTATTATAGAGCTGGCAGTGCCGAGCTATGAGGCAGGGAACCTTCGGCAGTTTATCATTGTCTAACACCACACTGAGATCAACCGAGTCCAGGATATGCAGCACAGATTCAGCACTTACGGCCAACCTGGGATGATGGAATATTGGAGGATATCCTGATTATAAAGTACAATAACTCTAGCAACACAATGTCCCCTAATGCAATCCTGGGACCATGGTCTTGTTGTCACATGTCTGCATTCCCCAGGGGCTTTCCTTTGCATGCACCAGCCTTGCTGCCATCCTTCCACCATGTTGTGGGGTGGGGAAGGGGAAGAAAGGCAGGCAAGGCAGAAGGTGTACAAAGAGCCCATCTACTCGTTCAGTCTGCAGTGCTGGGAATGAAACATTACAAAAAACACCTGCTAGCTGAGAGAATTTTTTAGTAGGGGGTTGTCAATCAGTGGCAGGAAAACAAGGGAGAAGAAAGGAGAAGAAACAATCAAAAAGCAGACAGAGCACACATGCTATAAAAAAGAGCCTATTTTAAGTAATGTTTGATAAATCACCTGCCTTCTCTCTTGTTCCTGAAGGAAAGATGTTTCTTCTTTGAGTCACAGCGCTGGGATTTATTTATATATTTAAGGCAGGCCAGTGAGAGACAGAGAGAGACAGCTTGGGAAGAAGTGGCTGTGGATTCTCCATGTCCCAGAGATGTTAGGATCTTCGTTATGTTCCCGACTTACACTGAGATTTGTCCCTTGTTCAAATGGAAATGCACAATGGAGAGGGGAACTAAGGGATAATGCACAGGTCTTAGTTTTCATACAAAAGCCCATGAATGGAGATAAGCCTGCCCAAGAAACTTCTGCGTATGCAGCTCTTTGTCAGATGTAATGCAAATAGAAAAAGAGTTGGGGTCCTGAAGATGACTGACCCTGATCATCCACCCTCTCTCTTCATGGCTGAAAGGAGCTGAAATTGCTTGGACTGAACGTCATGAAGAAAAGATGCGATAATTCTCTTCAGTATTAATGATAACTAGTGCCTGGGAGGGAAATAAAAGGAGAGACAGATGGAGAGTAAAACGACAATGCAAACTTAGTTTGGATGGATGGCTTTTCCAGGGTATTAAGTCTCAGACATAGTGTTGGCTTTAGTGCCAATGTGATGAATTCCCTCAAAATCTCATGAACTTTGTAAGCTATGGAAAGTGCATTGCCTCCAGAGTGAAACTATCGTATACTGGTTTGTTTCACTTCTGATGTCTTTCCCTGGAGTACCAGGCTGTTATGTTTTGTGATCACAATTTGGTGTGAAAATTATTTTACCTTAGAAACAAGCAGAGAACCCCTTTCCACTGAATTTTATTTTGAAGTCCTGGAGTGATATGTGTAGGGCTGGAAGGAACCTAGAGAGGTCATCTAGACCATCCTAGACAGGTCTTGGTCCAAATGGCTCCTTAAAAACGTCCAGTGATGAGGGTGTCAAAATCTCCCTTAGTAACATATCCTAGCACTGAACTATCTTTATAGCTAGATATTAGGAAAAACTTCCTAACCTAAATCACCTGGCTGCAGATTACTACTTGTGCTACCTTCAGTGGACATGGAGAACAACTGATCGCTGTCCTTTTTATAATATATTATTTATAATATAATATTTGAAGACTATTATCAGATCTGCACACACACACACACATACACACGGTTCATAAAAACATCCATCTCCTTATTCAATCTTTTAAAAGAAAAAGTCCCCACATCCCCCTTGATTATTTTTGCTGTTTTTTTCGCCCAACATAAACTAAGCTAGCCAACAACAGAGCTGTTTGGAATGCTGTTCTTTCAGTTCAAAGGAGCTCATATGAATCTTTCCTTGTGTGTTCTTATTTGCAAAGGTTTGCAACCCTTGCATTTCACATAGAGTTTAATGAGCCTCCAAGATCGTAATACAGAACTCGGTGTAAAATCACCCAATTTCACATCGAAATCTCACAAAGCCATAAATTTTGCATTATGCCAAAGTAAAACCATTGATTGATCTGAATGGGTGTAAAATGAGGCTAGAGTTTCATTAAACTGGGTCTAGGCTTAAGTTAAAAAGATTCATGAACCTTAAACCATTTGAGCAGGGCTGGAGTTAAAGTTTGTAATGGGATTTGAAACCAGGAACGATTCTGATAGGTTTTGGTTTGGGTTGTGACTGTTTTATAAAGCAGTGATGGATCAAACCAAGATCCCTTAATACTCCCTTCCTCCTTCTAATCCATACTCTATCATGGTATCTGAGCACTTCATCCTTGAAATAAACAAACCAGGGTGCAGTAGTCTCAAAAGTGAATGCATTGGTTCTAAAAGGTTAGCAAAGTATTGTTCTCTTGGGCCCCAGTTGTCCCCTACAGAACACCCCGCAGTTCAAGGCCATTTTAACAAGTCCTGTCAGGATTCCCTTTGACCAAAGCGGCACTAACCCTTCTCCCTAATCCTGGGGATATTGGCTGCAGCAATCCTACATTCTCCAGGGGGCAAAATAACTCTAGGAAACTATTGCAGTGGGGTGGTAGTTAGAGCAGCCTAGTGGCTGCCATAATTTGTTCTTGGGCTCCAGCATGTTACAGGGATGGCCAAGGATTGTCAGAGGGTATAAAAATGGCTTACAGTCACCTTTCCACCATAGAGTGATTCTGGCATGGCTCAGAATCAGGCCTTTGTGTATATTGGACACACATACTGCAGAGACCTGTACAATATAAAAACAGGTCCATCATTGCCTGTTGCTGTGCACAGCAGAGTTCTCTTACCAGTGGCCACCTCCCAGATCAGCTCGGAGAATTAATTCTTCTTGCTCTCTGCAGAGTGAAATATGGGTGCCCCGTGCTAGCTGCCTGCCTCTCCCACCCTTTCCAGGGTCCACTTAGTGAGAACCTGGCTTTGCTGTTTGTATGGTATGTCCCTTCCCTCAAACCATGGGACATGTATGTGGAGTTTTCAACTGAATCAATAACTAGTGCATTAATGTCCATTGGATAGCTCTCTGGACTGGGTTCCAACCCAGTCCTTCTAAGAAAATGTGTGGGATGAGGCAGGATGAAGGAGGGATCATAAGGATTGAGAGTCTCAGAGAATGGTTTTATGGCAAGGGGAGGGAAGGAACATTTCTAGGGCCCTTTCTCACAACAGTTGCAGCTTTTCCAAAATCCCTGGATGGTCCCTGAATATTGATGAGATGGCCTTTGCCTTTGAGGACCTGCACAATGTACCTCCTGCCTACCTCTCTACTTTCATCTTTCTTCACCCTGCACAGCTAACTGCATCCTTACCAAGTCCCTTCTCAACTCCTGCCTGCATGCCTTCCTCCAGGCACACGCTCTTCCCCAAAAACGTTCTCCTTTGACACAGTCTGCCCTGCCTCCTCCCCAACCTTTTCCTTCTTGAAGGACCCTCCTTAAAGCACAAGTCTTCCAGTACATGCTGTGTCCCCTTGGAGAAAGGGAGAGCCAGTATACAACACACTATAAAAGACAAGAAAATTATGGCACTAATAGGATAGGCATTTAACATCACTGATTCTTTCAGCCTCTGTCTGTCCTTCGTCTATATGTTGTTCTACAGTCCTTGCTCCCGTGAATGCTCCTTGCTGACACACGCAGTTCCACTGACCTCAAATCAGCCACTCTTCTCATGGTTGCAAGTTGCCTTTAGATTGTAAATTCCACAGGGCAGAGCATTTGTTCATTTATATTTTGTCTGTAAAGCACCAAGTGCTATCTCAATAAGGAATGGGCAAACTCGTGACCGTTCAGAAGGTCAGTTCAGAGATGCACCCAAAAGTTTCGAGGGAAAATCCTGACCCAGTTGGTAGTTTTGCCATTGACTTCAGTTGAAGCAGCATTTCACCCTAGATGTTTATTTCCAACTCACCTGAATTCTTTTGTGGTTTTGGGGATTGGAAACCTTGCATAACCCCTGGTAGTTCTTAGTGGAAAATATGTTGGAGAAATAGTTATCCATGATATTTACCCTTCTACTTGAAAAACTAGGAAGTGCAGAGAAAGGAGCAAATTTAAAAATGCAACAATTACTATATGCAGAATTCTTTATAAGTTTTTCAGAAGTGTCCCCTCAATCTAGGGGACTGCGGGAAGAGTAGGTCATTTCTCTTACTGAATCCAGTCAAGTTCATCCTTGGTTCTGATTTTCTTGCATGTTGTGAAAAGATGGTGACAGCTTGTATAAAGGTTGTTAGAACCAATAACTCCGAGGGCTGTTACAGCTGAATTACTTTTCAGGAAGGCTATCACCTGCTACCTTTGCTAGTGTATGAGGCTGCTGTGACATGTTAGTTATCACACCATGAAGATTTTTTTCTGATTATTATTGTTTTACAGTAGTTTCTAGGGGCGCAGCTGAGACCAGGGCCTCACGGTACCAGGTGCTGAACACACACGTACAGTACTTACAGTCTAAAGAGACAAGGCAGATGAAGAGTGGGAGGGGAAAGAGAGGCAGAGGGGAAATGGCTTGCCCAAGGTCAGACAGATCACTGGGATGTGCTGAGTCTCTGTAACATATATAGACAGTAGCAGAGCCTAGAATAGGACCCATGCTCCCTAATTTGGGTTTAAGGCTGTTTTAATCCCATTAATGATACCAAGTACCTGGGGGCAAATAGCCGAATAATAAAGTTTTTAAAAAAAAAAAAGCCGCAAATTTCAATCCATCTGTCTGTCTGTGTATTTGTCTGTCCATCTGCCTGTGCTCCCAATAACTAGGTGAGGAGAGAGCCTCTGTTCAGATGGCCTTGTATTTGATGGCCCTCTGAAGGACACATCCAGACTTGCAGCTCATTAAAATAGTTATTAAAGACTCTGCTAATTAAACACAAGGCTTCTGAGCTGGTGATTCAGCAAATTCCTTCCATAGCTCTTGGTTCTGTGATGGAGGTTCAGGAAAGGTTTCCTCTTTGGGCTCGTGAAAACTAAAACTGGCATTTCAGAAACATAATAGTGATGGGCAAACCTCAGAGAAGGCTCAGGAGTTCCATACAAGAAGCGCTCGTAATAATAATGACAATAGTAAGTGTCTATGGCTGAGAGTCTCAAAGGAGCCCAATGGATTTTCAGAGGGGCTCAGGATCGGAGGGATGGTCTAGTTGGTGGGACATTGAATCAAGAGACAACCTCCTGTGTGACCTTGGACAAGTCAATCTACAGTGTGTCTCAGTTCCCCATCTGTAAAATTGTATTACTATCTCCCTGCCTTCATGGGGTGTTGGGAGAATAAAATCCATTAGGGAAGCAGTCCTATACTATGGTGATGAGGTCCATCAGAGTCCCTAAATGGATATGTAGCATTTTGGTGTCCATCTCCCACTGAAATACAGTGTTCGTTAGATGCTCATTTCCCCCAAAGCTTCTTTGAAAATCTATGCCTGCACTTACATGAAAAATCTTGCTCAAAGCACTTTTCATGCATTAAAAAGCTAATCCTCACAAGGCCCTAGTGAGAGAGGCAGGGAAGTATCGTGCGTATGCTGTAGCATCGTGCGTATGCTGTAGCTGAGGCTTTCGGACTATAGTTTGTTGGCCATTAACGGTCCATGGAACTCTTTCTAATGCAGCACAGAATAAACTCGAGTGCCAGAAGGGTGAGCAAGGAAGGACCCGTCTTCTGTCATGAAGTGGCCTGCAGGATGGAAAAGTCAGAGAACTGCTGTGATACAGTCCCGTTTTCAAGAGCTTCTATGTCCGTAAAATGAACATCACCTGTAAGTAGGAACTTGCTCTTTTTGTGTACTCATTATGTTTTCCATCTATATCCGGCTGTCTCCAGCTCTGGAACTTGATCGATCCCCTTCTGCCACAGGATGGAACCTGGCAGAAGGCATGGTGAACAGTCAGGCCTTGAGCAGAACCATGTGGATAAAAGAACATGTGACCCCAAAAGGGGAGAGATGTAACTCTCCCCTCCTCCTAGCAAAGACAATAGACTTGCTTTCCCTCCATGTCAGCTCAGCAGCTGACAGACACCGTGGGTGGCTGCAGTGGTGCAAAAAGAGAGGCGAGATGGGCACAGAGGGAGCTCCTCTGAAGATAGTTATTACATGCTCAGTTACCGATCATCATAGATTCATCTGAATCCCACAGCTTGTCAGTAATTTCGACTTGTTCATGGCTTAAGAGCCTGATTTTCTTCCTCTGGATCCTTGTGTCACTTCCCACTGGGAAGATGCTAATTGCCTCCAGTTTTATTAGAGGATGGCACATGGGTGCATGTAGCTGTGGTCAGTACCACCTGAGCTGCAGGTCAGAAGGACCTCCATGGAAAGTGCACGGCTGTCTTAAAAGGGAGGCATTTTTATCACTGGATAGAACGACCCAACCTATTTGGTTTGAGTACTTTTAGAGCATCCATCATCATGGTATCTAACTAATAGCACAGAGAAGATCCTGTGATGGGAGAATGAAGTTACAGGGCCTTTTCTATCAATCAAGGATACAAGGCCAGTCAGAAAGAGAGTCCTTTGTGCAAAAGTCCTAAAGGGACAGATCCTGAACTGGCAAACCTCCACTGAAGTCAATGGCGTATGAATTGGCTTAACACTGTTGAAGTCAGTGGAGGTAAGCTAATTCACACCAGTTAATGATTTGGCCCTATTAACAGGGATGAAACGATTAGGGTTCTGCAGAAATTGTTCTAAAATACTACAGAATTTCCAAGGGGATGGTAAATCTCTTTAGAGGGTTTTTAAGAACCATTTTATAGCAGAGAGAGAGTTCTCTGTGATTCCGTAGGATGGTCCAAAAACATTGATGGGTAACCTTTCTCATAGTCTATAATTTTTTTTTCAATAAAAGGATGGCAATGTCTGCAGCATAATGAGCCATGTCTGTCCAGCAACCCACTGCCCTCTTCCAAGGTGAAATATTGAGAGAAGAAAGATAGCAGATAGATGGCTATTTCTTAGCGGCTTCTGCATCACCTTGTGGGGTACAAGGAATGGTGCAGCAGGGTTCATATGGGGTTAAAATTAGAGAAGAGCTAGTTAAGTTTCTGTTTGTATCAGGAAGTGATTATGTTTTTAAAAGGGCCATATCCCAGACAGAAAGGCATGAATCTGTCATTATGCTGGAAGCTCTTTGTTAAGCATTAAGGTAAAAAGGATGTGACAGATACAGAAACTGGTCTGGCCAGATTTCATATTGAGTGAAGGGTTATGCCAAATACCGTTTAAATATATGAAGGGTATACCCAGCCTATATAGGCCTGGTGGATACATGTGTATAGTTGTATCTCAGCTGTCCACACCACCCACGCCCTGTGATAGATACTATTACTTATTGTTTGTCTAACGGAAGTTTTAGAGACCTCAGCTTAGATCAGCTGTACTGTTATACTGGCTGCCATGTGAACACGTGGTCAGAAACAGTCTCTGCCATGAAGAATTTACTATCTAAATAGACAAGGCAGACAGAGGATGGGAGAGGAAGTACTGATCTCATTTGACAGAGGGGGAACTGTGGCCCACTGAGGTTCCATAATTTGACTACACTCACACAGGGAGTCTGTTGGCAGAACTGGGAAATGAACCTGATCTCTAGAGTTAAAATCTAGGGCCGCTGTCGTAAGAAAGTACCAGGCCCTTTCATTCACAGAAAAGCCAACAACTTGTGTAGGTCCCCAAATGTACCTTCAAGGAAGTTAAATCTCATGGGACCTCCTTAGAAGGCACCTATAGAGATGGTAACTCCTGCAGCTGCAGCAGAACCTCTCTGAATCACATGGCACCTATGTGGCACACTCCATAATCTGCACCTCAAAATGTTAAATGTCTATTACATAGCAAGAAAGGCTAATAGCAAATGGCTGTAGGGAGGCCCCATCTTACTCAGACGTTAACAAATTATACTACATAACATTAACTGGTATGTCATGGAGTATTATCATAATTAATTATGACTAAACTGCAGTTGTCAAATAAATGAGCAAAGTACATTTCATGATGCATTATCCCTGCTTTTTTATTGTTTATCTGCTTGCTTGTTAAGCTAAAAGAATCGGTCTTCTGCAATTGATCTCCCAGTTATTACAGTGAAGCTTCTTCTATCTCCATGGAGCTCATATGTACATGTACACACAGGTAGGTTCGTGCAGACATGTGTACAATGGAGGTACTGGTGAAAGGAAAGGGTATATTTCAGAGGTCCACATTATGATGACATTGAGGTCGTGACTCTCTCTTGCGTGGCCCCTTGTGGCATCCTCTCTGCACGTAGGTCACCAGATCAGATTGTGGTAGCATTTTATGCCCAGTTAACACACATGAATTACTGCACAAGCTGCAGGGCAATGATAGAGTAGCTCCCACTGATTGAAATATGAGACTCTTGCAAATTTAAGAAAAAAATAATAATTTTGAATGATGTATGCTGTCATCTTCATAAGACCTCTAGGGTCAGATCTTCCACTGGTAAATATAGGGGAATCTCTTTTGGGAGGCAATGTGACCTAGTGGATAAAGCACTGTACTGGCACACAGGAGACCTGTATCCTATTCCTGTCTCTAATATTGGCTTGCTGGGTGGCTTTGAGCAGTGGGAAGTTACGTCCCCTCCCTCTGCCTCAGTTTTCCCTTAATGGGCTTAATGATATTGACTTCCTTGCTTAAGTGCTTTGAAATCTGTAGATGAAAAGTGCTATATAAGAGCTACATCAGAGTGTTGAAGTCTGTGGAGCTATCATGACTGACACCAACTGAAGACCTGGTCCTCAATTTCAAAAAGCCTAGATGAAAATCATACCTTACTTTAGATACTCTTGGGAGATAATTTTGGGAGAAATCATCAGATTCATAGAATCATAGAATATCAGGGTTGGAAGAGACCTCAGGAGGTCATCTAGTCCAACCCCCTGCTCAAAGCGGGACCGATTCCCAACTAAATCATCCCAGCCAGGGCTTTGTCAAGCCTGACCTTAAAAACCTCTAAGGAAGGAGATTCCTCCACCTCCCTAGGTAACCCATTCCAGTGCTTCACCACCCTCCTAGTGAAAAAGTTTTTCCTAATATCCAATCTAAACCTCCCCCACTGCAACTTTAAACCATTGCTCCTTGTTCTGTCATCTGCTACCACTGAGAACAGTTTAGATCCATCCTCTTTGGAACTCCCTTTCAGGTAGTTGAAAGCAGCTATCAAATCCCTCCTCATTCTTCTCTTCTGCAGACTAAACAATCCCATTGATTACTATTGTCCCTTTTTTAATGAATATGATTAAATTCATATGCTTAAAAATAGATATATTCGTTTCTCAAGCAATATCAAGCAAACAGATAAGCGAACATTACTTCACCGGTGGGATCAGATTTTTGAAGTTAGATGGTGTAATTGCGCAAATACATCTTAATGCTACTCACTTATATGTGCGTGCAAATTTGGTATTTGCATATGCACATTCACGCACAGTCAGGCAACTACCTGCATGCACAAACACATGATTTACATTTACAAAGCAAGTACCTGAGTACAGAAGGTAGATACGTGCAAACTGCATTTGCACTTCACTTTGAAAATCTGGCCCTAGGTGTATATAGGGCAGGAGATTACATACCAAATCATCAGCTGGTTCACACCAGCCTAGCTCCATTGCAGCCAACAGAGCTCTATTGTTTCATACTGCTGAAAATAAACCTGTCCCTGTATTTAAAAGTTTGCTCAGGGAACCAGCCCTGTCTACTGCTCTGCTCTCTAGTGCTGTTGTAACAATGGGATGTGTCAGGAAGGAGAATTGGCACATCTGGAGCCTCTCTTCTTTCCAGGGCAGCTGAAGAAAGTGCAGCTCTGCCCTCAGACATCGGCAGCCCTGCTTGGAGGAGTGTATTGGAGAGTCCATGGGCTAATGAGTTGCCTGTGATACCAGGGGGCTGGACTGGATGACCCAGGAGGTACCTCCTTGACCTGCATCCTACATTCCTAAATGCCTTGTCCCTTTGCAGGCTGGAGCAAGGAGCGATGGCTAACATCACTGTGTGGGCTCTGTAACTTGCTGCAAGGTAGATGATCCCGTCTCCTGGTTCTTTTGTTTTCTTGCCAAGATGCACGCCATCCCTGGGAGCCCTTAGGGGTCCATTTACTGGGGATAATTAATTTAATTAACAGTCTGTGGTAGACGTGCTGAAGATGGATGTACAAGTGTGTTTTGAAATAGGATGCCTGTGGACATGCTGGATTTCAATAGGGCTTGTGTGCTACTTAAAGCTCTTTTGGCCTGATCCTGTGGTGTCAATCAGAAGGAATGGAGCTGTGCTAAGTTACATCAGCTGAGGAGCTGCCCCTGCCTGTCTGTCTGTCTCTCGCACTTGTTTATGCTTTATTTCATCTGTTCCAAAGACCAAGATCTTCAATGATTCCTATCAGAATGATTCCACATACATACACCACAACAACGTAATACTTTAACTGAGGGTTTTTCAAAGTCAAGGTCACTCTCTTCACTAGCAGAAGATGAAATAAGCCAAGTGATCTCCCAAAACTGATTCCTTGTCTTAAATAGGAAAATCTACCAGGTTGGGCTATCCTGGAAAAAAATTGCAATAAGGACTTCACAGCCAAAGGGCATCAGTGCCATTTGAGGGATAACACAGGAAGCCAGCAAATTCATACCCTTTCAAGGCCCTCTAGTTTCAGCATTCGGGGCTCCATCCAGCTGTAATGGTCTGTGGCCTTCTGTGCCACGCAGGGTCACGGATCATGGTTCCAGACCAAGAAAACCTATTCTACGGAAAGGTCAATCAGCTAGTAGCAGCCATTTCCTTTTCTGTTAAAGGTAAAAAGAGAGAATGCTAGGTGTCCTGCATTTAAATGAACTCAGACATTGCCCTTGTGCCTTGGAAAATTGGCTTTTTATTTTCAGAGTCATTCTAGGTTGACTAGACAGCAAGTGTGAAAAATCGGGATGGGGGTGGGGGGTAATAGGAGCCTATGTAAGAAAAAGACCCCAAAATTGGGACTGTCCCTATAAAATCAGGACAGCTGGTCAACCTAAGTCATACTGAGAAGCAGGGACAGGCAAACTGCATTAGATAAAATGGGGACCTCGCCACATCTTGAAATGAAGTTTGGAGAACTTTGAGATGGCAGGATTTGTCTTGTGGTTATGGCACTGGGTTAGGACATGGAAGATCACTGTTAAATTCCCAGCTCAGCCATGCACTCACTCCTTGGAAGTCACCTAGGCTCAGATTTTAAAATGTAGTTACGTGCCTAACTCCCATTGGGGGTCCCTAACTATATTTTAAAATCTGGCCCTTAACCTCTCTGCATCTGTTCCCCATCTATAAATAGAGACAATCTTATTCGCTGTCTTGTTTATTTAAATTGGAAGATTTCTGGGGCAGAGGCGACTTTTCTCCTGTAATGTGTATGTACACACCTAGCATTCCCAATGAAACTTTTTTAGGATTGAATTTATTTATTTATTCTATTTATTACAAAAGCTGGCTTTTTTTTTCCCCAAAAATTTTCTGCATTAGAAAACCAAAAAAGACCAAATGCTTAGGTTGGTTCTTTCTTTACCAACACCACCTCTTCCTTCCCCAGGATTTATTTAAGCCTATTCAAGCATGTTAGCTCTGAAATGGTCTGGTTAAAAGTGGAGAGCTATTGACTGATCAGACCGTGTGCAGTCTCCTAATAGGAGAAATGGACAGCACTCTGTCAAAGTCAAAGCATATTTACAACCATTTAAGACACTGTTAAAACACTTGTTACTGGTGATTAAGGCCTCGATTTGACAAAGCTCTGAAGAATCTGCTTAACTTTAAGAACATCCTTAATTAAGTCCATCCCTGTTCTGCAAAGCACATAAACATGTGCTTAACTTTAAGAATATGCAAGTCCCACTTGCATGTGAAGAAAGATAAGCACATGCTTAAGTGTTTACCTTACCTTTTTTTTTTCTGTCTTCTGCCTTATGCTCACTGCAGGCGAGAAAGAAAATGCTCCAGTCACACAAGCTTTCCTGTGGGCCTTAAAGTCTTGATGCTGGAGTTCAGTCCTACCTGCAAGGAGTATAAATAAATATATACATTAAAAGAAAAAGTCTATTAAACATCAGTGGTTAGTATCTGCCATGGCTAGCATCCCCTACCACAGCCAAAAAGGTTTACTAATTTGGGATACCCAGATGCTGCCATGACAGATCAGACAATGGTTCGTCTGACCTAGCATCCTGCCTCTGACAATAGCCAGGGCCAGCTGCATCAGGAGAAAGGGAAAGAAATTGGACCTAACTGGACAGTTCCAGAAGTGTTTGTGTGGTTTGTTCATATAGTGCTTTCCTGTTACCTTAGCAACATGGTCATTCTTGGGAAATTAGTGTTTTGAAGAGATGATGGACAAATGGCCAGTGGAGCATAAGGACCTCAAGTTGTTGTCCTAACTTGAGACCTTTAACAATCTCCCTGCCATTGGGACTCCCTGATAATGCTCACATGTGATGGTACATCAGATGGATTTTGCTAACCGGTTGCTGTAGGGTATGTTCTTTTTGTTCACTGTCTTTTATTGTATCGGGTCTCCTACTCTTCAGGCCTGACCCAGTGCCTGTGAAGTGGGTAACCTAGGGAAGTGATGGAATCTCCATCACTGAAAGTCCTGAAATCAAGACTGGATAGCTTTTTAAAAGTCTCTCTCTGCCTCAGTCCCCCACCTTACAAATGGGGAAACAGCACTTCCCTGCCTCACAGGGATGTGATAAGGATAACTGCTTTGAAGACTGCGAGGTGCCCAGATACTGTGGTGATGGGGGCAAGATATGTACCTAAGACAAACAGCTAGCAGAGAGTCATTGGTGGGGGCAAGGACCTCTCTCTCTCTTTCTCTCTCTCTCTTTGTAGAGTATTACCTTTGCTCAGTTCTGCCTCCTTGTATTATTACTGAGAAGTCAAATTTCAAACCTGCCTTTGCTTCTGGAAATCCTCATTCATTTTAATGAAAAGAGCTGAGGCCCACATACTCCATAGACTTCTCTGAACCTCACCTGAACTCTCCAAACCTTGGCATGTCTGAAAATCATTGGACTGGAAACATCATGAACATCCTGTTTCATATCTCAGCTCTTCTGCTTTTTGTCCCAGGTGTGCTGAGGCCACTGAAATGGCGACAGGAAGGAGAGAGAGTGGGGTGGGGAGGAATTGGAATGGGTCAGGTTTTTATTCCTCTGCCTCTGATGGTTCACCCATCATAGGAATGTTGAAATTTGCTGCCGTATGTCAGATCAATAGTCCAACTAGTTCAGTACCCTGCTCCTGGCAGGGCCCAAGCCTGATGCCCTAGAAGATGATGAATAAAGTGCCTGCCAGTTGCACAATACTGTGCATGATGTGAGGCAGGTAGGAGGTGGGGAGAGGTCCCTTTGTAACCACTAGGGCAATCAGTTGATGCTCTGAAGCATGAGATTTGACTGGCCCTCATCTTAACACTTTCATAATCACAACTGTGTCTGCCTGGCCTTAACATTCTTCAGCTGAGTGTTTGACTCTGCAGCTGGGGCTTCCAGGAGACAGCTATGTGCCTGGTTAACAGATATTTCTTTTATATTTGCTTTAAATTTACTGGTTGTTAACTTCACCAAGTGACCCTCGCTTCCTGCATGATAGGCCTGTGCGTAAGAAAAGAAAAGGAGGCACTGATTAGTTTTTACAGCACCCTTCATAATCTTAACAACCTCAAACAAGTCCCCTCTATCTCTTCCCTTCCCTCCTTAATTAACAGTTAAGGAATATTCTCATCTTGTGGCAGTGTCTTGCTCCACTAGTTTTCCCATTGCTCACATTTTGGACTCATAGCACTCTCCCTTTGTCAGCTTGAACTTCAATATTAGGATATCCTGGGCACTCAGGGACCTGAAATGCAATGGTGGAGCTTGGCATTCTCTGCCTGGGGGTTGTGAATACGTGTCAAGGGGTCAGTTAGATCCTGGCTGGATGGGAAGACTTCAAGGGGGAACCTGCTATGGAATAGGGGGTCTCATTATGGAAAAGTTTGGGAACTCCTGTTGCAATTGGTTGGGCCCAAACTTTGGGAAAGTTTGGATCAGAATCTTAAACTTTGCAGCTTTGTTCCGCCCATCTTGGGGGAGAATGTTTACTGCAGACACAGACCACGGACTGTTCTGAAGAAGCATATCTTCACCAAAATAACTTCTTCTGCCTTTTTAAAATAGAATCTGCTTTCTAAAAGTAGAGAGGAGAGCTCCCCTCAGCATTTCAGCAAATACTTTTTCTCTGTTCTACTTCTCTAAATTCCTATTTCCAGCATTGGCAGCCAATAATAACTTTTGTTTGTAGTGTTATTGTAGCTGTGGCAGTCCTGGAATATTAAAGACACAAGGTGGATGAAGTAATGCCTTTTGTTGGACCAACTTCTGAGGTTGACAGAGACAAGCTTTCAAGCTACACAGAGCTGTTCTGCAGGTCTGGGAAAGGAGTACTCATAGGGTCACAACTAAATACAAGGTGAAACAGATAAGGAGTTCACATTACAAGAGACCATTACAAGGTGAAGTAGGTGGTTAATGCTTCTACAGTCGTAGAAGTTAATGGGTTACAGATGGTTGTAATGAGCCATAAATCCGGTGTCTTTATTAAGTCCATGATTTTTACTGTCTAGCAGAGTTATTAATTTAAGCTCCCAGGCTCATCTTGTGAAAGTATTGTGCAGGTTTCCTTTGAGGATGAGGACTGAGAGATCAGATATGGAGTGACTGGCTCATTACAACCATCTGTAACCCACTAACCTCTCCTCATTTGTCCAATGACTGCAGAGGTGTTACCTGGCCACTTCACCTGGAATGGTCTTTTAAGCTATATGTTAGCTATTTATGCTCAACAATCTGTTCCACCGCATATTTATCTGTCATCGAGTATGTTTCCCAGACCAGGAGAAGTGCTCTAAGCTGGAGATCCTGCCTCTCTCACCAGGTCCAGTGAAAGATATTACATCGCCCACCTGGTGTCTGCAATTCTAACTGTATTTTAGCACTTCTCGGGGAAGAATTTCACAGCCCAAATACCAAGTGTGACATTGCACTCCATAATGTTTTGTGGAAATAAGCTTAAGAGTGTAAATATAATGTAACTGGAATATGCTTTATGCAAAAGGTCTCTTGTAAGGTATCATTACAAAACTTATAATCTACGGAGTGTGTTCATCCTATTTGTATGAATATATCATCCTTGTAACTGAAGCTAGAAATATGAAGTATAACTCAGAGGTCCTATTGTAATTATGCAAAGTGTGGGCCATTAATGATGGTTTAGAATCTTGAAGGCTGCCATTGACTAGAACAATTGATTGTAAATGGCTCTGTTTACCTGCAAGCCTGCCTGTGTATGGGTAGGCCAGCCTGTGGCTAATGAAAAATAAGGTCTTACAGTGCATGTGACCATGTCATCTGATACTGGAATCCATCTTAAACCTGGGGCTATTCCATTTAGAAAGAGGGGTGGGGACCCAGAGAAAGAAAGGATTCTCACTTTTTGCCAAAGCTATAAAAGGGGATGGAGCATGACAAAGGGCATCCCAGTCATGAGAAAGCCTGTGTCTTCCATCTAAGATGCCTGCTGGAACTAACAAGGACTGTACCGGGGGAAAGGGTTGGGCCCAGACTAGAAAAGGAGTCTAGTCTGTGAAACAAGCTTATTGAAACATCTCTGAGGGTGAGATTTACCTGTATTCAGTTTCTTAATGTATTAGGCTTAGACTTGTGTGTTTTGTTTTATTTTGCTTAGTAACTTACTTTGTTCTGTCTGTTATTACTTGGAACCACTTAAATCCTACTTTTTATACTTCATAAAACCACTTTTAAACCCAGAATAAGTGATTAGTACCTGGGGGAGGAAACAGCTGTGCATATCTCTCTATCAGTGTTATAGAGGGTGGACAATTTATGAGTTTACCCCATATAAGCTTTATACAGAGTAAAACAGATTTATTTGGGGTTTGGATCCCGCTGGGAACTGGGTATAGGTGACCTGCTGTGCAGTTTTTGGTTAAAGTCTGCAGCTTTGGGGGCATGGACCAGACCTGAGTCTGTGTTGCATCAGGCTAGCGTGTCTGTCTCAGCAAGGCAGGGTTCTGGAATCCCAAACTGGCAGGGAAAATGGCTCAGAGGTAATCTCAGCCCATCTGGTGACAGTCCCAAGGGGGTCTCTGTGACTGAACCCATCACACCAAGCTTCCTGTCTTACTTAACCATTCTGAGTCTTATGTTCTCAGCTAGGTGCCCCAGCTGTCGTTGGGTCCACGTTATGCTGGACTCTGTATGAACACGATGTATGAGATGGTCCCTCACTCAGGGGTGGCTCCAGGCACCAGCACACCAAGAGCATGCCTGGAGTGGCAAGTCACGGGGGGTGGCCTGCCGGTTGCAGCCTGAAGGAGATCCACCTGTCCTGCAGCTTCAGTGGCAATTTGGCGCGGCAGGTACGCTGATGGCGCAGGTCGGCGGACCTCCTGCAGGCATGCCGCCGAAAGTCACCTGGCTGCCCTGCTTGGGGCAGCAAAATACATACAGCCGCCCCTGCCCTCACCCAAACAGTTTACAATCGAACTAAACAAAACAGGCAAAGGAAGTGTTGCTGTCCCCAGTTTAGAGATTGGCATCTAAGGCACAGACACATTAAACCATTTATCTGAGCTCATACAGAGAGTCTGTTGCAAAGCCAGGAACTGAAGGCAGTTCTCCTGAGTCTAAGTCCAGTGCCTTCACCATGAGGCCCTCCTTCACCTTTAAACTCCAACACCCCCTGTCTGCTAGGTACGTGTTACACCTGTTTGATTAACCACCCGAGGCATGGTGAAGTTAAGTGACTTGGTTAAGTCGCGCAGTCAGTGGCAGAACTAGGACTAAACCCAGACCTGCTGAGCCGCTGCATCCTGCTCTAAGCAAGAGGTAAGACTTTCCTCATGTCTGTGTGGCACCTGCTGACTCTGTTAAAATCCCCATGATCCTCCATACACGTCTCACATAGCAAAGGTCCAAAAAATACAGGACACAATGCAGATTGTGAGTGAGAGACACTGGGATACTAATGATGTGGGATGAGTTCCTTTAGTATAAGTGATGGTTTTTATATCCACTGCAGCTGGGTGATTCTGTCTTCGTGATATGTTTAATCTACAATAATAAAAGTGAAAGAAAGCAGGATTTGCAGGGAAAAGGCTTAAAATGCCGAATACGTGAAAGCTAATAGAGACGAGCATTCAGAATAATGGAGGAGAGAGTGTCGGGTGGTGATTAGTGTCCTGGATTGGCAGTCTGGACTCCTGGGTTCTCTCTCTAGATCCATCACAAACTTGCTGCTTGACCTTGGATGAATCAATTAACCTGTCTATGCCTCAGTTTACCCAAGTGTAAAATAGCAATAATGATTGCTTTCTCTCACTCCTGTATTTGATGAGGTTTGACTGATCAAAGCTTGTGAAATGCTTTGTGAATAGGACAGTGAGCTAGAGCCTGAATCCTAGGTCTTTTCCAGCTGTTCTGTGCCATTCTCGCCTTGCAATGCTGCTGGAAGGCGGGTTTAACACATTTGCCCAGGGTCCCTTTGATAAAAGGAGTAGGGTGTTGGTTTAGAGCTGGGGGCATTCCTGGGAGAAAGGAGGCATTCCTAATCCCCTGCATTTCTCAGTGGCCAGAATGAGCCTGGGGGCAGTCATGTGTAACTTAAAGCAGTGCTGAAGCTGCCCTAAGGTTTATCCACACAGCAAATGAAGCTGCGGTCGTGGAATGGCTGGACTAGCTACACAGATGACAGTAGTAGTGAAAATGTAGCACTACGGAGCCTGGTCTAGCAACCTGAGTGTGTACCCAAGGTTGTTGGTAGGCTTGTACTGGGGCAGGTAGCTCATGCTTTGCAGCCCATCCCGTCATGTCTATCCTGCCATTATTTATCTAGCCAGCTAGATTAAAGCTAGTGTGAGTGAGCCTCCACATGCTACAATCATACCTTCATGTGCTGTATAGAAATCCCCTTATTACAGCAAGAGTTGGACCATCCCTGGGATTGAGGGAAACAGAAGTATGGTGGAACTGCCTTTGTCCATTGGCCAGCTCCTCAGCTTGCACGGAATGCATCTCAGCCAGAGAGAAGAAACTAGACCATACAGCATGCTGTCTTTGGGTCTGAATTCCCCCATCACCTAATAGTCTCCACAGTTAGTACATCAGTGACCTCGCCTCTTAGACACTGGCTCCTCCCATTTAACACTGGCTCCTCCCACTTTGTCCAGTTGAAGAATCAGCTGCAAAACTCATCCGTAAGGTATTTCTGATGTCAGGCTGGATTGGTTATTTTATTTTATTTATTTTTGTTGTTCTCGGCAGTGTCGTTTCCTCCTCCCCACATTCCACCCAGCAGCAAAAGACCCATCATGAAGGTAGAAAATGCTGTATGGCTTTGTCTGCCGCAGGATTCATTTATTTTAATAAAAGAGTCAAATTTCCATCATTATATTTCCATCTACAAACCATCGATATTTCAAGGCTATCGCAAAGCCCGGAGGGGCCGGTGTGGGGAAAGCTCCCTCGGTCTCAGAGGCTCTTTTCTTAGTTAAAAGTTCACTGTCGAAAATTTGATGCTTAATAAATTGGAGTCTTCTCTGCATTAAATCATTTTACAGCGATTGCCGAAGAAAATATAATTATTACAAACTGGTCATTTGTTACTGAGAAATCTCATTAAAACGATTCCATGCTGGAAGGATGGGGGAGGGGGGAGTGAGGGAGACCAAGAGACTTGACTGAGGAGCAGGAGTCTCAGAAGCAAAGCTCTTAATTACAGATT